>NC_092421.1:409814-771247 GCF_040894005.1 Engystomops pustulosus
ATGGCAAAAAGTACATCTCGTGTCAGATACAATCTCGTCTCATCAGAACGGTTTGGAAGTATGAATATTTATGAGGCCCCTACAAGTCTGGAATCACCTCCTACTTATGGGACTAGAAGCTTCTCGGGGAATGGAGGACGTGCCCCTTCTGCTGCTTTCAATCTGCGGTTTCATGGCATTTGGAGGACCTTCCATGGTCCTGAATGGCTCTTGTGTAACATGTTTTGATAGCAGGAAAAGATGAACAAGGATTTCATGGTGAAAGTCTTTCCCTGTATAGAATATGGTGGGTGGTTTGGGTGTCCATGGACCACCCATGAAGGTTTAAGCCCCAGGTAAGCGCCAAAACTACCTACATTATAATCCACTAGACACGTCAATAAGCCAGTAAGACTTCCACCAACTTTGAATCCCATCTGAATTCCCAACAACTTTTCTTGGTGCTCCGTTGTCATAGAGCGTGCGTCACTATTCTGTCGAGTTGCAGTGACAAATGTGGCGCACGGTCTGACATGTTGCAGCAGCGACACCAAGGTGGTTTGAACGCTTCTTAGATACATGTGCAAGCAGATTGTATATTCTTTCTAGTGCAAACTGGTGCAAACACTGTAATAAATGTGCGCCTGTTTATCTTTATACCAAAATTCTGCCTATTTCAGGCCTGACCAACATCATGTAAGTAATAAGCCCCGTTTATTACCAGACTTTCCCTTAGTGATGAGTTATATATCATATTCTACTTTTCATCTCATGACTCCAAAATCAACCCTGCAGCAGGTCATTTCATTGCTGCATATCATAGAGCAGTATTTAACCATTGCAATGCCAAGGTTTAGCTCCATCCTCTGGCAAATTAATAGGCACATTATTAAAAATTTGAAAAAAAGCTTTTTTAGAATTTTTCCCTTGAGAGTTTTTAATGGGTCCTTAAAGTGAATATATTTAAAATAAGGTAAAAATGTGCATTTCATCAATGGTCGTCCTTCGCTTGGGTCAGTTGCAGGGGATGCATTTACCTCTGCAAACTATCAGCTCTGTTTTCCTGTAACCCTCTGAAGCTTCAGGTGACATCCTGGAAGGGGACGCACTTCAAACAACTAGAATTTGTGACTTATAAGCAGAAAGGGGGAACACCTCAAAACTTCACACCATCTAAGTGCAACAGGACTGGAAATATCCGCAGTTGGGAATTGGAGCTCTAAATGAGTGAATATCTCCGGCTCTGTGTCACCTAGAAGCACAATGTGCACAATAGTAAAGGGGGACTCTACTTTATAAAAAGAACCATAACTGTGTTCCTAGGTTCCGTGGCTGCTTAAAAGGCGAAAAAACATCATAAAAAGTTGCATAAGAAAAGGATCTGTTCAACCTTTTCATTGTTGCACTTTTCCAACTTTTTGAGTTAAACTAGTCCCAAACACGCTCTAGACCACGCCCACAAAAGGTCAAGGAAATAAAAAAAGTGCAAACCAGATAAATGTCCAGTGCCCCCCCCCCAAATCGCAAAGATAGGCAAAATATGCCGGCAGGGGACACAGCAAGGGGCTGGCTATTTAACACAATTGGCAGCCGGCCAGCAGCAATTAATGGCGCAGCGGCCCTTTAAATTTCACAGAGCCGGCACGTGTGTGCCCTAGGAGGTGAGGACATGCTCACCGAGGCGCGGGAGACGCCGCAGGAACAGGGAGAGGTAAGTGAGAGTGCCAGGGCACACAGGTGCACCTGAGATCCGAGACATGGGTCGCAGGGGAAGCCGTGACAAATAGATTAGAACCACTAGGTAAATCAGCCAAAGGCAACTCTGCACCCAAGCTGAACCATCCAACAGCCCTCTATTGTACCCCAGCATTTCAGGGATAAAAAGTATTTTTTGTGCATTTTATCATCTAGGGACATAACGCTAAAAATACTATAAAATTGCAATAATGATAAAAATAAAACAAAAAGTATAAAACCAGTGAACATCTAGAACATGAGCTACATCTGACACTTATTGCTGCACAGGATAATGAGACCAAGAGACATTAAAGACATTTGCTCCATTTTTTGCTGTTTTGTTTATTTCACATATAATGTAAAAGTGAAAACAAATTGTCATTTTATTTAATCCTTCTTTTTAAGTTTAATCCTTTTTTTTTGCAGTCTGCATACAGTGTAACTCTGAACCATCATTCCTTGCAGGGTGATTTAACCTGTCATCGTCAGCAGATCCAATGAACTGTCCCACAGAGCGTCCACGTAACCTCTGACAGCGCTTATTCATGTGGCGCAGGGTCTGTGCCTCTCTCGTAGCATGAGGTAGAATTATTAGCGAAAATAAACAGGCGAATGGACCCTGCACAGAACAAGGAACATGTGAATGCTCTCTGGTTATAACAAAGCTCTGACCACATCATGTGAGTCTAGAAAAATCCAACACACATAAATAAAAACAATCCTGAAGTGATCTACACAGAATGATGTTTTATAGGCTGGCTATATAAAGGGGGCAGGCTGGCTATATACAGGGGACTGGCTGGCTATATACAGAGGGCAGGCTGGCTATATAAAGGGGGCAGGCTGGCTATATACAGGGGACTGGCTGGCTATACACAGGGGGCAGGCTGGCTATATAAAGGGGGCAGGCTGGCTATATACAGGGGACTGGCTGGCTATATACAGGGGGCAGGCTGGCTATATACAGGGGACTGGCTGGCTATACACAGGGGCTGATTGGCTATATACAAGGGAGTGGCAGGCTATATACAAGGGACTGGCTGGCTATATACAGGGGCTGACTGGCTATGTACAGAGGGCAGGCTGGCTATATAGCGGGGCTGATTGGCTATATACAGGGGGCAGGCTGGCTATATACAGGGGACTGGCTGGCTATAAACAGGAGTCAGGGGCTGGCTATATACAGAGGGTAGGCTGGCTATATACAGGGGGCAGGCTGGCTATATACAGGGGCTGACTGACTATATACAAGGGACTGGCTGGCTATATAGTGGGGCTGATTGGCTATATACAGGGGGCAGGCTGGCTATATACAGGGGCTGGCTGACTGTATACAAGGGGCTGACTGGCTATATACAGGGGCTGACTGGCTATGTACAGGGGGTGACTGGCTATGTACAGTGGGCAGGCTGGCTATATACAGGGGCTGACTTGCTATATACAGGGACTTGTATGGTAAACAGGAATTCCACAGCACTCCTTATAGTGTTTGGTGCTGCCGATCTAGGGTCCCAGCCCCGTATACATATAGAAATATAGAAAGTGGCACTCAGTCCGTTTAGATAATCAATGCTTTTATCTTGTGCACATCCACATAAACATATGACGTTTCGGTCGGGATGACCTTCCTCAGATGGAAAGCTGAAGGGCTGAGGACTGGCTGGCTGTTAATATATTGGGGCTGGCTATATACTAGGGAGAGGGGGCTGGGTACTGAGGGAAGGCTGTGACCAATGCATTTTATACCCTAGGCTTATACTCGAGTCTAAAGATTTTCCTAGTTTTTTGTGGTAAAATTAAGCGCCTGAGCTTATATTTGGGTCAGCTAATACTTAAGTACATACAGTAATTAAAATAACTCAACGTTTGGGAAATGTGCAAATATGAAAATATTTTTTAAAACTCTACATTTATTTACATGAAATACCTCGATTCTCAGTGCAGCTTCTTTCCAGGTTCTTTTCAGTCCTGCACCAATGTCTGTCAGCGCTATGTACCTGATAACACGATGTACTATGTGCGGTAATAAATGTGCGGTACTGAGGGCGCAATACAATAAGATTTATACTAAGTGCAGATTCTGTTTTCTCCTAAATATAAAGCACTTTCCAGGAATCTTTTACCTTGTGTGGTAACCGTTCTATGCATCGTGTCATATGTCTAATGTACGGTAATAAACATCTGGGATTTAGCTTTTTGTTTTGTGTTGCCGTCTTAGGACAATATTTGATTGTTAGAGAGGAGGAAATACTAATAAGGGTTAATAAGGACGAGAAGAGGCGATGCAGCAGCCGTGGTATTTCATACATTAAGACGGGTTTTTTACTTTTCTTTTGTTATTCTCTGCTGGAAGACAGGTACAAATCTCTCACAAATCCCAGATTTGATTTTGGAAACATCTGCCAAGTTCTGTACAATGATAGTTGGAGTTGTTACCGAATGTTCTCTAAGTATTGGATCAGATTTACCACCAGAGTCCACAGCCATAAACTAATCACCTCTACCCCCCCCCCCCCCATTTAATCCATCTCATTCTTATCAATATTAATTATTACTACTCAAATTTTATTTGAAATATTTTTTCTCAAATATTTTCTCCAAAGTGAGACAACCAATAGTTATTACCTATAATAAGAGCCTGGGAGATATACTGGAGTATTCTCAGATTATCTATTTCATATCCTCTCTGTTTAAAGGAAATATTTCATGAAAATCACGCACGATCGGCCAGGAGCCATGAGACAAGAGACAACAACCAAAAAATTACCAGTTATTAAATTGGGTGATGCGCTCAGGGTCCTGGTGTGTGGGATCCAAAGTCCAATATAGAAAGGAAAAGGCCACAGCGTCCAATATGATGGAAAAGGTGAGAAACCTTCATTCACACAGGTATGAAAAACCCTTTGCACCTGTGTGATATATAACGGGCCGGGCACCTGTGTGATATATAACGAGCTGCGCACCTGTGTGATATATAACGAGCCGCGCACCTGTGTGATATAACGAGCCGTGCACCTGTGTGATATATATAATGAGCCGTGCACCTGTGTGATATAACGAGCCGCTCACCTGTGTGATATATAACGAGCTGCGCACCTGTGTGATATAACGAGCTGCGCACCTGTGTGATATATAACGAGCTGCGCACCTGTGTGATATAACGAGCCGTGCACCTGTGTGATATATAAAGAGCTACGCACCTGTGTGATATATAATGAGCCGTGCACCAGTGTGATATATATAACGAGCCGTGCACCTGTGTGATATAACGAGCCATGCACCTGTGTGATATATAACGAGCCGTGCACCTGTGTGATATAACGAGCCGTGCACCTGTGTGATATAATGAGCTGCGCACCTGTGTGATATAACGAGCCGTGCACCTGTGTGATATAACGAGCCGTGCACCTGTGTGATATATAACGAGCCGTGCACCTGTGTGATATATAATGAGCCGTGCACATGTGTGATATATAATGAGCCGTGCACCAGTGTGATATATAACGAGCTGCGCACCTGTGTGATATATAACGAGCCGTGCACCTGTGTGATATAACGAGCCGCGCACATGTGTGATATATAATGAGCTGTGCACCTGTGTGATATATAACGAGCCATGCACCTGTGTGATCTAATGAACCGTGCACCAGTGTGATATATAACGAGCCGTACACCTGTGTGATATATAACGAGCCGTGTTCCT
Source organism: Engystomops pustulosus (assembly GCF_040894005.1). Classification (NCBI taxonomy): domain Eukaryota; kingdom Metazoa; phylum Chordata; class Amphibia; order Anura; family Leptodactylidae; genus Engystomops; species Engystomops pustulosus. Next base: position 415,234 of record NC_092421.1, read on the forward strand.
GTGTGATATATAATGAGCTGTGCACCTGTGTGATATATAACGAGCCGTGCACCTGTGTGATCTAATGAACCGTGCACCTGTGTGATATAATGAACCGTGCACCTGTGTGATATAACGAGCCATGCACCTGTGTGATATAATGAACCGTGCACCTGTGTGATATAACGAGCCATGCACCTGTGTGATATATAACGAGCCGTGCACCTGTGTGATATATAACGAGCCATGCACCTGTGTGATATAATGAACCGTGCACCAGTGTGATATATAACGAGCCGCTCACCTGTGTGATATATAACGAGCCATGCACCTGTGTGATCTAATGAACCGTGCACCTGTGTGATATAATGAACCGTGCACCAGTGTGATATATAACGAGCCGCTCACCTGTGTGATATATAACGAGCCGTGCACCTGTGTGATATATAATGAGCTGTGCACCTGTGTGATATATAACGAGCCGTGCACCTGTGTGATATAACGAGCCGTGCACCTGTGTGATATAATGAGCTGCGCACCTGTGTGATATAACGAGCCGTGCACCTGTGTGATATAACGAGCCGTGCACCTGTGTGATATATAACGAGCCGTGCACCTGTGTGATATATAATGAGCCGTGCACATGTGTGATATATAATGAGCCGTGCACCAGTGTGATATATAACGAGCTGCGCACCTGTGTGATATATAACGAGCCGTGCACCTGTGTGATATAACGAGCCGCGCACATGTGTGATATATAATGAGCTGTGCACCTGTGTGATATATAACGAGCCATGCACCTGTGTGATCTAATGAACCGTGCACCAGTGTGATATATAACGAGCCATGCACCTGTGTGATCTAATGAACCGTGCACCTGTGTGATATAATGAACCGTGCACCAGTGTGATATATAACGAGCCGCTCACCTGTGTGATATATAATGAGCCGTGCACCTGTGTGATATATAATGAGCTGTGCACCTGTGTGATATATAACGAGCCGTGCACCTGTGTGATCTAATGAACCGTGCACCTGTGTGATATAATGAACCGTGCACCTGTGTGATATAACGAGCCATGCACCTGTGTGATATAATGAACCGTGCACCTGTGTGATATAACGAGCCATGCACCTGTGTGATATATAACGAGCCGTGCACCTGTGTGATATATAACGAGCCATGCACCTGTGTGATATAATGAACCGTTCACCAGTGTGATATATAACGAGCCGCTCACCTGTGTGATATATAACGAGCCATGCACCTGTGTGATCTAATGAACCGTGCACCTGTGTGATATAATGAACCGTGCACCAGTGTGATATATAACGAGCCGCTCACCTGTGTGATATATAACGAGCCGTGCACCTGTGTGATATATAATGAGCTGTGCACCTGTGTGATATATAACGAGCCGTGCACCTGTGTGATCTAATGAACCGTGCACCTGTGTGATATAATGAACCGTGCACCTGTGTGATATAACGAGCCATGCACCTGTGTGATATAATGAACCGTGCACCTGTGTGATATAACGAGCCATGCACCTGTGTGATATATAACGAGCCATGCACCTGTGTGATATATAACGAGCCATGCACCTGTATGATATAATGAGCCGTACACCTGTGTTATATAACGAGCCGTGCACCTGTGTGATATATAATGAGCCGTGCACCTGTGTGATATATAACGAGCCGTGCACCTGTGTGATATATAATGAGCCGTGCACCTGTGTGATATATAACGAGCCGTGCACCTGTGTGATATAACGAGCCGTGCACCTGTGTGATATATAACAAGCCGTGCACCTGTGTGATATAACGAGCCATGCACCTGTGTGATATATAACGAGCCATGCACCTGTGTGATATATAACGAGCCATGCACCTGTGTGATATATAACGAGCCATGCACCTGTATGATATAATGAGCCGTGCAGCTGAACGCCCCTCCCTTTAGCCTTTTAATACAGTAGTCCTTTTCCATTTTTCCATTTTTACTCTAAATCTACCAAAATCCATATTGTTTTTATTTTCCAAATGAAATATCTGAGGGAATTTTCTTACCGTGTGTAGAATTATTTATCCCCTATAGTCAGTAAAGCCTCTTTACAACCGCAGCTAGCTTTGGATGCGGCTCCATGATTGCCACTGGGGTTTTTGACTATTCCTCAAGACAAAACTTTTCCAGCTCCTCAAAGTGGTGACAGGAACCTTCAGGTCTGACCTTGGATCCTGAAATGACTTTAAATGGAAACTGGAGTGTGATGTTATCAGCTTGTCGGCCTTTGGGCCATTGTACAAAGTAAAGCCTCGGTCCAAGGATTCTTACCAATGATGATCGACTATCAAAGGTTCTGGCATCCATGGTCCGACCCATTGGTAATCTATTAAGCTGTAGCACTGATGGTTAAATATTTTAAAGGGGTTTTCCCAGACACAAGTCCCTCCTGCCTCTATCAGTCCTGGTCTTTCGGTTGTTTTGCCGCTGTGACAGTGAAGGGGGTGGTCGACTATCCAGTCTTGTATAACAATGTGATACTTTTAGAGCTTTTTGCAGGATTTAGAAAAGCACTTTTCACATATGGATTTGGCTTGTGACCCCAATATAAAGTGTCTTATCCTCAAATACTTTTACAAATTGCAACATCCCCCACCGGGGCCTAGCCCTTGAGGTGAGGCCTGGATACAGCCGGGGCCCGCGGTACCGGAGTGGCTGGCGGTTGCGGCCTAAGCACGCTATCGTCACGGTGCTTGGTACGGGGGAACCGGAGGGCTGTCCTACAGCCTGGCAGGTCTCCAGCAGGGTGGTGTTGGCAAGAAAATGATATGGGAGAGGCTGCTATAGCGGATCTCCCCGGGGCAACCCCTTAATGTCCCGAGTGTGAGTCTCTGGGTGAGGGACAGGGTGCCGGTGATGAAGGCAGGGGTAGTAGCAGGGACCAGACGGAGGCAGAAGTTGAAGAAAACAACTTACAGTTCTTTATTTGAACCGCAGGAACCGCAGCAACGTGCCTTTAACAAGATGGTGGAGTACTGGAGAGGTATTTGGAGGGAGCCACAGGATGTAGTTCACCAGCCTGGATGTATAGGGCAGGCTGGGAGGCAGCTGTGTCCTAGAGGATGCTTCAGCTCGGTCCTGGATCTCTTCAGGTATCACCCTTGAAGGTAGGAATGATACCCCTTTCCTCACTACACTAGCTCTAGTCTAATCTTCCACTTCAGGCAGGGGCTAGGCTCTTCCTGCACTGGTCTGGTATGCTAGAGACTCTGAGCTGCTGCTCAGCTAACTACTCTCTGCTTACGTCCTGCAGACCCAGAGGGCCTGACTAGGACCGGTCTCTCTCCTGAGAGAGATTTCTCTCTTTCTCCTCTGGGGAGAGTCTCCTCTAGAACATTCTGGGCTAGGGGGTTTTATTACCTCCCTTTGGTCAGGTGGTGGCTGCTCCTCCAATTACCTCTCAGTGCACAAAGACAGGATGTAACACATATCATTGGATAATAGAAATTACATCACATATTAACATCTGCCTTGCCAGGCAGGATTAACCACTGCAATTTCCCCTTGATCCTATAAGGACCATGTAGTGTAATGTGGTGTTACCTACAGGTGGGACGTATTCGCAAGCACTACCTCGCCATTGCATCGGCGAGGGTGTTGCATACCCCGGGGGCAATTGAAAGAGCCGCCCTCGGCTCGACTACAGATGGTTTGGAGCACAGTGGGGGCTAAGGGCACTTCTGGGAAGTGCAGGCTGTGTGAGGTGTAGGGACAAACCGCCCATGGTCCTGGAGACAGGCACCTGGGTTGGTGTCGGACTAAGACAAAAATATAGCTGTATGACAGTTGGTCGCTGACGCCATTAAACCGAACTGTACAGTAGGAAAGGTGTGGTGTCATGTCCTGTAATCCACTCCTTGCACCAAGGCCTGTATATTTGTTTGATCAACGCTTCTTCCCTGGCGGCAATTATATGCTGTCTATCTGCATTGCGTTAGCATATGCGACACAAGTACCTCCTGACTGACAACCTTACCCATGTATGAGTGGCATCCAGGTGCTATCTGTGTAACACCCCCGGTCCCCTAAAGACCCGCAGTTTACGGACTACCCCCACGTGCAAACCTCAGTTTGAGGGATCAGGTAGCGGTCAGTGTTTACATAGAAGACGGTCCGACACAGCCACACTACAACCTGAAAAGCCTATGAAAGGGTTAATGCAGACTACTGGCATATCTTCTGACAGTGTGCAAACAGGTTAAGATCACATTGGCTTAGGAGCCCAATGGGTACACATCTTATAACATAACGTTACAGATAGATAGGCTACTCAGAGTAGCACGGTAGCAAATGTCTCTTTTCCTGCAAAGAAAAGGCATAAAAAGTGCAAACAGAATGTCCATACCTAAAAAGGAAGGCATTAAGTGCAGAATAATAAGTCAATAGACATAGCAACTTTTCCCTGAAGTATCTGGCAAAAGTCTCTCAGAAGGTCTCTACTGACAAAGTCCATCTTCTGGGTACAGCCCTTGATGTGGGGAAAAGTGCACTAAAGAAGCAAAGGGTCTCCTCTATGGGTAGAGGGACAGGGTCCTTTGAAGAAATCTCTGCTGTGGCAGAGGAAGGGTGCTATCATAGCACAGGGCAATAATCAGTTCAAGGTATGTCTCTTGACTGAGATAAATATGGGTGAGAGTCTCAGGAAAGTCTCTGGCTCTTTGGGGAAAGTGGAAAAATATACACAATATGTACAAAGGACATAGTACCTGGAGAGGGCGACAGCCCTTCAGGGATTAGTCAGTATCGCTGGGTTCAGCAAAGACAGGATCCAGCTCCTGCAGGGAATCCTGTGCATCCTCAGCGGGAGTAGGTACCGGCTGGGGACACCCGGTGGCAGCAGTGGGTACTGCAGGTGCAGCAACATCCTCCGGACCTTCAGGGGGAGGAGCGCTGTCGCCCGGGGTGTCGGCTGTTCCAGCCGGGGGCTCAACTGAGCCAGGGACCACAGAGGGGTCCAGGAAAAAATAAACGGAGTCCAGCGGCCGCGCCGCGGCTCCTTCCAGCTCCGGTTCTTCCGGGGCCGGGTCATCACCCCATTGGTAACCGGCAAGGGGAGATGCGGGCCTAGATGGAACCTCCGGACAAGGTTCACTAGCCGGGATGTCTTCTCCCACAGAAGAGCCGCGGGACCTGGCAATGCTCCCGGCTGGGGAACCGGTGGGGGTGGCGCCCTGTATCATGCCCGGCCCATGGATGGCAATGGGACCCGTACTCACAATTACTGTGGATGGGGCATTCACGTGGGTCACCGCCCGGGGACTTGCAGCCGAGGAGGAAGAGGTGTTCGGAGACTCCGGCCACTCGTCGTCCTCATACCAGTCGTCCTGCGGGAAGTAACGGTCCTCGTCGGAGTCGGGGATCCGGAGCACGCCAGCCGCCCAGGGTCCTCGGGGTCCTTCCTGCAGGGAGAACTCGATACACTCGCCTGGCTTGAGGTTGTGCAGGCTCTCCGGCAGATCAGGCCTTTTGACGGACCGGCGGGGTATAAATACTTCCCGTCCGGTGTAGTCCTGGGTAGCGAAGCCATAGCCCTTCCGCTTGTCGAAGAACCGGACCATGCCGGTGGTGCGATTCTTCTCGACCCAAGCTCCAGCTGTAGATCGACCGGCCATGTACCGCTGGGCCTCCTTCTCTCTGCGTCGCTGGTCCGAGACAGCGTCTCGGAGTCGCCGGCGGGCGGCCTCACCTCGGCCTTGAGGCTGCGGAGGTTTCGGTGCTGGGGCTCGTGGCTCCGGTTCAGGCTCGGATCTCCTTGGACGACAGGTAGGTGCCGGAACAGGAGCAGGAACCACCGGAGGGTCAGGAACCAATACAGCGGGGCTAGCAGGCCGCGCAACAGGAGTAGTAGGCCTCGGAGCAGGTGGAACGGCCACACTAGGCCCAGGCGTTGGCTCAGCAGGAGTCGGGGCCTCCCCACGTGGCGCCTCCACGTGGACCCGCGGTACCGGGATGGTAGCCGGGATGGGGACGAGGAACCGCCCGGGTGGAATTTGATACTGCGTCACCGTTTGGTAGCATGTCCTGGTGACGAAGGCCCGAGTCAATCCTCGGTGCAGCCGATGTCCAGCGGAGGGTCTTCGGACGGGCTGCGCAGAGACCACCACCATAGTCTCTAAGACCTCATAAAACTCCGGACGCTCCACAGGAGGGAAAGGCGGAGGACCCCACATGGCGTTGTCCTCTCTGTCCAAAGTCCACTCCAGGTCTGGCGCTTCTCTGAGGCAGGGCAGGAAGTCCGCCTCGAGCCAGTGGGAGGAGTCCAAGTCCTTCCCGCCAAGAGCTGTGGCGGGCTCTAATTTTTCCTGCGCCACAGGAGGCGGGGTTCGCGCCCTTCGCGCGTGGGTGGAGCTTGATGCGTCATCTGGGTTTCCCGCCAGTGAAGGTTTTGGCGGGCTTGAATTATTTGCTGCGCCACAGTTTCTGAGGTAAAAATCTTTAGGCGCGGCAGCGCCGGATGTAGCAGAGCTGGTACAGTTCTTGCCAGGATTAACCTCTGGAGTGCGGGAGCGGCGCTCGACCGCACGTGGCAGCAGTATAGCACAGTTCATTCCAGAAACGCACAAGTCCTTAGGCCTAAACCCGGATGGCAGCAGGGTTAGGCAGCACAGTCTTTTAATAAAGGAAAGTCTTTAATGCCGTAATAAGGCACAGAAGTCTATATCCTGTTCGTGACGCCACTTGCAACATCCCCCACCGGGGCCTAGCCCTTGAGGTGAGGCCTGGATACAGCCGGGGCCCGCGGTACCGGAGTGGCTGGCGGTTGCGGCCTAAGCACGCTATCGTCACGGTGCTTGGTACGGGGGAACCGGAGGGCTGTCCTACAGCCTGGCAGGTCTCCAGCAGGGTGGTGTTGGCAAGAAAATGATATGGGAGAGGCTGCTATAGCGGATCTCCCCGGGGCAACCCCTTAATGTCCCGAGTGTGAGTCTCTGGGTGAGGGACAGGGTGCCGGTGATGAAGGCAGGGGTAGTAGCAGGGACCAGACGGAGGCAGAAGTTGAAGAAAACAACTTACAGTTCTTTATTTGAACCGCAGGAACCGCAGCAACGTGCCTTTAACAAGATGGTGGAGTACTGGAGAGGTATTTGGAGGGAGCCACAGGATGTAGTTCACCAGCCTGGATGTATAGGGCAGGCTGGGAGGCAGCTGTGTCCTAGAGGATGCTTCAGCTCGGTCCTGGATCTCTTCAGGTATCACCCTTGAAGGTAGGAATGATACCCCTTTTCCTCACTACACTAGCTCTAGTCTAATCTTCCACTTCAGGCAGGGGCTAGGCTCTTCCTGCACTGGTCTGGTGTGCTAGAGTCTCTGAGCTGCTGCTCAGCTAACTACTCTCTGCTTGCGTCCTGCAGACCCAGAGGGCCTGACTAGGACCGGTCTCTCTCCTGAGAGAGATTTCTCTCTTTCTCCTCTAGAACATTCCAGGCTAGGGGGTTTTATTACCTTCCCTTGGTCAGGTGGTGGCTGCTCCTCCAATTACCTCTCAGTGCACAAAGACAGGATGTAACACATATCATTGGATAATAGAAATTACATCACATATTAACATCTGCCTTGCCAGGCAGGATTAACCACTGCAATTTCCCCTTGATCCTATAAGGACCATGTAGTGTAATGTGGTGTTACCTACAGGTGGGACGTATTCGCAAGCACTACCTCGCCATTGCATCGGCGAGGGTGTTGCAAATCATTTTGGGGGATTTTAAATATACTACACTTTTCTGTAAAGGCCATTAAGTGACCCTACTATTCTGTGAACACCACGGCCAATCCAGTGTTCACCTATCAATAGCAATGCCCCTCCACATGTCACCCGCTTGTAATTGAAATATTTGGGAGTCTCCGGAGTACTGATCACCTTCTGGCAGCTGCCTGAACCGTAATAAGAGGAAGGATGAGGAATGGATGGTTCATTCCACGCTATAAGTGAGACTCTCTTCTTACCATATATAATGTCTTATCTAAATCCAGCGCTTTATCTGAAGTGGGGAAAGCCTCTGCCTCGCCCGGTCTGATGGAGCGGCATCAGAGGAACTAGTCATGTGTAGCAGGCCCGGGGTCTGTATAGTGTAGCCGCAGCTATCCAAGCTCTACTTTCCCTCCAAACATATCCATTCATTCGTTTTTGTATCGTAATTAGGTAACTTTTGGTGAGTGGATTTGGTACATTCCTAAATAGATAAGTAATTTTAGGAAGGGCCACCATTTTTACTGCGTCCATTCTGCCCTCCCATGATCCAATTGATTGAGCATAATGAGCTAGATCTGGTTCTATCTGGTGTAGGAGAAGAACGTAGTAAAATTGGTGCAGCTTGTACTTGTATGCAGATGTATCCCTGGATACGGTATGTGATCAGAAGTCCATGCAATATTTCGATGGTTGTTGATTGTTCAAGGCATTAGGGGCGACAATCCAGAAAGGTTATGGGATATTTTCTCACCAGATGTTCTTCTATTAGCAGCTGCTTATCCCTATGAAATGGCCTCTCCCTTGAGGGAGCAACACAAAAGGAAATGTTATCAATTTTATTAGTATTTAAAAATTCTCTCAGAGTTTCCAATCTGCTGCCTATAAGAAGGTGTTATACAAGCGCCACGCATCAGCTCGGAGCGTAAACCTTTCAGCAATGACTAGGAGCCGGATCCGTCCATCCTATTACCTATAATTCTGCTGAAAAGAGCATGATCCCATAGAAACAAATCAATAGAAGAATACACTTTATGCAGATGGGAGAAAAAAGTCAAATCTTTCGCAGTCGGGGGCCGCAGGCTCCATACATGGAAATAATATTCCTCAGGAGCCAATTGGAACAATTCAGAGGCGTTGTCAGCTCCTGGGGTTTAGTGGTTTCTGAGGCCACATGGTCATATTGTCATCTTCCCCAAACCCTCATTACTAGAATTTACAACATAGGAGATAAAAGCAGGGTCCTCCGGCACAGCCTGGCAGCGATGTAAATAAGGTCATCCTATGTATAGACAGAGTTTCTCTAAAACGGCCAATGAATGAAGGTTATGAAGATGACATCACATCACAATTCAGTTACAGGTGATAACAAAACATGGTAAGGAACAAAGGGAATAACAAAATGTTATATACATCATAGAATGAGCAAGGGTTAACATGAGAATTGTAAAGAAAACATTCTATAGATGGATACATGCCATACTGTAATAGACTGTATAAAATATACTATCAGTATAAAACTAGAATAAAGAAATGATACAATAAATGTCCTTTATATAAAATCGTATTCAATCGCGGTATATGAATCATGTATTGTATTTACAGCAAAGATCCGGTACGCCTCCGTGTTTAGCATCTTGTCTGTGATCCCCATCTCTTACAGGTCTGGAGACGCGCTCAATGCCTCTGAATGTATAACCCCTGTCCCCGCATCTCACAGAAACATAACTCTCCAAACCTCATGCCTGATGAAAACAAGAAAAGAAAACAATACAGTGACGTGTGTGATTCCCTCTCACGGATTCACATGAAGAGGGGCACTAGGCACATTTCCATCCAGCGGTCCCGTGCGAGCCCCTACTATATAAACAGTCTCACCTGAAAAAAGAAGGGGAGAAAGACACATCCCGTACATTCAGATTCCCACTCATCTTAACATACGAGCTGCTGCTAATGGACTGGGGCGCAGATGAGACTCCTATTGGTACAAACTCTCCTGGAGCAGACTGGAAATTTTTGGGTGTTTGTGCCACCACATTTCTTCCATATTTCTTTGTGATGAGTTTAAAGGGAACCTACCATGAGGAATTTACCATCTGAAGTAGATGTGCTAGTAGATTGCTCACCTGCCTCTGCCCTAATCTGGAATTTAATAACCCTGGAACCTGACTTGAAAAATTAATTTTAGTAATATGTAAATTACCTGCAGAGGCTACTGGGACATGTCTTAGCGCCCAGTGCCCGGCCAGGCTAGTGCACGCCCCAGCGGCCTCTGCAGTTCATTTACATATTACTAAAATAAGGTTCCAGGGTTATTAAATTATAGATTAGGGCTGAAGCAGCAGTAGAAATCTACCAGAGATCTACTTGTGATGGGAGATTCCTCTTGTATGGAATATTCCAAACCAAATAATCAGCACAGAATGAGAAAACAGCGTGGGTCTTGAACCTACTCCATTAACAACTCAATACCCAGCAGCCAATGCATGAGTGACACTCTCTTCATATAATTCATGACTACATAATAAAAAATACAATTCATTTTAATAAAAAATTTAAAAAGAACAAACAATTACAACATTAGAATACAATGTAAAGTAAATCGTTCCCTGTAGTCCATCTAATGCCTCTACACGTCACAAAAAAACATATAATTATACAATTTCTTTGGGCATCATCATATGTGCAAACCATAAAGTGCCAGTGCATATGTAAATCCATAGCAGCTCCACATACAGTCTCATAAGGTGCAAATGCAAAACCGATTGCCTATACAGTTACAATTCAGGGAACCCCCTGAAGAAGCGGGGACACGCGAAATGCGCATTGGGGTACTTGCACCTGCACTCACCTCTAACATATAGTATGGGTAAGTTAATTTAGTATGAATAATTTGTTTTGGAGACCTTATGGGGAATTGAATACTTAACTTGCTCTATACTTTATTGTAACTGGAATGCCCAGAAACAAGTAAAGTCCCGCTGGCCCTTTAAATCGCAAGAAGCCGCACCCGCAACAGTCCCCTTGGGTCTCTACAATTTGGCCAGTTGCAATTTGGATCTGCCCAAACCCAATATAACAGGTATCATGAGGGATTCCACCGAACTACAGAGTGCTGGGGAATAGGGATGGATATGTGCCTAGTGACATACAGGCTCTTGGGTTGTAGCACCATTTTTATAAGATTACTTTGCCCTGCCACAGATAGTGGAATTTATCACCAGATATCAAATTTGGTTTTAAATAGATCTGTTTGGGGCCTAGGTCATACACGAGGGAAGTGTCTTTACCCCTGAATATTTAAAATGGGTATCTGAGTACGACGTACATTTTTCGCTGTTGTACGACCCTGAATAAAACCCGACTAATCTCTGAGTATCAGTAAGAGCATAAACTTATTAAGTCAAGATGCTAAAACTCGTCAGTAGTTTGCAATCTGCATTTGGCAGTGAAATCGACCTATATGAGCTGCATTCTTATGGATCTTTATCTATCTTTAATAGTTCTGTACTAGAATGATTTTGGTAGGGATCCCTTTTCAAATGAGTCTAATAGTACCTTACACAATGTTGTTAGTATGTCCTCCTATTTGGCTACAGCCTCTAGCGCAGTGGTGGCGAACCTATGGCACGAGTGCCAGAGGTGGCACTCAGTGCCCTTTCTGTGGGCCCTTAGGCCATTGACCCCAGCAAAGATTTCAACAAACAAGACCAAAACTACCGAATCTTTCTACAGTCCCAGGCAACTTAAGAGATGCAGCTCTCAGCGCTATTTTAAAGTGACATTTCATTGGCTGTTTGGAATTGCGGAAAAGGTGGGAAGGTGTTGATAGAACTGCATTATCTTTGTAGGTAATTCTACTGGACCCACCAATCTTACTGTACAGAGAGACCCTGGTGAGAAGCTACAATGATAGTCTGAATGTGCCCTCCTTCTTTCAACTGTATTGGTGGCCTCACGGGGCCGATACGATTGATGTTGCAGTAGCAATGAGGTAGCAATAAGTTACTGCTTAAAATGCAACGTTGGCACTTCATGGAAAATAAGTGGATTTTGGTTGTAGTTTGGGCACTCTGTCTCTAAAAGATTCGCCATCACTGCTCTAGCGGAAGGCCGTCTAGTCCTTATTCTTAGCCATTTCCCCCTGGGCCCTATCCAATAGGAGCATCTAAGGCGGCCTGCACGTCCTGTCATGGTGTAGAGAAAGTAAAGGAGTCTAGGGATTCATCTAGCTGGGCGTCAGTTTTGTCTGTGTGAGATCGATAGCTCCTTATAGAATCCCGTAAAGACTAGAATCTGGTTATAAGAGGTGACTAGTTGGCCTGTGTCCGTTTTTATAGATAGTATAGTAGGAGAGGCTGCGTTTCTATGGATAAGCTGCGATAAAAGGCCACTAGATTGGTTCCCCTCTTCAAAATAGTTTTGTTTAGTAAAACATATTCATCTCTTCCCTTTTTCATGTATCATTATTGCTGTGACTCACCCCGACGTCCTGGTCAGAGGTCAGGTCAGCCACATATGCCGCCTCTAACTCCGCACAAGTTTGGGCCGGTGTTTCCTACTCCCTAGCTGCCTCTCTCTTTATATGCTTAATAGATGACTATTACGTCGGCCACCCTGGGGATCAGAAACTGGATCTGTAAAATAAATGAGGATAGGTGATCGGTCTGGTGGGCCCCTCGGTAGGTGGTCCACTGACTGAGTTAATAAACTGGCACAATCAATACCACATATATAATCTATGGGTGACAGTGTATTTCTACCAGTCGTATGACATGTAAGATTGTGCACTCCTACGTGGCGTGTACACCACAAGTAGGTCCAACCCACTTCATGTAGAAATATGGCGAGCATAGACGTTCTGTTGTGCTATCCACCTGACTGGAAGAAAACTTGTCTGGTCCTTTGTATAGTATAGTGAGCGGATGGGACGGTGGATTGTATAGTGAGCGGATGGGACGTTGGATTGTATAGTGAGCGGATGAGACGTTGGATTGTATAGTGAGCGGATGGGACGGTGGATTGTATAGTGAGCGGATGGGACAGTGGATTGTATAGTGAGCGGATGAGACGTTGGATTGTATAGTGAGCGGATGGGACGGTGGATTGTATAGTGAGCGGATGGGACGTTGGATTGTATAGTGAGCGGATGGGACGGTGGATTGTATAGTGAGCGGATGAGACGTTGGATTGTATAGTGAGCGGATGAGACGTTGGATTGTATAGTGAGCGGATGGGACGTTGGATTGTATAGTGAGCGGATGGGACGGTGGATTGTATAGTGAGCGGATGGGACGTTGGATTGTATAGTGAGCGGATGGGACGTTGGATTGTATAGTGAGCGGATGGGACGTTGGATTGTATAGTGAGCGGATGAGACGTTGGATTGTATAGTGAGCGGATGGGACGGTGGATTGTATAGTGAGCGGATGGGACGTTGGATTGTATAGTGAGCGGATGGGACGGTGGATTGTATAGTGAGCGGATGGGACGGTGGATTGTATAGTGAGCGGATGGGACGGTGGATTGTATAGTGAGCGGATGGGACGGTGGATTGTATAGTGAGCGGATGGGACGGTGGATTGTATAGTGAGCGGATGGGACGTTGGATTGTATAGTGAGCGGATGGGACGGTGGATTGTATAGTGAGCGGATGGGACGGTGGATTGTATAGTGAGCGGATGGGACGGTGGATTGTATAGTGAGCGGATGGGACGGTGGATTGTATAGTGAGCGGATGGGACGTTGGATTGTATAGTGAGCGGATGGGACGTTGGATTGTATAGTGAGCGGATGGGACGTTGGATTGTATAGTGAGCGGATGGGACGGTGGATTGTATAGTGAGCGGATGGGACGTTGGATTGTATAGTGAGCGGATGGGACGTTGGATTGTATACACTTATAATGACATAAGCATTAGAATCTAGAAAAATAAGTATGATAAGATATCTCCCCTGTGGGTCTGCCTGACGTACATCTAGCTCCCATCTCATTCCTTCGGAGTGACGCCCCTCGGGAGTGTGTGGTACATGTGGAGTGTGGGACAGTTTGAGCCCAAAGTTTAAGTACGGTGGTGACAGTTGTTGTGGTCAGGTGGGTCTCCACCAGACGTACCGGGGATGGAGAGTATATGAGTATGAATGAGAACACTACATTCCAATCCCCTGACATAGATAGAGGCATAACCCGGTGACAATCACAGAGGCAACCAAAGAGCTTTCTGGTGTATAACTAACAACAAAAACCCAGTAAATCTGATGCTTGATCTAACTAGCACCGGACGTGAATCCCCCCTGAGTCCAGTGTGTGAAACAGAAGAAATCCCCCAGAAGAGGGGGGGGGGGGTGCTAAATAACAGGGGGTTAGTCCGTAGTATCTGGGTGTTGTACAAGAAACCCTCAGCCTTCTAGAATCGAGTGGGAGGCCACCAATAGGTCACCGGCACGTGCCACACTTTATGTCTCCTTCATGTAAGGAATTTGTGTCTCGTTTAGGATATACATAAACATTAATCATGGGAGGGAACCCTGTGAAATGATCCCTACAAGAGGCCAATAATAACTAAAGGTAATAGGGCCCCTCAGTCAGGGGGATAACCCCCAGGGGGCACATCTTCTCCTCCTAGTTACCCCTGGGTCAGTGGCGTCTCCGATGGTCGTGAATCCATCTGTCCACATCTTGTGGTTTGGTGCGGGGAACGCGTGGAGTAAGACATCCGCACCCTCGGCCTTCTCTTTACTCCAATGAATGAAGCTCTTGTTTTTAGCATTAACTTCACCCCTCAAACTATCCCGCTCCGCAGGTAGGAAGCTTGTTAACCCTTTATGTATTTTACAGAAACTAAAAAAATGAAGGGTTGATTTGGAATTTACTAGTATTTATCATGAATACATTTATTTAGCTGCAACATTTACCCCCAGTAACTGAATAAAAGTAGAAAATGCATCAAGGAACATATTGGGCAGTTTTGTCCAAGTAAGAGAACCCCCCACATGTGGATGTAACTCACTGCCAGGCAACATGGCGGACCACCCACATGTGGATGTAACTCACTGCCAGGCAACATGGCGGACCACCCACATGTGGATGTAACTCACTGCCAGGCAACATGGCGGACCACCCACATGTGGATGTAACTCACTGCCAGGCAACATGGCGGACCCCCCACATGTGGATGTAACTCACTGCCAGGCAACATGGCGGACCACCCACATGTGGATGTAACTCACTGCCAGGCAACATGGCGGACCACCCACATGTGGATGTAACTCACTGCCAGGCAACATGGCGGACCACCCACATGTGGATGTAACTCACTGCCAGGCAACATGGCGGACCCCCCACATGTGGATGTAACTCACTGCCAGGCAACATGGCGGACCCCCCACATGTGGATGTAACTCGCTGTCAGGGCACACGGCGGACCCCTCACATGTGGATGTAACTCGATGTCAGGGCACGTGTCGGACCCCCCACATGTGGATGTAACTCACTGCCAGGCAACATGGCGACCCCCCACATGTGGATGTAACTCGCTGTCAGGGCACGGGGCGGACCCCCCCATATGTGGATGTAACTCGCTGTCAGGGCACGTGTCGGACCCCCCACATGTGGATGTAACTCTCTTTCAGGGCACACGGCGGACGCCCCATATGTGGATGTAACTCTCTTTCAGGGCACACGGCGGACCCCCCATATGTGGATGTAACTCGCTGTCAGGGCACGTGGCGGACCCCCCATATGTGGATGTAACTCACTGCCAGGCAACATGGCGGACCCCCCACATGTGGATGTAACTCGCTGTCAGGGCACACGGCGGACCCCCCCATATGTGGATGTAACTCGCTGTCAGGGCACGTGTCGGACCCCCCACATGTGGATGTAACTCTCTTTCAGGGCACACGGCGGACCCCCCATATGTGGATGTAACTCTCTTTCAGGGCACACGGCGGACCCCCCATATGTGGATGTAACTCGCTGTCAGGGCACATGGCGGACCCCCCCATATGTGGATGTAACTCGCTGTCAGGGCACGTGTCAGACCCCCCACATGTGGATGTAACTCTCTTTCAGGGCACACGGCGGACCCCCCATATGTGGATGTAACTCTCTTTCAGGGCACACAGCGGACCCCCCACATGTGGATGTAACTCGCTGTCAGGGCACGTGGCGAACGCCCCACATGTGGATGTAACTCGCTGTCAGGGCACACGGCGGACCCCCATATGTGGATGTAACTCGCTGTCAGGGCACGTGTCGGACCCCCCACATGTGGATGTAACCCGCTGTCTGGGCACATGGCGGACCCCCCATATGTGGATGTAACTCACTGCCAGGCAACATGGCGGACCCCCCACATGTGGATGTAACTCGCTGTCAGGGCACACGGCGGACCCCCCCATATGTGGATGTAACTCGCTGTCAGGGCACGTGTCGGACCCCCCACATGTGGATGTAACTCACTGCCAGGCAACATGGCAGACCCCCCACATGTGGATGTAACTCGCTGTCTGGGCACATGGCGGACCCCCCATATGTGGATGTAACTCACTGCCAGGCAACATGGCGGACCCCCCACATGTGGATGTAACACGCTGTCAGGGCACATGGCAGACCCCCCACATGTGGATGTAACTCTCTTTCAGGGCACACGGCGGACCCCCCATATGTGGATGTAACTCTCTTTCAGGGCACACGGCGGACCCCCCACATGTGGATGTAACTCTCTTTCAGGGCACACGGCGGACCCCCCATATGTGGATGTAACTCTCTTTCAGGGCACACGGCGGACCCCCCATATGTGGATGTAACTCGCTGTCAGGGCACACGGCGGACCCCCCATATGTGGATGTAACTCGCTGTCAGGGCACGTGTCGGACCCCCCATATGTGGATGTAACTTGCTGTCAGGGCACATGGCGGACCCCCCACATGTGGATGTAACTCACTGCCAGGCAACATGGCAGACCCCCCACATGTGGATGTAACTCTCTTTCAGGGCACACGGCGGACCCCCCATATGTGGATGTAACTCTCTTTCAGGGCACACGGCGGACCCCCCATATGTGGATGTAACTCGCTGTCAGGGCACGTGTCGGACCCCCCACATGTGGATGTAACCTGCGGTCTGGGCTCATGGTGAAGCGCGGAGGGGAGGAGCCATTGAGCTTTTGTAGGGCAGGATAGATTTCTGGTGCCAGGACGTGTTTGTAGAGCCCCTGAGGCCACGTTCACACGTGGTATTTTGGTTACGTTCTAAAACACAATCCAAAGACTCCACCTGCGGCCGCATGTTGGGGGGGGGATGTTACCAAAATATGTGATCACAACTGGAGCCTTTGGATTGTGGTGAACGTGGCCTCAGGTACCACAAACCTTTATCCCAGAGAATTTGTAAACTTTTCATCATGTGGTATCGGGGGGATTTTAACCCCTTGTGTATCAGGGGCACTGATAAGTTTTTTCCATTTTACTTTCTGTTTATCGCTCCCTTCTTTTCCATGTACAGAGCTGTGTGAGGGCTTCTCCTAGTGACAGCATTTTCTATTCCATCCCTTGTACTGGGAAGTGGAAACACAATTCAAAATGCGACAAAAATGACAAGAAATTGCATTTGCGCCATTTTCTTGTTTTTACGTCTTTCACTTTACATTCCAAATGTCATCTCTAAAATATTCTTTGGTTTGGTACAATCAAAGGGAAGACCCAATTTATAAAGGTTTTATTAGGTGTTCATAGATTTTACCAAAAATTAAAAACTTGTGTACCAAAAAAATTATGGTTTCATACTTGGAGGACGGAGTTGTCTCAGGTGTCCTTTTTTTCCGGGACAAGCTGGCGTTTTCATTGCTTCCCTTTTGGAACCTGCGTGACTTTTAGGTGACTTTTTATTGTGTTTTTATGTGTTGTGAAACGGCAAAAAAGTCAATTCAGACATTTGAGAGCATTTTTCCATAACGGGGTTCAGCGCCGGGAATAACCATTTTTATATTTTTATAGATTGGAATTTTGTAAATTTTTTCCATTTTTATTATTTATTGTCTTATATGTGTTAGGGGCTTTAGGGACAATTTTATGAATTTCATTTTTCACTTTTATAAAAAATTTTTCACAGCATTGACCGTGGGATCAAACAGGTTACCAGCCGGATGGGACTGTTAGAGCAGAGTCCTGGCTGGCACGGCTCTTCCCTGCAGACCTTAGGTTAGGCCAACGGAGAAACCCGTCAGCGTAGACTAAGGCCCCTTAGTGGCCGACGTAGAAGCCGGTATGGGCGGCCACTAAGAGGTTAAACCGTTTCTCAATAAATAACACCCTGTTATTTCCCTCCTGAATTCTCTGAGCTGCAGTTTTCTTATTCTGACTCCCAGGAGTATTCAGCAGGATAATGGTGGAAGGTGGTGCAGGGCTCCGCTATATGCGCCCGCTCTTGCTGCTGGAGCCACGCCCCCTGTGTTCCTTACTATTCTGTACTGACCGTCCTGGCACTGCTTGTGGCCACATTTATAGCGTCCAGTATAAGAGAGACAAGTGGATCCTGCGTCCTCCTGGCTGAGCCGGTATCTAATGTCGGGGCTGCTGGCGATACACGTGACTCCCGAAGAGATGAGTTTTTAATGTTTACTCTTGTATAAGAATATTCACATATTTTTTAAACTAAACTTACTATTTGGGAATATTGCCTCCGATACGTTGGTAATAAAAAAACAACATTGTCTCTGGGAATTTTTGTTTTTTTGGGAATATTTTCTATGTCTCCCAGACTTCTTTTCAGCTATATGTATTGTAGCACGGGTGCGGAGAGCGACCACCTTTATAAAGGGAATGGGGGGACCGGCGCACCCTTAGAATAACCCCCTCGTAATGACACGGCGGCCGGCACAGAACCTCGTACCTCAGGAGGATCAATGAGCAGGTAACTTCATTTCTAAGATCCATTACTTGTCTTTTATTTGTACTAAAGGAAAGCCCCGCGAATGCCCCACTCAGGGATTCCCAACAATAATTGTTTGGTGATGGAAACCAATTAGTATCACTGTAAAAAATGAAATGTTTGCAGCATCTTCATATCATTTTCTGTTACTTTAGAAGAGTTAAACCTCTTTTTACTCATTAACGTTACATTTTATTTGGAAATCCCCTCATCTTGTAAGTATTATTATTATTATTATTATTATTATTATTATGTACGCTGCGCTTTCCATTACGCTTTCTATGTTTGCCTTGATGATGTCCTTGAATAATTTTGGGCATTGATACATGTGATTGGTGAGCAGTGGAGAACATGTGAATGCATTATGTTTAGTACATGTAATAGTTCTTATAACGAGGAAACTGATTAGATTGTTTGTCTCGTCCAATCCATATCAGCAGTAGATTCGGTATCTGAGATATCTGTACCAGACCTGAGGAATATTGTTATTCTTTCCCACAGTATTGGCTGCTTGTATCTGTAGTCACTGGATTCATGTTGTACAATGCATTTTTGTCTAATATGTTACAGATGGGAACTAGTACATGGAACTGCAAGAAGCTACTGATCTCCACGAATCCTTGTATCAAATTATCATTGGAGGGAATGGTGCGGCTGAAATCATGTGTTATTAGCCGCTATTAGCAGATAACCTACCTACATAGTGAACTAGAGCTTTGCTGATTTACATCCAAGGATTTTAATGGAGGAAGGATGTAATAACATGCCAGAGGTGATAAATCACCCCCAGCTTCTCCCCACCCCCAGCCCTGCACTTCCAGGCGTCTCCACACTGAGAGCAGCTCATTCCTAACCTCTCTCTTGTTCTGAACACATCTGCCCCATACTTCAGCAGCATGGACCTGAGGACTCTAACTCTCCTGACCTTATTGCTGGGGATTATCTGCTCCTCTGAAGGTAGGTACCCTGGTCCACCCCTCAACAATCTTCATGATGTTGGATTATTTATGAAACTTTTTGAGATTCTGCTGCTGATAAGTTTTGTGAGTTCTTCTGAGATGCTTTGGGTTTGTCACCTGGGACTTGCTGCCGTTTGTGGCCGGTATAATGTGGCGCATGTGGCTTTTCTGCAGGTGGGTCACGTTGTCTTCATGTCTGGAGGATGATTTACAGATGTTTCTTGTGCTGCTTTTTCTTACATTTGTTGGTGAATTGTTCTTCTCAAATTCTTTCATGCATTTCGTAAATTAAAAACTTACTTTTTTAACTTAACAAAACAGTTTTTTGCCAATGAAGAAAGTATTTTACAAGAATCTAACTTTCTAACCCTAAGTCTAAGCTGCTCCGTTTACTGCGGAGATTTCGAAGACATTTTGAAGCTACTCAACGCTTGGACATGTCAGTAATGTAATGAATTGTGATAACGTGTTGCTTCAGCCTTGTACACGGCGATCGCCTTCTATGTCTGAACCTTAACTAATGATCCAGATACAAAAACATTAAACTAGATAAAAAGCCCCCAGACAACTTAGAAAAGGGGGAACCATAGATAAGTGAATGTTTTGCACTTGGAATGTGCTGAGAAATAAGAGATGTTCCCGTTATCCTGGTGAGGCTTCTGTCTGGTTATCTGATAAGAGGAGACCTAAGCTGCTCATTATCCTGGCTAATGGGGCTCAGGTCTAATTCCAGGGGTGTAGAAATATTTGTGATCATGAAATAATTCCATTGTCCTGATGCATTTCATTGTGGCCACGGTCTCGGGGTATTGCCTGGTGGAGTAAATCTGCAGATCCAGATGTTTGAGCTGTAAGAGGAGATTTCATTGCGGTTGCTGTGTAATAAGGCAGGAAAGTCTCGTCTTTCACAGATACAATCTCCTACATGTCTGTGCTTTACCTGCGGATCTGTGGGATACATAGCACGCTGGGGTGACAAGGCAGATTCATGTAGACATAACATTTCTCACTATTTTCAGTGGGTGATACATATCGTCTGATGGAGAACTGGTCCCATCTGAAATGCAGCAATAGAAAGATTGAACCATCCCGCGGACCTCTGATATTTTCATGATCACCTGGACAGTTGTGGCTTTTGTCCTCCATTGAGCGTCTCCATTAATCATGAACATTCAGGTGGTCTGCTCCCTCTGTGTCTGGGCCCTTCTCATGTAAAATCCCACAAGAGTTTGTTTGGGGTTTTCAGAACAGTCAATCTAATTATTTTCCATGAAAAAGAAAACCCAAAACATCATTAGCATAGAAAGATAAAAGAAGCCACAGTCCAGAAGGGTGTGTGACTGCCCCTAGATCCTGCCCTGATGAGCTGGGGAGATATCAGGGCACCACATCTGGAAAGTATAAATGTATCTATTCTCAATAGGACATTCCGCTAAAAGGGTCATAAGAAAAGAGCTTGAGTCATTCCTACTGACAGCCTGTGATGGGATGATGTATATCCAGGTGTCCCTGAGGTGTCACAGAGGATCCTCAAAGCCCCGAAGGACTGAAAACTTCTCAATGTGTTGTCCTGCTGGATATTGTACATCCATGTCTGATAACATTTCTAGTTATGGACAATCACAGGAATGCGCATGATACATTTCATACAAGTTTTCACAATAGTTTTTATCATCTTATACATTTTCTTTAAATCTTTGTATAGCACAGCAAACATTATATATAAAAAAGAGAAAATCTAATCGAATTACCGCAAAGAAAGTAAAATCCAAAAGCAACTACAGTAAAATCCCACATTCTCTCCATATATAATGTATCCATCTATATAAATATATGAAAACCATTTAGTGAGACACTTTTTGTGGAATGGATTTACACTGTGATTGTGTCATACAGTAAATCTGCTGTAATATAATTCCCTCAATATTATTATGTACAGTTTGTGGTAATAAATATATTATCCTTGTCAGTTTCTAGGAGACGTTACTCCACGCTTAGTCCAGGCGGCGGGAGTATTGCATGACACAGTTCATTACTCCAGTGCCCCCCCCCCCCCGGTCACACATGTAGTTACCCCGTGGGGTAATAGAATGTCTATTGGGGTCATTGTCTCGTGAGCTGTGACCACCCCTGTTCCGTATCTTTCATGCTATCTATATGTATACATATATTCTAATCACAGACAACACTGACTGCAGCCAGACACAAATTCAATGATTTCCTTCTGTATATTTATGTGGGATCAGATAAACCCGGGACAGATCAGGAACCTTCCCAAAACATGCGCCTGCTCCCATTATCACTCACATCTGCTTCCCTTCAAGTGTTAACGGCTTGTGGACGCTTTTCTAGGGGCAGTAATAGTAGATGTGGTCAACCCTGATTAAGTAGTATATATGTATATATAACTGTTATTAAGTAGTATATATAACCGTTATTAAGTAGTATATATGTATATAACTGTTATTAAGTAGTATATATGTATATAACTGTTATTAAGTAGTATATATGTATATAACTGTTATTAAGTAGTATATATGTATATAACTGTTATTAAGTAGTATATATGTATATAACTGTTATTAAGTAGTATATATGTATAAATAACCGTTATTAAGTAGTATATATGTATATATATGTATATAACCCTGATTAAGTAGTATATATGTATATAACTGTTATTAAGTAGTATATATGTATATAACTGTTATTAAGTAGTATATATGTATATAACTGTTATTAAGTAGTATATATGTATATAACTGTTATTAAGTAGTATATATGTATAAATAACCGTTATTAAGTAGTATATATGTATATATATGTATATAACCCTGATTAAGTAGTATATATGTATATAACTGTTATTAAGTAGTATATATGTATATATAACTGTTATTAAGTAGTATATATGTATATATATGCATATAACCCTGATTAAGTAGTATATATGTATATAACTGTTATTAAGTAGTATATATGTATATATAACTGTTATTAAGTAGTATATATGTATATATAACTGTTATTAAGTAGTATATATGTATAAATAACCGTTATTAAGTAGTATATATGTATATAACTGTTATTAAGTAGTATATATGTATAAATAACCGTTATTAAGTAGTATATATGTATATAACCCTGATTAAGTAGTATATATGTATATAACCGTTATTAAGTAGTATATATGTATATAACCCTGATTAAGTAGTATATATGTATATAACCGTTATTAAGTAGTATATATGTATATATAACCCTGATTAAGTAGTATATATGTATATATATGTATATAACCCTGATTAAGTAGTATATATGTATATAACTGTTATTAAGTAGTATATATGTATATATAACCGTGATTAAGTAGTATATATGTATATAACTGTTATTAAGTAGTATATATGTATATATAACCGTGATTAAGTAGTATATATGTATATATAACTGTTATTAAGTAGTATATATGTATATAACCGTTATTAAGTAGTATATATGTATATAACCGTTATAAAGTAGTATATATGTATATATAACTGTTATTAAGTAGTATATATGTATATAACCGTTATAAAGTAGCATATATATATATAACTGTTATTAAGTAGTATATATGTATATATATATAGAGAAAGAAAATACTGTTCTCAATCTAACAAAGAGCCGTCTATGCGTTGAGTTCTAGAGGTTTCTCTGGATTCTCTATACAACAATCTATGACTGCAGGCAAATAACTTGATGTTTTACGCTACAACCGCGCACATGGAATCTTTAATGATTCCGATGGGACATAGATATCATTGTTTCCTGGGAATAAAATTCCAGAAAAAAGCCATTTCACATTGTAAAGAGGCGGATTTCTAGTTGAAGTAGTAAAGTATTTGTGTGTTAGGAAGATAAAGAAGAAACTTATTATTAAAGCGACACCAAACTCAACAAAATCTGCTAAAAGTAATCATTCCAGGCAATTCTACACTTTGGAAGCTTTATGCATTTAAATTAATGTAAGGATCTTTCGGTGACACATTTATGTGCATAGGAATATTTCCGTTCCCTCTTTGGCTGTTTTGCTTCTGTTTTGTCTTCTATACTCTCTCTACTATACTATGCTACGTCACTCTACTATACTATGCTACATCACTCTACTATACTATGCTACGTCACTCTACTATACTATGCTACGTCACTCTACTATACTATGCTACATCACTCTACTATACTATGCTACATCACTCTACTATACTATGCTACGTCACTCTACTATACTATGCTACGTCACTCTACTATACTATGCTACATCACTCTACTATACTATGCTACGTCACTCTACTATACTATGCTACGTCACTCTACTATACTATGCTACATCACTCTACTATACTATGCTACGTCACTCTACTATACTATGCTACGTCACTCTACTATACTATGCTACATCACTCTACTATACTATGCTACATCACTCTACTATACTATGCTACGTCACTCTACTATACTATGCTACATCACTCTACTATACTATGCTACATCACTCTACTATACTATGCTACATCACTCTACTATACTATGCTACATCACTCTACTATACTATGCTACATCACTCTACTATACTATGCTACATCACTCTACTATACTATGCTACATCACTCTACTATACTATGCTACATAACTCTCCTATACTATGCTACATCACTCTACTATACTATGCTACATCTCTCTACTATACTATGCTACATCATTCTACTATACTATGCTACATCACTCTACTATACTATGCTACATCACTCTACTATACTATGCTACATCACTCTACTATACTATGCTACATCTCTCTACTATACTATGCTACATCATTCTACTATACTATGCTACATCACTCTACTATACTATGCTACATCACTCTACTATACTATGCTACATCACTATACTATACTATGCTACATAACTCTCCTATACTATGCTACATCACTCTACTATACTATGCTACATCACTCTACTATACTATGCTACATCACTCTACTATACTATGCTACATCACTCTACTATACTATGCTACATCTCTCTACTATACTATGCTACATCTCTCTACTATACTATGCTACGTCACTCTACTATACTATGCTACATCACTCTACTATACTATGCTACATCACTCTACTATACTATGCTACATCACTCTACTATACTATGCTACATCTCTCTACTATACTATGCTACATCATTCTACTATACTATGCTACATCTCTCTACTATACTATGCTACATCTCTCTACTATACTATGCTACATCACTCTACTATACTATGCTACATCTCTCTACTATACTATGCTACATCATTCTACTATACTATGCTACATCACTCTACTATACTATGCTACATCTCTCTACTATACTATGCTACATCACTCTCCTATACTATGCTACATCACTCTCCTATACTATGCTACATCACTCTACTATACTATGCTACATCACTCTACTATACTATGCTACATCACTCTACTATACTATGCTACATCACTCTACTATACTATGCTACATCTCTCTACTATACTATGCTACATCATTCTACTATACTATGCTACATCACTCTACTATACTATGCTACATCACTCTACTATACTATGCTACTTCACTCTATTATACTATGCTACATCACTCTACTATACTATGCTACATAACTCTACTATACTATGCTACATCACTCTATTATACTATGCTACATCACTCTATTATACTATGCTACATCACTCTACTATACTATGCTACATCACTCTACTATACTATGCTACATCACTCTACTATACTATGCTACATCACTCTACTATACTATGCTACATCACTCTACTATACTATGCTACGTCACTCTACTATACTATGCTACGTCACTCTACTATACTATGCTACGTCACTCTACTATACTATGCTACATCACTCTACTATACTATGCTACATCACTCTACTATACTATGCTACGTCACTCTACTATACTATGCTACGTCACTCTACTATACTATGCTATGTCACTCTACTATGCTATGCTGCGTCACTCTACTATACTATGCTACATCACTCTACTATACTGTGCTACATCACTCTACTATGCTATGCTAAATCACTCTACTATACTATGCTACATCACTCTACTATACTATGCTACATCACTCTACTATGCTACGTCACTCTACTATGCTACGTCACTCTACTATGCTATGCTACATCACTCTACTATACTATGCTACATCACTCTACTATACTATGCTACGTCACTCTACTATACTATGCTACATCACTCTACTATACTATGCTACGTCACTCTACTATACTATGCTACGTCACTCTACTATACTATGCTACATCACTCTACTATACTATGCTACATCACTCTACTATACTATGCTACATCACTCTACTATACTATGCTACATCACTCTACTATGCTATGCTAAATCACTCTACTATACTATGCTACGTCACTCTACTATAC
Organism: Engystomops pustulosus; assembly: GCF_040894005.1. NCBI lineage: Eukaryota > Metazoa > Chordata > Amphibia > Anura > Leptodactylidae > Engystomops > Engystomops pustulosus. Next base: position 441,352 of record NC_092421.1, read on the forward strand.
TATGCTACGTCACTCTACTATACTATGCTACGTCACTCTACTATACTATGCTACGTCACTCTACTATACTATGCTACATCACTCTACTATACTATGCTACGTCACTCTACTATACTATGCTACATCACTCTACTATACTATGCTACAGCACTCTACTATACTATGCTACGTCACTCTACTATACTATGCTACATCACTCTACTATACTATGCTACATCACTCTAGTATACTATGCTACATCACTCTACTATACTATGCTACATCACTCTACTATGCTATGCTAAATCACTCTACTATACTATGCTACGTCACTCTACTATACTATGCTACGTCACTCTACTATACTATGCTACGTCACTCTACTATACTATGCTACATCACTCTACTATGCTATGCTAAATCACTCTACTATACAATGCTATGTCACTCTACTATACTATGCTACAACACTCTACTATACTATGCTACGTCACTCTACTATACTATGCAACGTCACTCTACTATACTATGCTACATCACTCTACTATACTATGCTACATCACTCTACTATACTATGCTACGTCACTCTACTATACTATGCTACGTCACTCTACTATGCTATGCTACGTCACTCTACTATACTATGCTACATCACTCTACTATACTGTGCTACATCACTCTTCTATGCTATGCTAAATCACTCTACTATACTATGCTACATCATTCTACTATACTATGCTACATCACTCTACTATACTATGCTACGTCACTCTACTATGCTATGCTACGTCACTCTACTATACTATGCTATGTCACTCTACTATACTATGCAACGTCACTCTACTATGCTATGCTACATCACTCTACTATACTATGCTACATCACTCTACTATACTATGCTACGTCACTCTACTATACTATGCTATGTCACTCTACTATACTATGCTACATCATTCTACTATACTATGCTACGTCACTCTACTATACTATGCTACGTCACTCTACTATACTATGCTACGTCACCCTACTATACTATGCTACGTCACTCTACTATGCTTTGCTACATCTCTCTACTATATTATGCTACATCACTCTACTATACTATGCTAAATCCGTCGCGTTTTCCCGACGTGTTACCTGAATATTTCCGATTTGTGCCGATTGTACCTGAATTGCCCCAGGATTTTGGCGCACGCCATCGGATTGTGGCGCATCGGCGCCGGCATGCGCGCGACGGAAATGGGGGGGTGTGGCCGAACAAAAACCCGACAGATTCGGAAAAACCGCTGGATCGCGAATGGGCCGGGTAAGTAAATCTGCCCCATAGTGTTTTAATCCCTCTTTTATGAGGCTCATTTGCTAATAAAATGAACAAACTTTCTGCAGCTAAGAACAAATGGCAGGGAAAAGATAAAAGATCAGACGATAAAAGCAACTCATGGAGAGGCCCCTTTGCAGTGACTTTATTTGCCGGACCTGACCACTATTTTTTTCTCTAAAAAATTCCTATTAGTTTCCTGTAAATGTTATTCAAGAGACATTCAGGTGTCGCCATTGTGATTGTCAAACTGTTTAGAACTTGTGACCTAACACTGACATGAGAAAATCTAGATGCTTCTTAATTACGCTGAAGAATTCGTGTTTGCGGTGATCTAATAAATAATGTAGTTCATCTTAAAGGCAAAGTCATTTCTCAACTTCTAAAATATCCCCAAAGGAAAGTCTGTGGCTTGAAGCATCAACCATCAATGCTTGGAGATCTACGGAAGATATGAAGCTCTGGAATTCCTGTGAAAACATTTTATAGTTGGTTGCAGATGAGGGCAGAATGTTATAGAGAATAACCCCCATCTTCTATACAGCAAACAACTGTAGTATTAGTGATCAAGTATTTACAAAATACTCAAGTATCAGGGCCAGAAGCATCAGGGCCAGAAGTATCAGGGCCACGATGGAGACCGGTAGGGTGTCCAGAGATAGTCGGACATTTACATTGGATAATTGCTGCTAATGGGAGTCTACGTCCAGTTGTGTCTGGATTGACTGACATTGTTTTACTTTCCAAATTCCAGTGACTGTAACATAAAACTTTCCATGTTCTTTGTCCTCTCAATGCATTACAATATAACCGGTAAAACTGTCAGCTTAAACACTGCTTAACCTATAAATAACCTCAATATTAGTAATAGAGAATATAATAATTCTATAATTCAATGTTATTAACAAAAATGCATCATTTCACACATATAATTCTCATCTGTCTCCATCAGTCCGGCTGTTGGGCTTTTTGGTTGCCCATGGACCCGACCATAAACTCAGTCCTGACTATAAACCATGAGGTTTCTCTCCCATGAACTTGCATCTTCTGTACTGCAGGAGCAGGGGAGGAGTGGAAGGAGACCAAGGGCCACATGTATCACTGTTTGTTTTGTTATTTTTGCGCCTTTTCATACTGGCGCACTGTTTTTGTGCCATTTTTGCGATTAAACGCCAAACTAGCAGCGCAGCAAAAATATAAGGCACTTACATGTGATCCTGCTACAAGCTCCTCTCTGCTTCTCCCACAGCCCAGAATGAAGATAACACTCACAGCAGCACCCAGGTGTGTGACACCCAGCACCCAGTGACCTCCTCAGCAGGGGCTTCTCCTGGAGGGGATCCCCCAGTGCTGGTCTCCTGCTGTACCCCTGTAATTCTGCACAGTATCCCCCTCAGACACACTGGTGATACTGTGCAGAATTACATGGGGGACACTTGTAAGTAGTATCTGCAACATTCTGCAAACTTCTGCAAACTTTTGCAAAGTTCTCTTCTCTCTTGCTTTGAGCTCAGGAGTTTGCAGAATATTTTGTAAATAGAAGGTGATGAACTGTAAATAGAGTCTGCATGTGTTCTAGTGTCTGCAGAGTATCTAATGTATCTATTATATGTTCCAGTGTCTGGCTGAGCTCTGCTGCTAGAAATGAGCTGTTCTGCACAGGGGCTCAGTGCTTTCTTCTCAGATAACGCCACCTTCGGGCTGGAGTGTTTTTGCGCCCGTTTTTGCTCCTAAATGAAAACGTTGCAAGTGATGAATATCATTAGGCGCAGCAAAACATCTGGATTGGAAAGATAGATGAGGGAAAGCTGCTTATTTTTGCTGCGCGGCTAGTTTGCCATTTAATCGCAAAAATGGCGCAAAAACGGTGCGCCTGAATGAAAAGGCGCAAAAACAACAGAAAAAACGAGTGATACATGTGGCCCATTGTATTTAATATTTTGTAAGATTTACTTTCAGGTGATCTCTCTGTTATTGCTATGACTGATCACTGTATGACGATATGTTTCGAATTGCTAAGTCTCGTATTCATGGGCAAATCATGAAACAAGCAGCATAGTCTTCATTCATTATCATTTACATAAATATTTATCAAAATGTCTCAGTGAGAAATGTTTTTGACAATTAGATGACAGTTCTCTATCTTATACATTAACATGATTCATATTCTAGAATTTAATAATATTGTAAACACTGATGTTGCAAAAAATTGTTGAAATGAAAAAGCTAATTTGTTGAAACATTTAGGGGAGATCCATCTAGTATGAAATGTAACACCGAGGCCTCTTGGGAGAAAATGTGCTGAAGCAAAGCGCGGACAGACAAGTGTACAGTGTAATAATGACACTGATGACACGAGTCCTATGTGACAGCTCCGGACGCCACGTTCTCTCTGGGATCGTTTTCCATGTTCGTTTTTCCGAAGTTGCTGTGTATAAAGAAATCATATGAAGGAATTCTATTCTTACAGTTTTACCATAGTTACTACTTCTGATAGGCACAAGGGGGAAGGATTCAGTGAGCGTGTGGCACAAATTAGTGGCTAATAATAATGAGCCGCGTCTTTGTGATGTTTGTTGCTTTGCACGATGCAGACGCTTATGAAAACAATCTAAATTGTGTGTGAAAATCCGAGATGTATCATGTCTACAAGTAAAAACTCTCACACAACTATTTATCATAAAAAGAAAGCTGGACTTCTGTATTATGTATCAGTAATATGTCATTTAGCCATAGATTACAAAATGGGATGGAAAATGTGTCCTACCCTCAAAAAAATAATTTAATATAAGGTCTGACGGCGGGAAAGGAGGATGGGCTGAAGTGAATGAAAGGGGAGATTGGAGTAATCTGTAATTGAGACATATTAGGGAAAACAGTCTACGGGAGAAGCGGCAGCCATGGAAAGCAAAGGGGACAGGAAATGGAAAGCGGACAGGAAGGGAGCGGGGGCCAATAGGAAGCAGCCTCTGAGAGAGATAGAAGGGCGCATGGGAGCATCTTGTGGGGGAAAAAGTGACCCTTGAGACCCCTTTATTACATAAATTATAGGTTGTCGCTCATAGAAATAGAAAGAGTGGGCTGAATATAATTCTTAACAATTTAATAGAAAATTATTAGAAAAAATGTAACTGATTTTTTCAGTTTTATAGAAAATGTTATTGATTAGTATTTCTCTTATGTGTCTCATAGTTAGTAGGTTATACAGGATAATGAAACAATATTATATAACATAAAAGGATAAACCAGGTGTAAAGTGGAACTACATATGAGAGGTTACCTTTTAGGGAACATTATAAAAGTCTTCTACCAGAACTTTAAATAAATCCAGACAACTTTTACATCCTTTAAGATTGAGGAAGCTTTAAGAAAATAAATGAAAACTCATGTAGGATTGTGTTCCAAAAAATACAAATAAACTACTCAGTGCTATGTTTAAACAGAAATTTAGGATGGTTGCGGCACTTGATTGGGTCCTATTTGGAACGCATAGTACTATTAACCCCGATTTGCACATTGTAATGAATGATGAGAAAAAAAAGTATGGCAGTATATGGTAGGATCAGACAACCGGGGATTAAAGTACCCTAGGGGGTCTGAAAAATAGTAAAAATATACATAAAAATAAGTTTAAAAAAATTATAGTAAAAAAACCCTACAAATTAAAAGCACACCAATTTCCCTGCTACTTACATAAATATAAATAAATAGTTAAAATGATAAACATGTTAGGTGTCCCAAAATTTATGATCTATTAAAATATAATAACAGTTATTCCCAAAAATTATCGCCCAAATTCAAAAATGCCACTTTTTTGTCATTTTGAAAAATATAAGCAATTCATTAAGTGATCAAAAGGCTGTAAGTCCTTAAAATTGCAGCATTGAAAACTTCATCAAAGTCGCAAAAAATGACACCACCCACAGCTCCGAGCACTGAAGTATGAAAAGGTTATTAGCGCCAGAAGACGGCAAAATTAAGGATTTTTTGTTGTACAGGAGGTTTTAATTTTTATAAATTTATGAAAACATGTCTTAAGGGTTTTGTAGAGAGATATGGTGGTGTCTACCGATGGTGGTGTCTACAGATGATGGTGTCTACCGATGGTGGTGTATACAGATGGTGGTGTCTACAGTTGATGGTGTTTACCGATGGTGGTGTATACAGATGGTGGTGTCTACAGATGGTGGTGTCTACTAATGGTGGTATCTACAGATGGTGGTGTCTACCGATGGTGGTGTCTACAGATGATGGTGTCTACAGATGGTGGTATCTACAGATGGTGGTGTCTACAGATGGTGGTGTCTACAGATGGTGGTGTCTACCAATGGTGGTGTCTACTAATGGTGGTATCTACAGATGGTGGTGTCTACCGATGGTGGTGTCTACAGATGATGGTGTCTACAGATGGTGGTATCTACAGATGGTGGTGTCTACAGATGGTGGTGTCTACAGATGGTGGTACCTACAGATGATGGTACCTACAGATGGTGGTGTCTACAGATGGTGGTGTCTACCGATGGTGGTGTCTACAGATGATAGTGTCTACCGATGGTGGTGTCTACCGATGGTGGTATCTACAGATGGTGGTGTCTACCGATGGTGGTGTCTACAGATGATAGTGTCTACCGATGGTGGTGTCTACCGATGGTGGTATCTACAGATGATGGTGTCTACCGATGGTGGTGTCTACAGATGATGGTGTCTACCGATGGTGGTGTCTACAGATGGTGGTGTCTACAGATGAGGGGTCTACAGAAGGGGAGCTGTTGAAGGAGTCTTTGCTTTATATTATATAATATCTTAATAGCAAGGGGCTACTTCTACAATTAAACCTCCATTTCAGTTAAATGTGTAACAAGACAGCTGAGTGCTGCGTTATCTCATGTAATTAATAAGAAAAACAAGACTGAAAGTGTTAAGTAGCTGCCAGTGGAAATGATCCTACTGTTCATTAGCTTCAAGATGGTTTTATTGACTCCAGTTCTTGAGTTCTTCAAATCCTGGTTTTGATGAAACAGTTGACAGTTTTGGAAACACATTCAGACATAAAACGCCTTGGAAGGTGGGAACCTCTTGTTTTTAGTTTTTTTTTATCTTAAAAATATATTTTACAAAACGTTTTCAAAATTTCTGAATAAAATATGAATGAATCCAAGGCTACAAGGAGATAAGTGGCCTCTTCTTAAAATAAGTGCCGCGAGCGGGTGCACATCTCCGTGACTCTGCCCAAGAGAACACAAAGAGGCAGATTTATCATAAGTCGTGTGCCGAGTGAGACTAGACTGCCCTGTGCTGCCCGGGATGTGTGTGTGTGATAGGATACAGATCTGATGTCTTCTTGTACTTTGTACCTCTTATTAGTTTTCTTAACTTACGCCAGAAAGCTGCATCAAAATTCATAATTTTTAGCTTCACTAAACTTTTTGTAGCCTCCTTTGTCATTCTAGTTTGAAAAATGTCCGAAAAGTGTCTAAAACCCTTTGGGGCAGACAGTTATTTGGTGCAAATTCCGACAGAAGAAAGAAATTGCTAAATCTGCCCCCAAGTTCTACATATAATTCTTATAAAGGATTGAGGTGCATTGTGGGCGATGCCGGGTACAGCTCTTACTCCAGAATTGTGTTCACAAAATGTTTGCTCATCACTTGATTGTTTAAGAAAGATTTATAAACAATAAGAAGAATTATCTCTCGTCAATGAGTTCATCTTAGTTGATGTGATTTAACCTCGTGCATTTGAGTCTCGTTTATCTTTCCATTTCTTTACTCTTTGTAATATATATTTCTGAATGACTCTTATAAAACGCATCGCTGTAGAGCAAGTCATGACAAATGTTTTCTCAATGCCTGTTCTCGAGGCAGGGGTTGTACTTGTAATGTTTGTGTTGTGTCCCCACAGAGAAGCCGGTCAGCTTGACTTACCGATGTCCTTGTAGATATTATGAAAGTAATGTGGCCAAAAGCAACATCAAACACCTGAAGATCCTCTCCACCACCAACTGCTCCCTGCAGATTGTGTAAGTACAAAGCAATCAAAGAAAACAAAGAGAGGGAATACAACGTTCTCTAGCTCAGTGACATCTTACATCTGCACAAGCAGAATTCTTAGTATCATTTTGTCATAGATATAAGTTCCTCGTAATACTTGTTGTCTGCAATAAAAAGTAACTCGATTTTGAGCCCAACACAAGGAGAACATCCCCCGTCCTGTAGCAGACAAAAGGAGAAGGTTATGTTGCTGCTGCTAAGAGCAAATAAATAATCTTCAAAGGGTCCAAATAGATGTATTTATGGGACATCATAGAGCAGTAGCCTGCAAACTGTATATGGTCCTAAATGTTACAAATCAGGGAACCAAAGACTATATGAGGGTCTTCAGAAGGACCTAGATGAGAGCGCAGCCAGTATTCCCTCCTTTATAGACTTGTTTTTTCACTGCATTACTTTCTCTTACCCGGTTGTTTCACACTTTTTTACAGGGCTCGTCTTAAGCATAATGGCAAACAAATTTGTTTGGACCCTAAGATTAAGTGGATCCAGGAATACCTGGAGAAAGCTTTGAACAAGTAAGCAGGATGATGCAGATGCTTCCATTCCCGGCATGAATGTGTTAAGGCACAATCTACATAGTTACTCACCCGCCTGTAACCCCACGTGGCCACACAACCGAGCGGCTTCACTTCCCAATGAGTAATATTTTACACCACCATTGTCCTCCAAAAATAATAAGCAAAACATCTTTAAGGTTAACTCTGCAAGGTTTATATAAAAGTGGTGGGAAATGTTATAAGTCTTCATCCGAGAGATAGGCAAAACCACTTCATATGTGTTTATCTCAGATTTGCTGAAACATTCTTGTATCTTATATATAGACTGTATATATATGTAGACACGCGCCTATATATTACTTTTGTTTCATGTAGCCTTCCGTTCCATTGACTGTAATGACTGGAAGGATAAATGTACTTTGCACTTAGTGCTACGTCTTCGTTATAGAGACTTCTAGGCTACTACTAATATACAATGCGGCCTATGGTCAAGGCAAATTCCTCTACGAAAGCAGAAAACTGAAATGGAACCAACTAAGGGAACGATGTTCTGCCTTGGTTCTAGATGGTTCTACAACTATTGGGGGTTGAAGAAGTCATTAGATCCGCCAGCTGTCTACAGGTCGGATTTTGAGGTTCACAGACATGTTGTTAGCATCTGGTCCTTCTCATCTGAGTTTGCTCGCTCCGGTTACCTCCGGGGCTTTGAGTATATTTTTTTAACCCGCATCAAAACATTGGCTGAGTTTTTCTGCCAGAACCTGTGACGGCTTGTGCCATAATAAAAACACAAGCGGACAAGTCCCGGCTTTGTAGTCATCTGAGCCCTCTGCTAACAGACAGGAAGGGCGACATCACTAATGGAAAGGCTGAACCTGACACCAGTGTCCCGCATCACATTTATTTAGCACTTCATTTATCCTTAATTTAACTCCTAAAATCCTATTCTCAACCCCAAATCTTCCAACTCTCACATGTCCACATGGTCGCTGCAGACAAAAGCTCCAGAAACTTCTACTGACAAATCGTGGAATTCGCTTACATCACAGTGAGATTTTTTTGCGGTTTTTGGATTCTGTTTCACCTCAAGCTTCATCCATCACATTCAGTTTCCTTCTTTGTAACAAAAAGTTTTGGAACTCTGATCGCTTTTCACAAGGATTTTATCACATGGAGTCTGATCTGCAGGAGACAAGTTATAGAAGAGAAAACTCTAAGCAATGAAATATGTCAGTAGGAAAGAACTTTCTGTTTGTGTTGTTGCTTTTTTTTTAGTTTTTTTTAGTTTTTCAGAGCCCACTGTGAAGTCCCACTTAGTAAATGCCAGTTCTTGCCTGTCTGTACATGTATCACTTAGGACGACTCCCAATATAAATGACTGGATTATATCTTCCCGTTTCGCTCCCATAACACGAGGCTACAGACTGCGCTGCATGGAGTTGCCCTTTAGCTTTGTTTGCAGCAGCCATTTTTCATTCTAGAGCCTGTGATTTTTTTCCCACACTCCTCTGCTTCTGCCCGTTGTACATGTGTAAAGTTTTCAGCCGGTCTATTCTCGTTCCCTCGTGCTTACAAATCTGCCATAAATCAATGGAGCTCGACTCTGAGAAAACGGCTCATGTCTCCTCTGGGAATAGGTGGATTCCAAGTTCACGGATCCTCTGTTGCTATATTTGCCTTGTAAACACGAGGTTTGCAGTGACAATTTAAAGGGAACCTGTCACCACACTACCCCCCCCCCCCCACAAACTGCACTTTCTTCTGTAATATATTAACCCCTGGAGGTGTTTTTGGCATATTTTGAGGTTGCAGCATGATTGGAAATGGTATTTTATTCTTTTGTAAAATGTAATTATGACGTCATTCTCTGGCTATCCGCAATCGGGGAGGGGGGGGGGGGCGGGACACCAGATGCATGGAGCGGGCAGAACAGACTGGCTGTAGTAGTGGGTGGTCTGACTGCTTGACTCTATGGTACAAAACCATAAAAGATGATATTTCATTCATGCTGCAACCAAGAAATGTGCTAAAAAGACCCCCAGCGGACGTACATATCACAGAAGAAGGCACCGTGTGTGGGCCGGGGGGTCAGTGTGCTGACAGGTTCCCTTTCATATATATTTCATGGCTCTATGGTCACAACCACAATTACAGTCGTGTGCTTGGGATCTTAGAGGAACTGATCTGCTAACTACATCTCCAGCTTTATAAAATATACATTGTGACGATCACTATACGTTATTTGTCTCGAAGGGTCACATTATCTATTGATAACAAGTCAATGGCTCAACTATCAAATGTCAAAGAAACTTTACTTGAGGAATTATTCATGAAATGACAATGGTTCTGGACCTTCAGGCGAACTTGTAATAATTTAATTTTAAAAAACCCAAATCTTTCACTAATCACAATTCTAAACACCATCTGCATCTGCAGCCTGGTAAAGCTTGTTCATTATAATGTTTGGGCAAGGAGTTTACTTGTAATGAATTCAAGAACATCTGGATAACCTCCCTAGGCTTCTACACAACCCCTGCCGATCCCTTCTGCCCCCTCCTGCCTCTGCATATAAATAAATCCTGTGCAATCTTGTGGAATCGATTCTACCCCCCCGCCGTCCTCTTGTCGGGAGTTATTCACTGCATGAGCTGCTTTTTGTCTTCCAGCTGCCTGTGACCTTGCTACAGGATATGTGAGCTCCCGAGCCGGGTCTGGCTTTAATTAGGACATCAGAAACCTTAAACGGTGCATAAATCACCCCCCCCCCCCCCAAAGCATATTCTGAGGTTACACTACCTGGAACCAAATAGTGGTTGGGGCCTCTTAACACCTTATCTGCCAATAATGGGAGGGAAATAACGGGAGGGAAATAATGGGAGGTGAATAACGGGAGGTGAATAACGGGAGGTGAATAACGGGAGGTGAATAACGGGAGGTGAATAACGGGAGGTGAATAACGGGAGGTGAATAACGGGAGGTTAGTCTTTCTTGCAGGAACTTGACCCGAGACCAAAAGTCTCCACGATTATGAAGCAGATGTCTAGTAAATATTTCTTTTGGTTCCCAATCAAAGGCTGAATTCATAACATGTCAATAGAAAGCAACTCTTATCCGTATGATTCCTGCTGATAAGATGGACATTAGTCACTTTCCTTTTCACGTTGGCTTCATTGCGTTGTGTGCCGAGTCACATTGTCATTCAGAAGATACAACTTAAAATTCAGAAGATTCACATTTCTCCAATGCAAAAAATAATCAGTGATTTTTATTGGTTGGAAAGGCCAAGAATTCGGATTATAATACAGATTTCTTTTAAATGAAAATATTAGACAAAATCCAATGTAAATTCTAAATCTAAAGGTTTTGTTTTAGATTCCCAAAAATGTGAGATTGGGCAACGTTCCATAAAAGTCCCTAATACTTTCCATTTCATTGAATCTGCTTCAGTACAACCATCACTCTACTTATGTTTTTTTACTTTTTTTTCTTCACATTTTGGTAAATTTGTATTGTAAATATATGGAAAATGAAGAAAGCATTTTTACTGCCAAAATTAGGTCAAAGTTTTTAACCAAAAATTAAGAGAATTCCCAGAAAAGTTTACAGAAACTCTTTAACCCTTTCCTTGTGGGGACCATTCCCCGTGGTATTTGTGAGATATAAATACGTCCCTTTGCAGACATCACACGTGTAATCCCATATATAATACGTCATCTGCTGCTCCAGCCGGGGGAGACATAGGAGGGTCTGAGCTTCTCATACAGAACAATGCTGGTTTTGAAGTTTTATGAATGTTTCTCATTTTAAAATGGAAATAATGTAATTTCATGTAAACCAAAAACTGAAATGTTTTGTAAACTTCCCCTGGCGATGAGTATTAGTGGAAGAAGAGATGCGTCAGCTGTTTGTCTGCTTCCAATGGGGAGACGGATGATTGGGGGACACAGTCCAAACACAATGACATCACATGTATCTAATGTATGAAAACGGATCAGAACACACAGTCTGTGATGTAGTCTCGGGGTATTGTAAATAGCTATAATCTCCCTCCACTGTTATATATGTTATATATTTTTATATTTGTATGGAAATTAAAGAAATAATGCACATTATTCATTTGATACTTTGTGTTAGAAATAAAATACATACTTTTTATTTTTATTTCTTGCCTGATGCTTTGATTGCCTTTTCAATCCTCTCTCTTTGTTTCTGTACCTTAGCAGCGCTTCGCTAACACACACAACATTTTGCTATTGGCGCTTACAATGGGTTCATGGTCTGCGCTACTCTCTGAATTTTTGTTATTGGATCACAATTTTTCTCCTTAAACATTCAACCCCATCTAAAGGATGTGGACTTATTGTCTTATCCACAGGGTGGGGTTCAGTGTGTGGACCCCAGTAATTACATGATGTACCTCTGCCGGTGAGGCTGGAGGAGCTGCCATAGATGTTCACTGCATATAACTGAACACATAAACACTATTCATATTCATTTACTAATTACAATTAACAAAAACGCTCAGTAATTTAATAAGAGAAGTAAAAGAATCATAATGAAACAAAACGTATCCGTGTACCATTGGGTTCGATTTCTGTAGTAAAGCAGCCATAGAGTGTAAACCTTTAGCTGCGAGGACACGACGAGGAGGAGGAGGTTCTTCTGCTTTATTTATTACGCAAGAAAAAAATTCTTCAAAGGTAAAGTAACAATTTCTAGGAAAAAAACTCCTGCACCTTTAACAACAATAGATCTTAGTACAGTTCTACTAATCCTTTACTTATAATTCGTGTTGAGCGGAACCAAACTGCAAAGTTCAGGGTTTGTGCCTAACTTAACAGGTTTGGGTTGAATGGATTGGACCCCAAACTTTAAAGGTTCAAGCCTGGGTTTGGCTCATCACCTGGTGGTTACTGCCCCCGATAAGTGCTGACACCTGTTGTGGGCATTTACTCTTTAAATGGCACTGGAAAAGTTACCAGCAGCATCACAATTTGGGGAGGAGTGTTGCTTCCAGATGACGTCATCAGGGGGGACAACCATCCCCAAAATGACGACGCCCATGGGCGCAGGTATCTTAGTGCTGGTGCATGCACCACCGCATCAGACACTGGCAACTTTTCCAGCAGCATTTTAATAGTGAAGTAAAAAGGATGAAGCTCCTCAAACACAAAATGGCCGATGTTTAACTCCTGTAAGTGAGAGATGTTCTACTATTTGTCTTCTTTGATACCATGTAATGATAACTTGAGCACCACGGAGTGGGACATTGTACATGATAGTAAGTTAAGGTCGGTAGTGTCATAGCCCTAACAGAGGAGGACCCCAACAGTGAACACCCATGATCGGGGACAGGACTGATGGCGAGGGGTACTGGTGGGGGATCGGGACTGGAATAGGTTTATGTATTTGGGGTCTGGCCAAACTCTGCTAAATTACTGAGAATTGTATTGGACTTCCTCATCACTCCTCATTATCTATTGAATTGTCCAATAACAAAGAAAATAAGATTTATTTCTATATGAAGTGTCACAAATCCTGCCATCTGAGTTATGAAATGAGGATTCCACTTTGCAATTTTTAAGCTCCTCCTTCTAATTTTTTACACTTTACAAAAAGTTTACATAAACTCTGTTGACTATCATTGTATGTCTTACAGTTTTATAGTATTTGGCTGATCTGTTGTCTTGTAATACCAGTGGCGGATAATATGTCAGGTAAAGTCAGACAATAGACTAGAGAAACAATAGTCCAAAAGTTCCTTGTTGGTTTCATTAGAAATAATAATACTTTTGACAATAATATTTTCTAGGCAAGTTGAACATTTTGTTGTGTCAAGTTACTGCTTTTTGTACAGTATTTGGATGATGTCATCAGTAAAAGAATGACAAGGAAATGGGCCACCTCCATCCATCCTTAGAATAACAACCCTAAGATCAAGGGAATCAGATGGGAGCAAAATGGGAGTAATAAAGAAGCAAAGAGTCCCTGCTTCCCTGCTAAGAGCAGCACCAACACTGTCATCATGTTCACAGTGTTGACACTGCTGTTAAGCAGGGAAGCAGGGACTCCTTTCATCATCAAGTTTTTAGAATGACACAAATCTTCTATTGTCACATGATGTGTTCCCTCTGGTCAACAGAAGAGAAACAATGGTGAAACTGCTATTAAGAAGGAAAACTTCCAGAGGGGAAACAATCTCATACGATGCCCAGAAATATTTCCCCACTTATTCATGAAAGCTTTAATACTTTTCACTGTGTGACGACTGTTGAGATCTTTTTTGCACCATCTATTAGTTGGTTATTAACTGCGCCAAAAACTGCTGCTGTTTTTTTGATGAACTGACTCTTTACCACCATGTCCCCTATCAGAAACCAGGTCCCCTTAGTCGTAAAACTTGGGAAAGTGTCTAAAAACGGTCTCAACCCTTAAGCCATAAGTTTGGCGCAAGGCAGTTTAGATTTTTTTAATGTAATCATTTTATGATGAGCAAAGATTTTACTAACATTTTTTCCAACTTAATCCAAGATTCTGCTTTTAAATATCTATAAAACTCTAAAAGCGTAACTAAGAGAATACTGTAAAATAATCCCCCCCCCCCCCCATTTACTGTAACTTACATCAGATAACTGGTTTACAAGGTTAACAAACAATCTTATATTGTCTGACATAAAAAAGCAATTAATGCAAAATGGTTTTATGCACAAGACAAGACGCGCTTCCGAATGATTATGTACATATCCAGGGTTACCGCTCACTCCTGCCTGGCTACACCGCGCTATTAGGCTACAGGTGGAGCGGCTGCGTCGCTTGTCCATTTATTCTAGTGATCAAGCAGTTTACGGCTAATGAGATGAGGAAAACATATGAAATCGTCTCCTTTATTAAATGTTATTCAGCTGCTGTTATTTACGGAGCTGTTTGTGAGTGCGGACCCGAGACTATACAAGAACTATGCTGATGGGTGGGGGAGCACCTGAGGGACATCGCGAACAATAGGGATACCCCACTGGCTCGACCGGCATTGACCTGGTCATACAGAACCGCACAGGAGAGGATTGGGACAAATCTGTTCAGCAGAGGGAAACAAAATGGATTTTTAGATGTGACACAGTGACCCCAAAAGACTTCAATGAAGTCCTGATGTGCTTGTGTTTTGTAGTACAGATGATTTGGTGCAATACCCCAGTGTGGGAGAGAACGTATGCGGCAGCCTGAACAGCTATGTACACGGGTTCTTCCTCTGATTAATTAATGATCTTTCGGACCCATGAGGTTGGGATGATAGGGTTGGGACCCTAATTCTGGAAAACTTCTTAGCCCTTCCTGCCTATAAACCAAGATCCATTTGTTCTATTGAGAGGGTTGTCGTGTTATGTGTGGACTTATGTCTTATACGGGTCCACCTAAGGGCTACACCTAGACTGACTAGGCTATATTCATCTTTTGATTGTTTTTAGAGACGATTTTCATATTATATCCCCTCTTTTTGTGTTATTATGTTCACTATCAGTTTTTTCCTTGTTAGGAGCTTTAACTGTTTGTAATATATAAGGGTTTGGATTGAAACACGACTATTTTTTACAGTTAAGTTTAACTCTTTTTGATTCACCTTCCATCACCTGTAACAACCCCTTTTTGGTCACAGAATATATCAGTATTGATACATTTTATTACTTATAATACATTAAAGTCCTTGGGGTCATGTATCAATAGCTGCAGAGTTGTGCTCTATTCTTGATCTAGCCTTGTGTGTCTGGATGACCCTGGCCTGGCTGGCCTAGAATTGGGCTATAATAGAGGCGCCTGGCCTGGGGCCCCCTACTTCCATTTTTGATGACAGGTATTTCTATCTGAGAATATTTTGCTGGCCTTTGCATACCAGCCATCAGCTTGTAAATTAGGGTCACAGACACCGGTGCCAGTAAGACAACGATGGGATCCTGCTTGGTGAGGGCCACGATATTTATCTTTGACAGATCTCATATATTATGCTCCTGAAATGAATTTCCGGTGGTTAGGTTGTCCTCAGGGAGGTTTTGGTGATGGCCGGTGTGTCAGGAAGAGTCCAACTTGACTCTGTAAAAATAAAGTTATTAGACAGAAATGATGCAGAACCACAAATGCAATCCAATTATCATTTTTATTATTTATAGTGTTAATAAGGGGTTCACAATCATTACATGAACTAGCAGTAGGTTGTCCTAAATAGTAGCCTATTGCTGCATTTGACTGATATATTTTGTCCTCGGGGATCGTGCCGGCACATTGACATACATAAGATCGCGGCACAAGAGAGACCGAGAGAACCCTGTTCAAGGGATCAAAGGATCAAGGTATACCCAGTGCCCGTACCCAGTGCGACAGTAAAAAAAATGTTAAAGGTTTTTTTAAAAAATACATTCATTAATTAAAAACACACCACAAAATATATAATATATAATTCCATTGAGCATTTAAAAAATAAAACCCATCGCAGAAAGTTGGTAGCATCGGCTCTGTAGCGACCTTGGCCAAGCAGATATAACATAATTATACCCATATTGTAAAGGGTATAAAAGGTAAAAATAAAAAAAATAAAATATTGCAGTTTTAGTGCTTCCTCCCATCCAAATAAATGTAATAAAAATGATCAAAGAGTCAGATTTAGCCAATAATAGAACCAATCTAATCATAACCTTTTCTTGCAATGAACGAGCCCTAATAATCCTCCTTTGATTGAGGCAAAAAAAGTTCTGGCTCTGAGAATATGCAAATGGGGTTTCCTTATAAAGTAGTTTTCATTTGCTAAAGTAGTAAAACATAAGAAAACCTGCACAAGTCTCCTTCATCGTACTAACCTATAGAATCATTTGATGATGTTTACTCCACTGTGCGGGGAACTGCTTCAAAGTTTTAATACAAAAACAAGTGGCAAAGCAGCGCTTTATTCTATTCTGTTGCAGGAAAGAGTTAATACATGTCAATCATTATGCTATTTTTACCATTGGGAAATGCAAATCTTCCTGCAAAAAACAAGCCCTCTTATGCACATGTCAGATAAAAATGTAAAAAGTTCTGTCTTTTGGAATTTGAGCAGAGAAAAACATAAAGTTCTGTGTCCTGAAGGCCATTCTAGGCCACATCCTGGTGCAGCGACGGCTCATAGTCTATAATGACACAATCCAATCACAAAGTTTACATTTCATTCCTAAAATATACAAGATACATTGGAGACGGAAGGTCCAGGTCAATTCTATGAAGATATTGTTCAAATATCATAAAAAGGAGGAGCCTCTACTTTTACTTTTTGATGTTTCCATCTTTATCGCCACAACAACAGAAAACAAAGCAGCGTCCGGCCTTATATTATACATAACAGGATGAAGTGATGGACGCCACCAACAGGTAAGAGACAAACCTTACTATGTACTTCATTAAACATTGCCTCATCGGCCGCTTTTACACTTTTATTATCAGTTCCTTTTTGTTTGTCTATTATTTTGCCTTTTTGGAACATTTTCGCCTTAACAGTTTCCAGAAATTATTCGGCTTTTGCAAACTGTTAGCTATAAAGAAAATATCTGGGATCAGAGCAATGGTGGACAGAAGTGTTTTCCCTCTTTCAAATGACATCGTAAAAGAAGATTATCAGGTATCAGGAATGAGCGATGCTCCTGGAATCATCTCCGTGCTCCCAAACAGAGGGAACAGCTGCACTGGACGGATGTCAAAGATCATTTCACTCTCTATTACAGACAATGATGTGCTGTCCTCTGGATTTTACAGATTCAGCAGAATTTATGATCTTTCCCTGGTTTGTTGTTTAGGAACGGCTGAGCGCACATTTGAAGTATTGTTTAATGCAAGGAACAAGGGTGTTCATTCCTATCCCAAAAGGCACATCATAGCCGCTATGTGACCATCACAGGTTTTGTGATCCAGGTCCATGTTCAGGAAAAAGAGCAAAGCTGAAGAAGCAACCACAGGACCACAGGCATAGACCACAGGCATGGGCCACAGGCATGGACCACAGGCATGGGCCACAGGCATGGACCACAGGCATGGACCACAGGCATAGGCCACAGGAATGGACCACAGGCATGGGCCACAGGCATGGACCACAGGAATGGACCACAGGCATGGACCACAGGCATAGGCCACAGGCATGGACCACAGGCATGGGCCACAGGCATGGACCACAGGCATAGGCCACAGGCATGGACCACAGGCATGGGCCACAGGCATGGACCACAGGCATGCCCTCTGCAGGTATGCCTGTGGTTGGCTGGACAGGTAATTCTGCAGTATAAAAATCTGGTCCCGTGTCCAGACGCCATTACACATAGCAGAGCTTGGGAGAGCTTGTTACCCATCATAGGAAAGGGTGGGCAGTGGTAAATGTGGAAGAAATGGGGGGCTGATAATGAGGTTCTTGACCTGACATGGGTAAAAGGCAGCGATACTTTGGATGCGGAGGTGATGGCCAGGAAGCCACAGGGACCCAGGAAACTAAGGCCATCTCATAGGGTGCCTGCTGCAAGGCAGAGTGCAGAAAACAGAACATGTGTCTTTTGCAGGCTGTATAACCAGTCCATAAAGCGCAGCCTAAGCCAAAACAATCTCAGCACCTCATGTATGACCAGGCACTTAGAGAATAACCATGAGCTGCACTGGTTGAGTCACCAAAAAAGCACGAACACTTAGGCTCCTGCTACTGCCTCAGCTGGCCCAGCCGGTTCCACTGGCTCCCAACGACAACTGTCCAGATCATACATTCAGATCTCCTTACCCCAAATCATGGAGAGAAAGTGAAAGTTGAGCCCATCGCATGCAAAGCTCAGGTCCTGAATAGGAGCGTTTAGAAATTACTGGCCTTAGAAATGCTCTCCTTCAGGCTGGTGGAAGGACCAGCTGCACTTCACCACCAATGACTGGGCCTCCATGAGGGACAATGCTGCACTGCTTCCAATATGCCACTAATATAGTCAGCCCTGATGACGCCATCATCAGCCAAATATTGGGCGATCTCCCTGCTGGGTCCACACTACAAGGATGGTACAGAATCCTTCATTCCACTCCTAGACTCTGCATTTCTCCACCACTCTCCAGAGATGTGATGCTCTAGGTGTCACCCAACTCCTGATCCTCCTGGTCCAAAACTGTTCCCTGGCTGGACAGTGCAGTAGCAGACCACCAGTCCTGGAGACCATCCTGGGGGCCTTGTGTGGACTGGCCTGGCACATGTGCCTCCTCTTCACACCTTATTTTACCACAAAAAAAACCTGGGAAAGCTTATTGACTGGAGAATAAACAAGTAGGAAATGCAGCCGCTACTAATGAAAGCCCATTTTTATTAAATGTGCACTGCAGAGCACCCCTTAAATGAAATATACACTGCAGAGCCCCTCTTTAATGAAATGTCGACATCATAGTGAAAATTTCATTTCACTCCAAGATTTAGGGGATGAGACCTGAATGATGGTGTGGACAGGCTTGGTGATTGGTGGTGGAGGCATCATATCATCCCTTAGCAAGGTGACAGCTGGCCTTGTGTCTAGGCACTCAGTGGAACGGGTTGGGTTGTCCACTTTGTGCACATTACAGCAAATTGTTAATATTTCTTGTGTAATGAAAATTATTAAAATTTCCAATATACTTTCTGTATCAATTCCTCACTGTTTTCTAGATTTCTGTTGTTCATCTACAGAAGGCTGCTATTTTGGACAAAGTAGCAGATGGCTATGGGCTATCCTCTGCACCTTGGCCCTCTTTTGCTTTTTTCGGCCCGCTGCCCATGGTTTCCAGGCCACCACCTCTTTGTCCAAAATATCAATACCTTCTACCCATGTCTGGTGCAGGTCCTCTTCAGCATCCCTTGCTTCTTCCACCACTGAGCCCTCACCACCGCCCTCCATCTCCGTCTGCACGTTGCAGAAAACCACAGCTATTGGCTGTTGTGTTCCATTGTCATCATAGATCTCTTCTGATGGTCCACTGCCTACCCTCTCATCCTCCAATACAAGTTCTCGGGAATCTTGCAACTCTATGTCTGGGGCAGGTGGATGGGCCACAGATTCCCAGCTAGAAACGTCATTGTACAGCTAGGAAAGTTATCATGCAACACTTTAAAGTGAAATATTTTACACATTTCAACACATTTCTGAACTACGTATTAAAAATCAATATTCTCTTCTGAACCACTTATTAAAGTGCAAAATTCTCTGACAGGATCCACTTTTCAATCAAGGTATCACAGTATATAAGGTCGGAAAAAGACGCAAGTCCATCAAGTCCAACCTTTAAGAATTATAAAATGTTTTTTCCCCATAACCCGTGATATCTATTCTCTCCAGAAAGTCACCAAGGCCTCTCCTGAACAAGTACATAGAATCCTCCATAACAACCTCCTGCCGCAGAGAGTTCCACAGTCTCACTGCTCTTACAGTAAAGAACCTTTGTCTATGGTGATGGTAGAACCTCCTCTCCTGTAGGTGTAGAGGATGCCCCCTGTCTATGGTGATGGTAGAACCTCCTCTCCTCTAGGTGTAGCGGATGTCCCCTGTCTATGGTGATGGTAGAACCTCCTCTCCTCTAGGTGTAGAGGATGTCCCCTGTCTATGGTGATGGTAGAATCTCCTCTCCTCTAGGTGTAGAGGATGCCCCCAGTCTATGGTGATGGTAGAACCTCCTCTCCTCTAGGTGTAGAGGATGCCCCTGTCTATGGTGATGGTAGAAGCTCCTCTCCTCTAGGTGTAGAGGATGCCCCCTGTCTATGGTGATGGTAAAATCTCATCTCCTCTAGGTGTAGAGGATGCCCCCTGTCTATGGTGATGGTAGAACCTCCTCTCCTCTAGGTGTAGAGGATGCCCCCTGTCTATGGTGATGGTAGAACCTCCTCTCCTCTAGGTGTAGAGGATGCCCCCTGTCTATGGTGATGGTAAAATCTCCTCTCCTCTAGGTGTAGAGGATGCCCCCTGTCTATGGTGATGGTAGAACCTCCTCTCCTCTAGGTGTAGAGGATGTCCCCTGTCTATGGTGATGGTAGATCCTCCTCCCCTCTAGGTGTAGAGGATGCCCCCTGTCTATGGTGATGGTAGATCCTCCTCTCCTCTAGGTGTAGAGGATGCCCCCTGTCTATGGTGATGGTAGAACCTCCTCTCCTCTAGGTGTAGAGGATGCCCCCTGTCTATGGTGATGGTAGAACCTCCTCTCCTGTAGGTGTAGAGGATGTCCCCTGTCTATGGTGATGGTAGAATCTCCTCTAGGTGTAGAGGATGTCCCCTGTCTATGGTGATGGTAGATCCTCCTCTCCTCTAGGTGTAGAGGATGCCCCCTGTCTATGGTGATGGTAGAACCTCCTATCCTGTAGGTGTAGAGGATGCCCCCTGTCTATGATGATGGTAGAACCTCCTCTCCTCTAGGTGTAGAGGATGCCCCCTGTCTATGGTGATGGTAGAACCTCCTCTCCTCTAGGTGTAGAGGATAATCCCTATCTATGGTGATGGTAGAACATCCTCTCCTCTAGGTGTAGAGGATGCCCCCTGTCTATGGTGATGATAGAACCTCCTCTCCTCTAGGTGTAGAGGATGCCCCTGTCTATGGTGATGGTAGAACCTCCTCTGCTCTAGGTGTAGAGGATGTCCCCTGTCTATGGTGATGGTAAGACCTCCTCTCCTCTAGGTGTAGAGGATGTCCCCTGTCTATGGTGATGGTAAGACCTCCTCTCCTCTAGGTGTAGAGGATGCCCCCTGTCTATGGTGATGGTAGAACCTCCTCTCCTCTAGGTGTAGAGGATGCCCCCTGTCTATGGTGATGGTAGAACTTTCTCTCCTCTAGGTGTACAGGATGTCCCCTGTCTATGGTGATGGTAGAACCTCCTCTCCTCTAGGTGTAGAGGATGCCCCCTGTCTACGGTGATGGTAGATCCTCCTCTCCTCTAGGTGTAGAGGATGCCCCCTGTCTATGGTAATGGTAGAACCTCCTCCCCTCTAGGTGTAGAGGATGCCCCCTGTCTATGGTGATGGTAGAACCTTCTCTCCTCTAGGTGCAGAGGATGTCCCCTGTCTATGGTGATGATAGAACCTCCTCTCCTCTAGGTGTAGAGAATGCCCCCTGTCTATGGTGATGGTAGAACCTCCTCTCCTCTAGGTGTAGAGGATGCCCCCTGTCTATGGTGAGGGTAGAACCTCCTCTCCTCTCAGAGTAGAGGATGCCCCCTGTCTATGGTGATGGTAGAACCTCCTCTCCTCTAGGTGTAGAGGATGCCTCCTGTCTATGGTGATGGTAGATCCTCCTCTCCTCTAGGTGTAGAGGATGCCCCCTGTCTATGGTGATGGTAGAACCTCCTCTCCTGTAGGTGTAGAGGATGCCCCCTGTCTATGGTGATGGTAGAACCTCCTCTCCTCTAGGTGTAGAGGATGTCCCCTGTCTATGGTGATGGTAGAATCTCCTCTCCTCTAGGTGTAGAGGATGCCCCCTGTCTATGGTGATGGTAGAACCTCCTCTCCTCTAGGTGTAGAGGATGTCCCCTGTCTATGGTGATGGTAGAACCTCCTCTCCTCTAGGTGTAGAGGATAATCCCTGTCTATGGTGATGGTAGAACATCCTCTCCTCTAGGTGTAGAGGATGTCCCCTGTCTATGGTGATGGTAAGACCTCCTCTCCTTTAGGTGTAGAGGATGTCCCCTGTCTATGGTGATGGTAAGACCTCCTCTCCTCTAGGTGTAGAGGATGCCCCCTGTCTATGGTGATGGTAGAACCTCCTCTCCTCTAGGTGTAGAGATTGTCCCCTGTCTATGGTGATGGTAATACCTCCTCTCCTCTAGGTGTAGAGGATGCCCCTGTCTAGGGTGATGGTGGAACCTCCTCTCCTCTAGGTGTAGAGCATGCCCCCTGTCTATGGTGATGGTAAGACCTCCTCTCTTCTAGGTGTAGAGGATGCCCCCTGTCTATGGTGATGGTAGAACTTCCTCTCCTCTAGGTGTACAGGATGTCCCCTGTCTATGGTGATGGTAGAACCTCCTCTCCTCTAGGTGTAGAGGATGCCCCCTGTCTTTGGTGATGGTAGATCCTCCTCTCCTCTAGGTGTAGAGGATGCCCCCTGTCTATGGTAATGGTAGAACCTCCTCCCCTCTAGGCGTAGAGGATGCCCCCTGTCTATGGTGATGATAGAACCTCCTCCCCTCTAGGTGTAGAGGATGCCCCCTGTGTATGGTGATGGTAGAACCCCCTCTCCTCTAGGTGTAGAGGATGCCCCCTGTCTATGGTGATAGTAGAATCTCCTCTAGGTGTAGAGGATGCCCCCTGTCTATGGTGATGGTAGAACCTCCTCTCCTCTAGGTGTAGAGGATGCCTCCTGTCTATGGTGATGGTAGAATATCCTCTCCTCTAAGTGCAGAGGATGCCTCCTGTCTATGGTGATGGTAGAACCTCCTCTCCTCTAGGTGTAGAGGATGCCCCCTGTCTATGGTGATGGTAGAACCTCCTCTCCACTAGGTTTAGAGGATGCCCCCTGTCTATGCTGATGGTAGAACCTCCTCTCCTCTAGGTGTAGAGGATGTCCCCTGTCTATGGTGATGGTAGAACCTCCTCTCCTCTAGGTGTAGAGGATGCCTCCTGTCTATGGTGATGGTAGATCCTCCTCTCCTCTAGGTGTAGAGGATGCCCCCTGTCTATGGTGATGGTAGAACCTCCTCTCCTCTAGGTGTAGAGGATGCCCCCTGTCTATGGTGATGGTAGAACCTCCTCTCCTCTAGGTGTAGAGGATGCCTCCTGTCTATGGTGATGGTAGATCCTCCTCTCCTCTAGGTGTAGAGGATGCCCCCTGTCTATGGTGAGGGTAGAACCTCCTCTCCTCTCAGAGTAGAGGATGCCCCCTGTCTATGGTGATGGTAGAACCTCCTCTCCTCTAGGTGTAGAGGATGCCTCCTGTCTATGGTGATGGTAGATCCTCCTCTCCTCTAGGTGTAGAGGATGCCCCCTGTCTATGGTGATGGTAGAACCTCCTCTCCTGTAGGTGTAGAGGATGCCCCCTGTCTATGGTGATGGTAGAACCTCCTCTCCTCTAGGTGTAGAGGATGTCCCCTGTCTATGGTGATGGTAGAATCTCCTCTCCTCTAGGTGTAGAGGATGCCCCCTGTCTATGGTGATGGTAGAACCTCCTCTCCTCTAGGTGTAGAGGATGTCCCCTGTCTATGGTGATGGTAGAACCTCCTCTCCTCTAGGTGTAGAGGATAATCCCTGTCTATGGTGATGGTAGAACATCCTCTCCTCTAGGTGTAGAGGATGTCCCCTGTCTATGGTGATGGTAAGACCTCCTCTCCTTTAGGTGTAGAGGATGTCCCCTGTCTATGGTGATGGTAAGACCTCCTCTCCTCTAGGTGTAGAGGATGCCCCCTGTCTATGGTGATGGTAGAACCTCCTCTCCTCTAGGTGTAGAGATTGTCCCCTGTCTATGGTGATGGTAATACCTCCTCTCCTCTAGGTGTAGAGGATGCCCCTGTCTAGGGTGATGGTGGAACCTCCTCTCCTCTAGGTGTAGAGCATGCCCCCTGTCTATGGTGATGGTAAGACCTCCTCTCTTCTAGGTGTAGAGGATGCCCCCTGTCTATGGTGATGGTAGAACTTCCTCTCCTCTAGGTGTACAGGATGTCCCCTGTCTATGGTGATGGTAGAACCTCCTCTCCTCTAGGTGTAGAGGATGCCCCCTGTCTTTGGTGATGGTAGATCCTCCTCTCCTCTAGGTGTAGAGGATGCCCCCTGTCTATGGTAATGGTAGAACCTCCTCCCCTCTAGGCGTAGAGGATGCCCCCTGTCTATGGTGATGATAGAACCTCCTCCCCTCTAGGTGTAGAGGATGCCCCCTGTGTATGGTGATGGTAGAACCCCCTCTCCTCTAGGTGTAGAGGATGCCCCCTGTCTATGGTGATAGTAGAATCTCCTCTAGGTGTAGAGGATGCCCCCTGTCTATGGTGATGGTAGAACCTCCTCTCCTCTAGGTGTAGAGGATGCCTCCTGTCTATGGTGATGGTAGAATATCCTCTCCTCTAAGTGCAGAGGATGCCTCCTGTCTATGGTGATGGTAGAACCTCCTCTCCTCTAGGTGTAGAGGATGCCCCCTGTCTATGGTGATGGTAGAACCTCCTCTCCACTAGGTTTAGAGGATGCCCCCTGTCTATGCTGATGGTAGAACCTCCTCTCCTCTAGGTGTAGAGGATGTCCCCTGTCTATGGTGATGGTAGAACCTCCTCTCCTCTAGGTGTAGAGGATGCCTCCTGTCTATGGTGATGGTAGATCCTCCTCTCCTCTAGGTGTAGAGGATGCCCCCTGTCTATGGTGATGGTAGAACCTCCTCTCCTCTAGGTGTAGAGGATGCCCCCTGTCTATGGTGATGGTAGAACCTCCTCTCCTCTAGGTGTAGAGGATGTCCCCTGTCTAGGGTGATGGTAGAACCTCCTCTCCTCTAGGTGTAGAGGATGCCCCCTGTCTAGGGTGATGGTAGAACCTCCTCTCCTCTAGGTGTAGAGGATGCCCCTGTCTATTGTGATGGTAGAACCTCCTCTCCTCTAGGTGTAGAGGATGCCCCTGTCTATGGTGATGGTAGAACCTCCTCTCCTCTAGGTGTAGAGGATGCCCCCTGTCTAGGGTGATGGTGGAACCTCCTATCTTCTAGGCGTAGAGGATGTCCCCTTGTCCTGGTCACAGGCCTAGGTATAAAAAGATCTTTGGAGAGATCCTTGTACTGTCCGTTCAGGTATTTGTACATTGTAATGAGGTTTCCCCTCAGTCGTCTTTTTTCTAAACTGAATAATCCCAAATTTTGTAATCTGTCAGTGTATTCTAATCCCCCCATTCCCCTAATAATCCTGGTTGCTCTCCTCTGCAGCAGTTTCAGCTCTACTATATCCTTTTTATACACTGGTGCCCAAAACTGTCGACAATATTCCATGTGTGGTCTGACCAGTGATTTATAGAACGGCAAAACTATGTCTTTATCATGAGAATCTATTCCTCTCTTGATACATCCCATAATTTTATTTGCTTTAGCAGCAACCGCCTGGCTCTGGTCACTAAAATGAAGTTTACCATCCACCAATACCCCCAAGTCCTTTTCAGCTCCAGTTTTACCAAGTAATTGACTGTTAAGAACATAATTATACTTTTTGTTTCCATGGCCCAAGTGCATTACTTTACATTTATCTACATTAAACCTCATCAACCATTTCTCTGCCCATCCCTCAAGCTTCCACAAATCCCTCTGTAATGCTAAACTATCGACCTCAGTATTTATTACTTTACACAGCTTAGTATCATCTGCAAATATGGAAACTTGACTGTGTAAACCCACTACAAGGTCATTAATAAAAATATTAAAAAGAAGTGGCCCTAATACTGACCCCTGTGGCACTCCACTGGTAACATCAACCCAATCTGAGAATGTGCCATTAATGACAACCCTCTGTTTTCTATCACTAAGCCAATTACTTCCCCAAATACACAGATTTTCCCCTATTCCCAGCAGTCTCATTTTATATACCAACCTTTTATGTGGCACGGTGTCAAATGCCTTTGAAAAGTCCAGATATACAACATCCACAGCGTCCCCCAGATCCAGTCTTGAACTTACCTCCTCGTAGAAACCAATCAGATTAGTCTGACAGGAACGATCTCTCATAAACCCATGCTGACGCTGGGTTATAAGGTTATGCACAGTGAGATACTCCAGGATAGCATCTCTAATAAACCCTTCAAATATTTTCCCCACCACAGCAGTTAGACTCACGGGTCTGTAGTTTCCAGGATCGCTATTTGATCCTTTTTTGTATATTGGTACCACATTTGCTATGCGCCATTCCTGTGGAACATAACCAGTCCTCAGTGAATCTTCAAATATTAAAAATAACGGTCTGTCTATCACCGTACATAATTCATGCAGAACCCGGGGGTGTATGCCATCTGGCCCAGGTGATTTATCTATCTTAGTGGTTGTGAGGTGGCGCCGTACCTCTTCCTCATTACATTATTCCTCATTGTGTCTTCCACCAGGGGATTTTCCTGGGTAAAGACAGTTGAGAAGGCGACATTCAGTAGATTTATCAATAAGAGGACTCCTCCCCTCCTACTAGAGCTTGCTGCTCCCAATGCCGGGGCTATGCAGTATTTTTGCATAGGCTTCGCATCCTCTTGTTCTCGATACGATTCTTGTAGCAGGGCTACGTTTTGTAAGATCTCAGGACCAGCGACTTTTTCTGTGGGGTCCGTAAGCCCCTCACATTCCACGAGATTACTCTAATGACATGTTACCTAAGTTGTGATATTTACAAGTTTGTTGTTTCAGGACAATACCTGAAGCAAAGTCTCCATTGTTACAGCATTGGACACATAACGATAACATTTTCCAGCTTTACACAAAGCCCTGAGTCTCCTCACTGCGAGCCCCATAGTTGGGAACCTGTGAAGTTCTCAGTTGTTTCAGTCCCTTTTCCCTCATTCTCCGTTATTTTAGTTCCATTTTGTCTTTGAGGGTCGCGTGTCTCCTTGTCCCCGCCGATAGGTGGAGCTGCCAGGTTCTGGACTTGTTGTTCTTCTGTTCTGGGTCAGCGAGGGTTCTGAGTCTCTGCAGGTTTGTATTTTTCTATTATCCGTCGCCATCGATTTTACTCCGGCCGTTACTCCGGCCGTGTCACCCTCCATGGAGTGGACACGCTGCTCCGCCTCCTCTATTCTGTTTGCATTGGTTTGGATATCATTTTGCAAGGCTCTCAGGGACTCTCCGATGGACAATGATACCGCGTCTTGTAGCGTGGGGCCCATTCTGCGCACTACTTCTTTAGCCAGGCGCTTATAGTTATTATTTGCAAAGAATGTGGGCACTAAAATAGAAACTGTCTCAGATTGTTAACAAGAATTTGTAAACAACCCGTTAACAAAAAAAACCAATTTGTTAACAATTTGTTAACAAAAATGTGAACAATTTGTAAACAATAAATTGTAAACAACTTGTTAACAAAAAAACAATTTAATTCAATTTGCTTGTCTCGATATAATATTCAATTACAATAGTTGAAGACCAATATTTAAGACATTTAAAAACATATTCATGCATAAGAAAATAGCGATTATATATAGACAAAAACCGCGATTATACATAGACAAAGAAGTAAAACATGAAATCCTTTTTTAAGGCACTTTCATAAAATTCCCAAAAGGGAAAAAAAAAAGGTTGGCAGATATTTGATAGATGAAATCTATATTTGTTGATTAACATATATGTGTTGAGGTAATCTTCACATACCGATCTCAAAAAGAACTTTTTGAAAAATCCACACCAGGTTTACCAGGTGACCAGGGGAAGGAATCCAGGACGGGTACTAACAACCACCAAGGGGTATAAGAGTGAGTGAGCAGAAGGAGGTACACACATTATTAAAAATCTACTGAAGAAGAAGCGTCACGCGTCTAGCATATATCATAAGAATTGCGCAGCTTCACACCTTACATCATCTACGATTCACATTGTGGACTATTTATTTGCTCCGGAGCTTCAACGCCGTGTGTACTACAAAAGCTGACAACACGTGACATCAAGATCAGCTAGTTTGGGCTGCGGGAGGTGAAAACCCACGATCCACAAGCCGGTCAAAGGCGTCAGCAGCGGCGTCTTCTACAGCGTTCTGGACGCCACTACAGGACAAAGAACGCATCCAGCCCAGAGACACTCTACATAACGTCCCCGGGACCACAAAGCGGCGAAATAGACAGAGCTGGTGATCGGAACCCGCAGAAAAAGGCAACACGGTCCTGCTAAGAAACACCAACATCAGCCCCGCTGGACATCAACTAACCGTGAGCGCCAAATAATATAACAAACAGTCACATATTACAGACCATAAAGGGACCACATGAAGGCTACAATTGTCTTAAAAGATTGAAAGCTGCTCAAAGAAACACATTTTATTGTCTATTTTTTTACTTTTTATTTTTAATTTTCATTTTATTTTTCATTTTTTTTATATAAACGTGTATTACAGGCACAGGGCCCTATGATCTGAAAACACAAACCTCCTGGAATACTTACCCCGTGGTCGTAAACCTCAACACATATATGTTAATCAACAAATACAGATTTCATTTATCAAATATCTGCAAACCTTTTTTTCTTTCCCTTTTGGGAATTTTATGAAAGTACCTTAAAAAAGGATTTCATGTTTTACTTCTTTGTCTATGTATAATTGCTATTTTCTTATGCATGAATATGTTTTTAAATGTCTTAATTATTGGTCTTCAACTATTGCAATTGAATATTATATCGAGACAAGCAAATTGAATTAAACTGTTTTTGTTTACAAGTTGTTTACAAATTGTTTAAAAAATGTTGTTAACACATTGTTTACAAATTGGGTTTTGTTAACAGGTTGTTTACAAATTCTTGTTAACAATCTGAGACAGTTTCTATTTTAATGCCCACATTCTTTGCAAAAAATCTGTGTATATTTGTTCCTTTTTTGGGGAAAAGGTCTTGATGGTAGCACATAGAACTGGAAGGTTGGAAATTGATAAGTGCCACTGCAATATCCCCAAGCAAAGCTTATAGTTATTAGTCCTAGCGTCAGACTCGGCGCCATCCTTCTCCATCTCACGTGTCTGCTGCCCGGTGCATCGGCGCCATCCTGGCCATGCGGGTCTCCTCTGCGTCTCCACTCCTGCACCGTCCGCCTAGTAAATATGCTGCAAGTGCTTACCGGACGCGCTAAGCAAGAATCTCCCGTGGTTTTATGCCGTGCGGGCGGCGGGTGGCGGCTGCGGAGCTCTGCTGCCCCCTGAACACGGAAGTCTGTGTTGCGATTTTCTATCTGGAGTAAAGAACATTTTGATAAGATTAACAAGCCTTTTCCTTGAGAGTTGAGCGCTGAATTATCAACCCAGGAGACATAAAGATATTTCTATAACCAACACATCGATGTCTCTAAATCTTCTTCATCCTCATTCTCCATTGGTTAAGGGCACTGCCCACACGCGCACCAGGAGAATCTGTAAAGTGGTCTCAGCGTGTGAAAGGTTAACCCCTACTGCTCTGCACCGCACTATTGAATACGGCTGGTGGGTAACGGACGATTTTTGCCCATTTGTTTGGTTTTTAAGGTGCAAATCTATGCATAGATATCTAGAACCAACTAAGACAAAAAAGCACAAACCTGGGTTCCCAGTGCGCAGCAAACTTCAAAGTCTGCATGGAAAAGTAGCAAAACATGCAAATCCACCACCGCACGAAAAAAACTAAAATAAAAAGAGTAGAAGAAAAGCCAAACATGTGATACGTATGGGGATTACAGCCATCGAATGCATAGTGTCCAACCAGCAGCTATTACACCCATTGTGCCCCAGGGTTTAACGCATCTATATCTATTATCTGTGCATCTATATCTATTATCTGTGCAGGTATATCTATTATCTGTGCATCTATATCTATTATCTGTGCATCTATATCTATTATCTGTACATCTATATCTATTATCTGTGCATCTATATCTATTATCTGTACATCTATATCTATTATCTGTGCATCTATATCTATTATCTGTACATCTATATCTATTATCTGTACATCTATATCTATTATCTGTGCATCTATATCTATTATCTGTGCAGGTATATCTATTATCTATACAGGTATATCTATTATCTGTGCATCTATATCTATTATCTGTGCATCTATATCTATTATCTGTGCATCTATATCTATTATCTGTACATCTATATCTATTATCTGTGCATCTATATCTATTATCTGTACATCTATATCTATTATCTGTACATCTATATCTATTATCTGTGCATCTATATCTATTATCTGTGCATCTATATCTATTATCTGTGCATCTATATCTATTATCTGTGCATCTATATCTATTATCTGTGCAGGTATATCTATTATCTGTACATCTATATCTATTATCTGTACATCTATATCTATTATCTGTGCAGGTATATCTATTATCTGTGCATCTATATCTATTATCTGTACATCTATATCTATTATCTATGCATCTATATCTATTATCTGTGCATCTATATCTATTATCTGTGCAGGTATATCTATTATCTGTGCATCTATATCTATTATCTGTACATCTATATCTATTATCTGTGCAGGTATATCTATTATCTGTACATCTATATCTATTATCTGTACATCTATATCTATTATCTGTGCATCTATATCTATTATCTGTGCAGGTATATCTATTATCTGTGCATCTATATCTATTATCTGTACATCTATATCTATTATCTGTGCATCTATATCTATTATCTGTGCAGGTATACCTATTATCTGTGCATCTATATCTATTATCTGTACATCTATATCTATTATCTGTGCATCTATATCTATTATCTGTGCATCTATATCTATTATCTGTGCATCTATATCTATTATCTGTGCATCTATATCTATTATCTGTGCAGGTATATCTATTATCTGTGCATCTATATCTATTATCTGTGCATCTATATCTATTATCTATGCATCTATATCTATTATCTGTGCATCTATATCTATTATCTGTGCAGGTATATCTATTATCTGTGCATCTATATCTATTATCTGTACATCTATATCTATTATCTGTGCATCTATATCTATTATCTGTACATCTATATCTATTATCTGTACATCTATATCTATTATCTGTGCATCTATATCTATTATCTGTGCAGGTATATCTATTATCTGTGCAGGTATATCTATTATCTGTGCATCTATATCTATTATCTGTGCATCTATATCTATTATCTGTGCATCTATATCTATTATCTGTGCAGGTATATCTATTATCTGTGCATCTATATCTATTATCTGTACATCTATATCTATTATCTGTGCAGGTATATCTATTATCTGTGCATCTATATCTATTATCTGTACATCTATATCTATTATCTGTGCAGGTATATCTATTATCTGTGCATCTATATCTATTATCTGTACATCTATATCTATTATCTGTGCATCTATATCTATTATCTGTGCAGGTATACCTATTATCTGTGCATCTATATCTATTATCTGTGCATCTATATCTATTATCTGTGCATCTATATCTATTATCTAAGCATCTATATCTATTATCTGTGCATCTATATCTATTATCTATGCATCTATATCTATTATCTGTGCATCTATATCTATTATCTGTGCAGGTATATCTATTATCTGTGCATCTATATCTATTATCTGTGCATCTATATCTATTATCTGTACAGGTATATCTATTATCTGTGCAGGTATATCTATTATCTGTGCAGGTATATCTATTATCTGTACAGGTATATCTATTATCTGTGCAGGTATATCTATTATCTGTGCAGGTATATCTATTATCTGTGCAGGTATATCTATTATCTGTGCATCTATATCTATTATCTGTGCAGGTATATCTATTATCTGTGCAGGTATATCTATTATCTGTGCAGGTATATCTATTATCTATACAGGTATATCTATTATCTGTGCAGGTATATCTATTATCTGTGCAGGTATATCTATTATCTATACAGGTATATCTATTATCTATACAGGTATATCTATTATCTGTGCATCTATATCTATTATCCGTACAGGTATATCTATTATCTGTGCAGGTATATCTATTATCTGTGCAGGTATATCTATTATCTGTGCAGGTATATCTATTATCTGTACAGGTATATCTATTATCTGTGCAGGTATATCTATTATCTGTGCAGGTATATCTATTATCTGTGCAGGTATATCTATTATCTGTGCATCTATATCTATTATCTGTGCAGGTATATCTATTATCTGTGCATCTATATCTATTATCTGTGCAGGTATATCTATTATCTGTGCAGGTATATCTATTATCTATACAGGTATATCTATTATCTATACAGGTATATCTATTATCTGTGCAGGTATATCTATTATCTGTGCATCTATATCTATTATCTGTGCATCTATATCTATTATCTGTGCATCTATATCTATTATCTGTACATCTATATCTATTATCTGTACATCTATATCTATTATCTGTGCAGGTATATCTATTATCTGTGCATCTAGATCTATTATCTGTGCATCTATATCTATTATCTGTGCATCTATATCTATTATCTGTACATCTATATCTATTATCTGTACATCTATATCTATTATCTGTGCAGGTATATCTATTATCTGTGCATCTAGATCTAGTATCTGTGCAGGTATATCTATTATCTGTGCAGGTATATCTATTATCTGTGCAGGTATATCTATTATCTGTGCATCTATATCTATTATCTGTGCATCTATATCTATTATCTGTGCATCTATATCTATTATCTGTGCAGGTATATCTATTATCTGTGCAGGTATATCTATTATCTGTGCAGGTATATCTATTATCTGTACATCTATATCTATTATCTGTACATCTATATCTATTATCTGTACATCTATATCTATTATCTGTACATCTATATCTATTATCTGTGCAGGTATATCTATTATCTGTGCATCTATATCTATTATCTGTGCAGGTATATCTATTATCTGTGCAGGTATATCTATTATCTGTGCAGGTATATCTATTATCTGTGCATCTATATCTATTATCTGTACATCTATATCTATTATCTGTGCAGGTATATCTATTATCTGTACATCTATATCTATTATCTGTGCAGGTATATCTATTATCTGTGCATCTATATCTATTATCTGTGCAGGTATATCTATTATCTGTGCATCTATATCTATTATCTGTACATCTATATCTATTATCTGTGCAGGTATATCTATTATCTGTACATCTATATCTATTATCTGTGCAGGTATATCTATTATCTGTGCAGGTATATCTATTATCTGTGCAGATATATCTATTATCTGTGCAGGTATATCTATTATCTGTGCAGGTATATCTATTATCTGTACATCTATATCTATTATCTGTGCAGGTATATCTATTATCTGTGCATCTATATCTATTATCTGTACATCTATATCTATTATCTGTGCAGGTATATCTATTATCTGTGCATCTATATCTATTATCTGTACATCTATATCTATTATCTGTGCATCTATATCTATTATCTGTGCAGGTATACCTATTATCTGTGCATCTATATCTATTATCTGTGCATCTATATCTATTATCTGTGCATCTATATCTATTATCTGTACATCTATATCTATTATCTGTGCATCTATATCTATTATCTGTGCAGGTATATCTATTATCTGTGCAGGTATATCTATTATCTGTGCAGATATATCTATTATCTGTGCAGGTATATCTATTATCTGTGCAGGTATATCTATTATCTATACAGGTATATCTATTATCTGTGCAGGTATATCTATTATCTGTGCATCTATATCTATTATCTGTGCAGGTATATCTATTATCTGTGCATGTATATCTATTATCTGTGCATGTATATCTATTATCTGTGCAGGTATATCTATTATCTGTGCATCTATATCTATTATCTGTGCAGGTATATCTATTATCTGTGCATCTATATCTATTATCTATACAGGTATATCTATTATCTGTGCAGGTATATCTATTATCTGTGCAGGTATATCTATTATCTGTGCATCTATATCTATTATCTGTGCAGGTATATCTATTATCTGTGCATCTATATCTATTATCTGTACATCTATATCTATTATCTGTGCAGGTATATCTATTATCTGTGCATCTATATCTATTATCTGTACATCTATATCTATTATCTGTGCATCTATATCTATTATCTGTGCAGGTATACCTATTATCTGTGCATCTATATCTATTATCTGTGCATCTATATCTATTATCTGTACATCTATATCTATTATCTGTGCAGGTATATCTATTATCTGTGCAGGTATATCTATTATCTGTGCAGATATATCTATTATCTGTGCAGGTATATCTATTATCTGTGCAGGTATATCTATTATCTATACAGGTATATCTATTATCTGTGCAGGTATATCTATTATCTGTGCATCTATATCTATTATCTGTGCAGGTATATCTATTATCTGTGCAGGTATATCTATTATCTATACAGGTATATCTATTATCTGTGCAGGTATATCTATTATCTATACAGGTATATCTATTATCTATACAGGTATATCTATTATCTGTGCATCTATATCTATTATCTGTGCAGGTATATCTATTATCTATACAGGTATATCTATTATCTATACAGGTATATCTATTATCTGTGCAGGTATATCTATTATCTGTGCAGGTATATCTATTATCTGTGCATCTATATCTATTATCTGTGCAGGTATATCTATTATCTGTGCAGGTATATCTATTATCTGTGCAGGTATATCTATTATCTGTGCAGGTATATCTATTATCTGTACATCTATATCTATTATCTGTGCATCTATATCTATTATCTGTGCAGGTATATCTATTATCTGTGCATCTATATCTATTATCTGTGCAGGTATATCTATTATCTGTGCAGGTATATCTATTATCTGTGCAGGTATATCTATTATCTGTGCAGGTATATCTATTATCTGTACATCTATATCTATTATCTGTACATCTATATCTATTATCTGTGCAGGTATATCTATTATCTGTGCAGGTATATCTATTATCTGTGCATCTATATCTATTATCTGTGCAGGTATATCTATTATCTGTGCATCTATATCTATTATCTGTGCAGGTATATCTATTATCTGTGCATCTATATCTATTATCTGTGCATCTATATCTATTATCTGTGCAGGTATATCTATTATCTGTGCAGGTATATCTATTATCTGTGCATCTATATCTATTATCTGTGCAGGTATATCTATTATCTGTGCATCTATATCTATTATCTGTGCAGGTATATCTATTATCTGTGCAGGTATATCTATTATCTGTGCATCTATATCTATTATCTGTGCATCTATATCTATTATCTGTGCAGGTATATCTATTATCTGTGCAGTTACATCTATTACTTAGTCATAGGAAAGTATACAAAGATTTAATGTGCTTAAGAATCTTGTTGTTTGGTCTGATTTACGTGTTGATACAAGACTTAGGGGGACATTAATCATAGGGGGTCTCAGGTTTCGCCTATTTTTGCGCCTGGTTTGCTCTTCTTTTTGGCTCCTGATCTATGATGGATCTGGTTCTGCCTTAGTAAATGCGGTTTGGAATTGTCTCAGGTCCGATTCATTTGCGCCTAAATTTGTGCAATTATTAGATCTCATTTGTGAGCAATAATGAAAGGAGACTGAGAAAATGTGACAGAACGTTCA
Source organism: Engystomops pustulosus (assembly GCF_040894005.1). NCBI lineage: Eukaryota > Metazoa > Chordata > Amphibia > Anura > Leptodactylidae > Engystomops > Engystomops pustulosus. Next base: position 477,480 of record NC_092421.1, read on the forward strand.
GGGCTTCATCTCTGCCCAAAAAAACTATCATTGTGATGTAACTGCAGGGACTAAAAGTGACAGAGATGGAAAAAAAAAAATTCTTGCTGAAATGAGTCTTTTCCTTTGTTATTATAATCTACAGTAAATGGAGACTGATAATATTCTCAGATCTGTACAATAAGACAATAATCACTCCCAGAGATGATCCTATAGACAATGATGAAGTCCTTACTGGAGAAATGTTACATTATAAAACTGCTCCGAAGTATTTTCCTGTGATACTGTGGACCACCAGCTCCTCCTCAGGGGCTTCACTCCATTGGCCTAAAGGACACTGCACTCTCTTGGTTTTCTTCCTATCTCTCTGACTGCACTTTCAGTGTCTCCTTCTCTGGATCTTTCTCTTCTCCTCTCCTCTCAGTGTCGGGGTTCCTCAGGGATCAGTCCTAGGTCCTCTTCTCTTCTCTTCTCCCACTATACTGCCCCCATTGGACAAACCATCAGCAGATTGGGTTTCCAATATCATCTTTATGCTGCTGTCCCCCAGCTATATACCTCAGCACTTAACATCACCCCTGCCTTAATCCAGACACTAGTGACTGTCTCTCTGCTGTCTCTTCTTGAAACTTAATCTTTCTAAGACCGAACTTCTTGTCTTTCCACCATCCACTAACAGAGCCTATCCTAACCTCTCCATATCAGTCTGTGGGGTCACCATAACCCCAAAGCAGAAGGCCCGCTGTCTTGGGGTTGTGTTGGACTCCGACCTCTCCTTTGAGCCACACATTCAATCTCTCTTGCTTGCTCTTGCTGGATGCATCTCAGAAACATCTCCAGAATCTGACCGTTTCTCACATTTGAAACCTGTAAAATGCTAACTGTTGCTCTGATTCACTCTCGACTAGACTACTGTAACTCTCTACTAACCGGTCTTCCACTCACCAAACTCTCTCCTCTCCAATCGATTCTTAATGCAGCAGCCAGGCTCGTCTTTCAGACTAAACGCTACACGGATGCCTCCAGTTCATGCCAGTCGCTGCACTGGCTGCCAGTCTCCTTTCGAATACAGTTTAAAATAATAACCCTCATCCATAAAGCTCTGTATAATGCTGCACCCCCCTACCTCTCCTCTCTTATCTCAGTCTATCGCCCAACCCGTGCTCTTAGATCCGCCAGTGATCTTAGATTAACCTCTACCCTAGTGCGGACCTCCCACTCGTGTCTCCAAGACTTCTCTAGAGCTGCACCAATTCTATGGAATGCTCTGCCCCGGACTATCAGACTAATACCTAACCTCCAAAGTTTCAAACGTGCTCTTAAAACCCATTTCTTTAGGCAAGCCTATAACACTCATTAACTGCATGAAGTTTTAACTCTTCTACTAACCCGTCCTGTGTCGTCCTCCCATCTGTTATCCAGCAACCAACAGGCACCAGACTTCTCTACAGTCCCATTCACCCTGGACCTGGTATATAAGATGACGGCTGAGTGGTTCAAGCGACAGCAATTCCATTTATTATATTTTTTTCTATTCCCTAAGAAGAATGGCTTGACCATTAAATATTCTTTTACCTCGTGTTACCCCATCATCTTCATAAACCGTAAGCTCTGGCGAGCAGGGACCTCACTCCTGTTGTTCCATACAAATGTTGTGCTCTGTTACATTACATTTGTATTTGTTTCCTATGATTTGTAAAGCGCTACAGAATATGATGGCGCTATATAAATAAAGATTATTATTATTATTATTATTTTCCGTGTCGCATAGAGGGAATTCTTCATTTGGGAACCTAAAATGTATGTTTTTAGTAATGAAAAGGGAAGTTTTTTGGAAGTGCAGCTGCTGAGAGGAGGTGCATTTTCTGCGCCTATTTTGTGCCTTTTTAGGCGCACTTTTGTGATAGATCCCGTGCAAACATCTGTATAGGACGCACTCACTATGTCAGATAAGGCGCAGGGACTCAGAACCACTAAGTGCCGAACTCTGCCGTGCGCCAGAAAATGGCATAAATGCGCCTTCTTAGCGAGATTTTTGCTCTAAAAGACGCTCAAAACAGTCTAAGAGACTATGATTAATGTCCCCCAAAGTGTCATTTGACCACAGAAAGGAGCTCAATAAATGGAAATCTCACTATAGATAGAAAACGTTTGGCTAAACTTCCACTTCTTTGTTTAAACCTCCATCTGTGGATACAATTTCTCTATTTTCTTAGGTAATTACAAAGAAAACAAACTCTCTCCTTACTTAAGGACAAATTGCACATTTTTAGATATTTAATTTTGACACTGAACTAAACTGAGAAGCCGAGAATATTTCGTGTGGGGCTTATTCATCGTCATTAAGTTCTCATTTTTATCTCTTTATCTCTTTCATCCTTTATTTAAATTTTCAGCCGTTCCCTGATTTTATATATAAATTTAGTTATGGGAAGAAGTTAAACTTCTTAATTTGACAAAGTCCCATCTGGACGCCACATGCGGAGTTATAGCAGCGGCCCCTCTGTACAGCTGTGTAATCCCAGTCATTTCTATAAACCAGCATCAAATACGTGAAGAATTAGGAATGACTCAATTGCAACATTTTGCCAGAATCGGGACAAGAGTTCACATTGTGATTTGTGATGGGGCGAGCAAAAAAAACCTGATGGGATGTGAGCAAAAATCTACATTATTGCATTGTTGCTTTGCCTTTGTATTTCTGTTGTGTAAGTTTCTGTGAAGCTACAATTCCCGTCGTCCCTCTTTTTCCTGTTCTTCTCCTCTCCCCGTATTTCACAGCATCCAGATACATATCGCAGATTGGTTGTCACAACTTGAGGGTAAGAGAACACGGCCGGAGCAGGCTGTATACACACATATATATAGAGAATCCTTACAGATGACGGGCGCTGGGGAAGGACTCGGATACTTTACCTCCAGGTTTTGTGATGTTTGTGTAAATGTGGAGCACAGGATGTCATGTGATTTATAAATATAAATGAATAGTTTCCAAATTGTACAGTGAAGCTCCTGGATTAGAAATACCTTTTAATAATATGGCAGGGAACAGGGGCTTTTTTGGTTCTTGTTTGGATATCTTGTATATTTGTACATGTAATCGCATGCATTTTAAAATGTAGACCACAAAACGGAGCCACCTTGACAAACGCAATGAAAAAGGACCTCAAAAGCACAGACAAAAAATATCATTGTCCAATGTAAAATAGCTCTGTAAACAATAAAATGCCCATTATACATGGTGATGCAAGAACAAGCCAATTTCTCACAACATCCCATATATATTCAAGTATAAGCCGACCTGTATATAAGCCAAAGTACTTAATCTTACCAAAAAAACAGTGAAAACCCATTGACTCAAGTACAAGGGTGGCCTATGCACCCCAGTATATAGCCAGCCTATGCACCCCAGTATATAGCCACCCCATGCCCCCCAGTATATAGCCACCCCATGCCCCCCGTATATAGCCACCCCATGCCCCCAGTATATAGCCAACCTATGCCCCCCAGTATATAGTCAGCCTATGCCCCCCAGTATATAGCCACCCCATGCCCCCAGTATATAGCCAACCTATGCCCCCCAGTATATAGCCAACCTATTCCCCCCAGTATATAGCCAACCTATTCCCCCCAGTATATAGCCAGCCTATGCCCCCCAGTATATAGCCAGCCTATGCCCCCCAGTATATAGCCAGCCTATGCCCCCCAGTATAAAGCCAACCTATGCCCCCCAGTATATAGTCAGCCTATGCCCCCCAATATATAGCCAGCCTATGCCCCCCAGTATATAGCCAGCCTATGCACCCCAGTATATAGTCAGCCTATGCCCCCCAGTATATAGCCACCCCATGCCCCCAGTATATAGCCACCCCATGCCCCCCAGTATATAGCCACCCCATGCCCCCCAGTATATAGCCAACCTATGCCCCCCAGTATATAGCCAGCCTATGCCCCCCAGTATATAGCCAGCCTATGCCCCCCAGTATATAGCCAGCCTATGCCCCCCAGTATATAGCCAGCCTATGCCCCCCAGTATATAGCCAGCCTATGCCCCCCAGTATATAGCCAGCCTATGCCCCCAGTATATAGCCAGCCTATGCCCCCCAGTATATAGCCAGCCTATGCCCCCCAGTATATAGCCAGCCTATGCCCCCCAGTATATAGCCAGCCTATGCCCCCCAGTATATAGCCAGCCTATGCCCCCCAGTATATAGCCAGCCTATGCCCCCAGTATATAGCCAGCCTATGCACCCCAGTATATAGCCAGCCTATGCACCCCAGTATATAGCCAGCCTATGCACCCCAGTATATAGCCAGCCTATGCCCCCCAGTATATAGCCACCCCATGCCCCCAGTATATAGCCAACCTATTCCCCCCAGTATATAGCCAACCTATTCCCCCCAGTATATAGCCAACCTATTCCCCCCAGTATATAGCCAACCTATTCCCCCCAGTATATAGCCAACCTATTCCCCCCAGTATATAGCCAACCTATTCCCCCCAGTATATAGCCAACCTATGCCCCCCAGTATATAGTCAGCCTATGCCACCCAGTATATAGCCAGCCCATGCCCCCCAGTATATAGCCAGCCCATGCCCCCCAGTATATAGCCAGCCCATGCCCCCCAGTATATAGCCAGCCCATGCCCCCCAGTATATAGCCAACCTATGCCCCCCAGTATATAGTCAGCCTATGCCCCCCAGTATATAGCCAGGCCATTTCCTCAACCAACAAGTCCCTAGTATATAGCCAGCTCCCCCCCCCCCTGGTCGACAGACAAAGAGAAGACCTGCAGGGGACACCAAAAAGGTGAGGTCTGACTTTATTTTTTTTCTTGACTTGAGTATAAGCCGAGTTTTAGTTTTCATCACATTTTTTGTACTGAAAAATGTTGCTTATGGTTTATACGGTAAGTTCTATATTCTGCAAAATAAGTTACCCCATTCATATACCTTTTTTATGGTTATCGCCTGAAAAGCTAAAAATGTAGAACTTTGAAAATGAATACTTTGGAAATTTTTGCCTAATTTCCATTTTTTTCATAATAAGAACAAAAGATAGCATCTAAATTTTTGTATTGATTTGAAGTACAATGTGTGATGAGAAAATTTTATCTAGCTTGGTCCTTGTATTTAAGATTATCAACGGTTCAAGCTGCATAATTTGTATTTATTAAATTATTTTATACTGGACCATTATACAAGCTGTTTACCTCTTCATCCTCATAGACTGTAAGCTCTTGTGATCGGGACCTTCACTCCTATTGTTCCATATGACTGTTTGTACTCTGTAATATTCCGATACGGAATTTGATGGAGTTATATAAAGATTATTATTATTAGATTATTATAGACTGTTGAATTTCACATGAAAGATCTTTTTTTTTCTGGCAATTATGAGAGTTTCATAGAGCAAATAAATGTGATGCTTCAGATTCTCAACCAGCTCAAATGAAGGTCAGTTTTATAGCTTCTCTCAACAGCCAAACTGTTTTCAGCTGTGCTAGCGTACCTGAGCAAGGTTTCTCTAATCATCCATTAGCCTTCTTACACAGGTAGTAAAGACAATGGGCCACATGTATCACTCGTTTTTTCTGTTGTTTTTGCGCCTTTTCATTAAGGCGCACAGTTTTTGCGCCATTTTTGCGATTAAACGCCAAACTAGCCGCGCAGCAAAAATAACCAGCTTTCCCTCATCTAGCTTACCAATCTAGATGTTTTGCTGCACCTAATGATATTCATCACTTGCAACGTTTTCATTTAGGCACAAAAACGTGCGCAAAAACACTCCAGCCCGAAGGTGGCGTTATCTGAGAAGAAAGCACTGAGCCCCTTTGCAGAAGAGCTCATTTCTAGCAGCAGAGCTCAGCCAGACACTGGAACATATAATAGATACATTAGATACACTGCAGACAGGAGCTGCAGACTCTATTTACAGTTCATCACCTTCTATTTACAAAATATTCTGCAAAACCCTGAGCTCACAGCAAGAGAAGTTTGCAGAATGTTGCAGATACTACAGACAAGTGTCCCCCATGTAATTCTGCACAGTATCACCAGTGTATCTGAGGGGGATACTGTGCAGAATTACAGGGGTGCAGCAGGAGACCATCACTGGGTGATCCCCTCCAGGAGAAGCCCCTGCTGAGGAGGTCACTGGGTGCAGGGTGTCACACACCTGGGTGCTGCTGAGGAGGTCACTGGGTGCAGGGTGTCACACACCTGGGTGCTGCTGAGGAGGTCACTGGGTGCTGGGTGTCACACACCTGGGTGCTGCTGAGGAGGTCACTGGGTGCAGGGTGTCACACACCTGGGTGCTGCTGTGAGTGTTATCTTCATTCTGGGATGTGGGAGAAGCAGAGAGGAGCTTGTAGCAGGATGACATGTAAGTGCCTGAATCCATAGCTCCCAACCGTCCCGATTTTGACGGGACTTTCCCGTTTTTCGTACCCCTGCCCCGCGTCACGGGCAGCTATGATATTGTCACGGATTCTCCCCCCAGGTCCCGCTGTGTCCCGCTGCTGTGTCTGCATAGTAAATACTTTGAAAGTCTGAACTCACAGTACAGAATGGCTTCTACAGACATCGGGAGGGAATCCTTTTCAGAGAAGTGTCGGGCTTAGCGCAGAGCAGGGACCACGTCATCAGCTTCAGATCTGTCCATATATGGTGACTGCATCTCCTAGGGTTCCCCAGAGCAGACATCGGGAGGGAATCCTTTTCAGAGAAGTGTCGGCTTAGTGGAGAGAGCAGGGACCACGTCATCAGCTCAGATCTCTATCTGTCCATATATGGTCTCCAGGTCTTCCCCAGACACAAGCTCTTTATATAATTAAATTAAATAAAGTTTTGCCCAGGCTGAGATTCGAACCTGGGACCCTCTGCACCATAGACAGGAGCTTAACTAACTGAGCTATAAGCCCAGTGATACAGAGCTGGGGATTTCTGGTAAGTAAGACATGTTATCAGCCAGTGTTACATTGTGATACAGACTAATGCACTGATATATAGGGAGGGATCTTCTCAGAGATTATTATTGTAATTATTGAGACTATTATTATTATTATTATTATTATTATAAATTTTATTATTATGGAGATGATTATTAATAATGGTAAAAATAATAATAATCATCTCAATAATAATAATAATAATAGTCTCAATAATTACAATAATCTGAGAAGATCCCTCCCTATATACCAAGGCAGTTTATAGTTCTTAGTTACCAAAATTCTCCACTTGTTAATCACTGAGGTTATAGCTCAATTGGTTGAGGCGCTGTGTTATTATTGTACATGGACACTGCAGGTTCTGGGTTCAAATCCCAATGAGGATAATTTTTTTTTTTTTTTTTAAATTATGATTTTTATTATTTTTAATATGTCTAAAATTTGGGGCGTGGCCAGGGAGTGATTGGGGGTGTGGCTTAGGGGGATCGCCGCGGCACGCTACGCGTGCCGCCATTTTGTCCCTCTTTCCTTTTCCCAAATGTTGGGAGGTATGCTGAATCTAATATTGCGCCTAAACTGTTTTAAAGTAAAGTGATTAATAAGAGGCAGAAAATATACTTATCACAGATGGTTGTAGCTTGTGATATTTCTGGCAAAACAGTGCGCCAGAATTTAGGCGCAACTTCTACACTTAGGCGCACAAAAGTGATAAATGTGGCCCAATGTCTGTAGTATATGGTGGGACATAGTAGTGTAGTATATGGTGGGACATAGTAGTGTAGTATATGGTGGGACATAGTAGTGTAGTATATGGTGGGACATAGTAGTGTAGTATATGGTGGGACATAGTAGTGTAGTATATGGTGGGACATAGTAGTGTAGTATATGGTGGGATGCAGGAGACTCTGCACTCCACCCAGCATGACGTGGTACCCTTACACGTCGATAGCAGTGGTTGGCTGGCCTGATCAGGTGACCCTGGAATAGACTAGCCCCTGCCCGCGCTGCTCGCATCATTCTCATAGTTTATACGGTTGTCTCTGTCTGGATGCCTTTAGGGAGAGAGCTGCTGCTGCAGGGATAGCGTTAGGGTGTTATATTAGCTTACTGTTAGGCAGGAGTGAGTCTACAAGAACCCAACAGCCCTTCTTAGGGCTAGAATTTTTTTTTCTTTACTTGTGGCTGGCCTTGCTGGCACTAGTAGTGCAGCTAGTACCATATTGTGACGAACTCAAAATCATCAGGCACAGCACAAAATCCAGTTGTGTGCTGTCAGTGTAGGCTAGAAACTAGCCATATGAGAACCCAACAGGCCTTCTTAGGGTTACAATAGCGTTATATATTTTATTTTTGGTTGTTTTGCTTGTGGCTGGCCATGCTGGCACTAGTAGTGCAGCTAGTACCATATTGTGAGTAATTTGCTGGGAGTCTTCCGAACGTTCTGTTTAGCTCTTAGTGACACACATATCCATCTCAAACACCTAAGTGGCACAATTTATTAGGGGTTTGATTGAATTAGGCACAGTCTGCTTTTTCTTTTCTTTTTTTTTTTTTTCAAAACTAAAAGTCATCAGGCACAGCACGAAATCCAGTTGTGTGCTGTCAGTGTAGGTTAGAAACTAGCCATAGCAATAGGATAGCATCGTTTTGTTAAAAAAAACACAAATAAAATTTACAGTTTACACTTTAATTTTGAAAATGTTTAACCCGAGGGCTAGGGGTAGAGGACGAGGGCATGGACGTGGGCGTCCAACTACTGCAGGGGTCAGAGGCCGTGGTCCTGGGCGGGGTGAGACACCATCTGCTGATGAGGGAGCAGGGGAACACCGCAGAGCTACACTCCCTAGGTTCATGTCTCAAGTTACTGGGACTCGTGGTAGAGCACTGTTGAGGCCAGAACAGTGCGAACAGGTGATGTCGTGCATTGAGGACGATGCTTCTAGCCATTTGTCCACCAGTCAGTCTTCCACACAGTCCACCAATGTCACCGAAATCAGCACTCCTCCACCTCAGCCACCTTCCCCCCAGTCTGCCCCCTCCCAGGAAAATTTGGCATTTGAACCGGCATACTCTGAGGAACTGTTTTCTGGACCCTTCCCAGAGTCACAAACCACTTGTCCGGTTGCTGCTGAGCTATTTTCCGATGCCCAGGTTTTCCACCGGTCGCAGTCTGTGGGTGATGATGACATTATTCACGTAGTGGAAGAAGTGTGTAAAGAGGTGTCGGACGATGAGGAGACACGATTGTCAGACAGTGGTGAAGTTGTTGTCAGGGCAGGAAGTCCGAGGGGGGAGCAGACTGAGGGATCGGAGGATGATGAGGTGACAGACCCAAGCTGGGTTGATAGGCAGGGCCAGAGCTGGTGCATCAGCACCAAATGTTTCACGTAGTGAAGCTCCCGTGGCGAGGGCTAGATTTTCGGAAGTCTGGAGGTTCTTTAAAGAAACACCGGATGACCGAGGGACTGTGGTGTGCAACCTGTGCCACACCAGGATTAGCAGGGGTTCCACCACTACCAGCTTAACTACCACCAGTATGCGTGGGCATATGAATGCTAAACACCCCACTCAATGGCACCAAGCCCGTTCACCTCCGGCCGGGCACACCACTGCTCCTTCCCCTGTGTCAGCTGATAGTCAGCCCCCTGCCCAGGACCCTGGCACAAACACCTCCCGTGCGAAAACCACACCTTTGCCTCCACGATCCTCCACAGCATCCACCAATGTCTCCATGCGCAGCGTTCAGCTCTCCATAACCTAGACGCTGGAGCGCATGAGGAAGTACAGTGCAACCCACCCACACGCCCAAGCCCTCAACGTCCACATCTCCAAACTACTTAGCCTGGAGATGCTGCCCTATAGGCTGGTAGAGACCGAGGCCTTTCGCAACCTCATGGCGGTGGCTGCCCCTCGGTATTCAGTCCCCAGTCGCCACTACTTTTCCCAGCCCTGCACCAGCACGTGTCAGACAACCTCATCCGTGCCCTGACCAATGCCGTTTCTGACAATGTCCACCTGACCACGGACACATGGACGAGTGCTGCCGGGCAGGGCCACTATATATTGCTGACGCACATCGGGTTAACTTGGTGGAGGCTGGGACCGAGTCTGACCCTGGGGCTGGTCATATACTGCCGACGCCGAGGATTGCGGGGCCTACCTATGTCCACATCTCTCAGGCCTACTATGCCTCCTCCCACCCCTCCTCCACCTCCTCCTGTGAATTACCATCCGTGGGCATGGCGCCATCAGTCGGTAGCTCTAGGCACAGCAGCAGTGCCGTCACACACCGCCCAAGAGCTATTACAGGGCATCGCGGCCCAGACTGATCTGTGGCTGGCACCGCTGAATCTGAAGCCAGGCATGGTTGTGTGTGACAACGGCCGTAACCTTGTGGCGGCTCTGCAACTCGGCAGACTGACACATGTGCCATGCCTGGCCCATGTGTTAAATCTCATAGTTCAGCGGTTCCTCAAGACATACCCCAATGTGTCTGATTTGCTCATAAAGGTGCGCCGCATCTGTGCGCATTTCAGGAAGTCCAACACAGATGCTGCCACTCTCAGGGCAGCGCAGCGCCGCCTCCAACTGCCTGCTCACCGACTGTTGTGCGACGTGCCCACGAAGTGGAATTCAACATTAACCATGTTATCCAGAGTTTACCAGCAGCGCAGAGCGATTGTAGACTGCCAGATGTCAACTTCCACCAGAACTGGTAGTCAGGTCAGTCAGCTTCCTCAAGTCTACAATGAGGAGTGGACGTGGATGTCTGATATCTGTCAGGTGCTGAGTAACTTTGAGGAGTCAACACAGATGGTCAGTGGCGATGCCGCCATCATCAGCCTCACCATCCCGCTGCTTTGCCTGTTGAAAAACTCTCTGATCAGCATGAAGTCGGAAGCTTTGCGCTCGTCACAAGAGACGGGGGAAGAAGATTCCCTTGTTGATAGCCAAAGCACCCTTAGGTCTGTTTCTCAGCACATATCGGAGGAGGTGGAGGAGGATGAGGAGGAAGAGGAGGAGAATGTTGGCGAGACAGAAGAGGGGACCATTGTTCAGTCCTTCACTGTTCAGCGTGTATGGGCAGAAGAAGAGGAGTTGGAGTTGGAGGAAATGGACAGTCAGGCCAGTGAGGGGAGTGAATTCTTGCACGTTGGGACTCTGGCGCATATGGCAGATTTCATGCTAGGCTGCCTATCCCGTGACCCTCGCGTTCAAAGAATTTATTCAAGCACCAATTACTGGGTATTCACTCTCCTGGACCCACGGTACAAGCAAAATCTTTCCACTCTCATCCCTGGAGAGGAAAGGAGTGTGAGAATGCATGAATACCAGCAGGCCCTGGTGCACAAGCTGAAACAGTATTTCCCTTCTGACAGCGCTAGCGGCAGAGTGCGTACTTCTGCGGGACAAGTAGCGAGGGAGAGTAGGCAACCAGGCAGCTTGTCCAGCACTGGCAGGGGTACGCTTTACAAGGCCTTTGCCAGTTTTATGTCACCCCAGCAAGACACTGTCACCTGTCCCCAGTCTCGGCAGAGTAGGGCTGATCTTTACAGAAAGATGGTGAGGGAGTACGTAGCTGACCATACCATCGTCCTAAATGATCACACAGCTCCCTACAACTACTGGGTTTCAAAGCTGGACATGTGGCACGAACTGGCGCTGTACGCCTTGGAGGTTCTTGCCTGCCCTGCCGCTAGCGTATTGTCCGAACGGGTTTTCAGTGCAGCTGGTGGCATCATCACCGATAAGCGTACACGCCTGTCGACTGACAGCTTATCAAGATGAATAAAGCCTGGATTTCTCATAATTTCCAATCTCCACCAGGTGAAAGAAGCTCAACCTGAATAATGTATGCACTCCTCCTCCTCATTGTCCTCCTTCTCCTCCTCTTTGTACACTAAAGCAGAGGAAACTGGCTATTTTTTGACAGGGCCCACTGGCTCTAGCTATAGTACTCTATTTATTTAATTTTTCTGGAGAGCCAACTACCAGGTCCTCTGGTTTAAACAATTTTTGGGAGTGCCACATACAGGCACTCAATCTATTTAATTTTTCTGGAGGACCACCTACCTGCTCCTCTGGTTTGAAAACTTTTTTGGACTGCCACATACAGGCACTATCCAAATTTAATTGTCTCCATAGCAGCCTCCACACGTCGTCTTTATAGCTGCCTCCACACGTTGTCTCCAAAGTTAACTTTGTCGCCACCCTGCTGTGTTATCCACAAAACATACTGGCAAACTTTTATCATTTACCGATATTATTTCAGCGCTTCTTGTGCATCTGTTTACATTCCCCTCACCCGCCATAACCAAAACTTATAAGAACAGTACTACACTTGATCTTATCCAAAAGGTTCTTAGAAGTGCTGTTTGTAGCCCCCGTCTGCTTTGAAAATTATATTTTTTTTCAAAGTAAACACTTCTGGCCCCCAGGCCCATTTTGGGTGGGGAGGAGCCGAGAGACAGGGGCTTGGACAGGCGAAAGCTCGCCTGGCAGCGGACCGCCAGCTCCATCCCAAGATTAGGCAGCCTCAGAGGCATCCATGCATGCTGCCCCTGCTGTTTCCTGTCCATTTTGCCTCCACGATCCTCCACAGCGTCCACCAATGTCTCCATGCAGCGCAATATGAATGCCCCATACTGTCGCTCTTAATCATGGAAGTCGTCTCCATGGCTGCCTCCACATGTCGTCCCCTTATCAAAAGAGCTGTGTCAGGCTCATTTTTCGGGTGTTTCACCAGATACGTTATGGAACTTGGTCACTATGTCGCCACCATGCTGTGTTATCGACTAAATATACCGTCAACCTTTTGTTCACATAGGAAATCATTTCAGCGCTTCTTGCTCAACTACTTTGGTGAAACCTGAGTCCATTTAGGGTATGTCGCCATGACACTCTCTAGCCTGCCGCTGCCTCTGCATGCCGTCCCCTATAGTGTTAGGGTCAATTATTGGATGTTTTAGATGCTATCTAGCCTCATTCGGTCACTCTGTCATGGCCATGCTGTTGCCCATAATTTTGGCATAATGGTGCGATTAAGCAGCCTCAGAGGCATCCATGCATGCTGCCCCTGCTGTTTCCTGTCCATTTCCGTGGTGTTTCCATCCTTTTCTGAGGTTCCCAGGTGTTTGGCCAAGCTTCCCTGTGCAGAGCCTTGGTCCCCTTGAAAAATGCTCGAGTCTCCCATTGACTTCAATGGGGCTCGTTATTCGAGACGAGCACTCGAGCATCGGGAAAAGTTTGTCTCGAATAACGAGTACCCGAGCATTTTAGTGCTCGCTCATCTCTAATTGTAGTATATATAGTGTGTGTATATATATATATATATATATATATATATATACAGATTATTTCTTACCAATTGTTTCTTCTTTACCAACAGGAAAATGAAACCTTAGAAAGTCTCTTCCAGGTGCGGGTTCAGAAGATAATCTCTTACTCTCCAGCGCTGATCCCTTGCAGATCGCCGGAGGCTTCCAGTATATATCGCACTTCTCATAAATATATAGACCGACACTGGATTCTTCTCGTATAAAACTCTCGGACTCCTGCACTGATTCTGGACCTTCAATTCATTTGTCAGTGTTTTTAATTGTGGCACTTAAATCTTATACAGGGAAGCTCGGAAAGGGTTAACACAAGGTAGGGATCAGTAAAAAATAAAAAAAGGGAATTACATTTTATGTTATTAACTCTTGTTTTATATCTTTATATTTTTGTATATTTTATATGTTATTGACCTGATTGCACGTATGACACTAATGTATTTCATAAACCAGTGAATCCATCAGGCCAAGAATCCCCGCGTTACTAAATATTCACAGCCTGAAGCTTCTCTCACACACGACACGCAGAACCTTTCTGGTAGAATTTGACAGAAAACGCAAATAATGTTTAGTCCAACCTGAATACATTATCCCAGAGATATGGAGTCTACAGATCCAGAATAACATCGCAAAGGGACCTTATAAGTTCTATAGGCACAACCTTCCTGTGGGGGGGGGGGGGGGGGGCTTCTATTTTATTCCTTAAGTTCTAAATATCATGGAAAGTAAAACCTTTAGTTTTGTGCTCTGATTGTTGCTGTATTTGTACGTTACATATAAGAGTCGTAGGTTCACTTGTAAAGTTTTCTAATCTAATTTTTAGTCCAGCGAATTGAAGACCAACCAAACCAAGGCTTTGTCTGTGATATTCATGATTTCCTGATCCCCAGCAGAAGGGACATTACTGAGGTCCATGTACAGATGTAACACAATGATACAGGAACAGCACGAAGCTCTAGGATATTTCTATATTGGATACAACGTTTCCCTTCGCGACCCTTCCTCAGCGCAGCGGTTCATGTTCTCTGATTGTAAGAAACTGAAGGTTAACCCTTTGATTCTTATCTTCTGAATATGTAGCATGTGGGGAGAGTTTGGATGGTCCATGAACATGAGATGATGTCTGAGTAACATATAAGTAGGGAGTAGGGTCTGTTATAGACGTACGTGTCAGAAGGGATGACAGGTCAGGTTCCCAGGTTACGGTTCACATTGGTTTTTGCCTTGTATTATAAGGAGACATCGGGTGGATTCCGACCCGTCCTTCCAATGTACAGACGTATCCAACATCGTATCCCACAGAACAGGGTAGGAGGAGTAATGTAGCTACCGGGGCGTGGAGTAGCCGCATAACTAAATTTACATATTAGGTTAATAAAGTTTCCCAAAAGTTAGCGGGGACGTGAGGATTAGCTCTGAAAAGAGCTCTCCTCACGTCCCTTACATCCACCTACCACCCGATCTACCTTTATAGGTAGATTCGTGGTGGTAGATTCCCTTTAATGTACCATACACATTACATACATTGTAGCTGTCCAGGCTCTATGTGCCATACACATTACATGCATTGTAGCTGTCCAGGCTCTATGTGCCATACACATTACATGCATTGTAGCTGTCCAGGCTCTATGTACCATACACATTACATACATTGTAGCTGTCCAGGCTCTATGTGCCATACACATTACATGCATTGTAGCTGTCCAGGCTCTATGTGCCATACACATTACATACATTGTAGCTGTCCAGGCTCTATGTGCCATACACATTACATGCATTGTAGCTGTCCAGGCTCTATGTGCCATACACATTACATGCATTGTAGCTGTCCAGGCTCTATGTGCCATACACATTACATGCATTGTAGCTGTCCAGGCTCTATGTGCCATACACATTACATGCATTGTAGCTGTCCGGGCTCTATGTGCCATACACATTACATGCATTGTAGCTGTCCAGGCTCTATGTGCCATACACATTACATGCATTGTAGCTGTCCAGGCTCTATGTACCATACACATTACATACATTGTAGCTGTCCAGGCTCTATGTACCATACACATTACATACATTGTAGCTGTCCAGGCTCTATGTGCCATACACATTACATGCATTGTAGCTGTCCAGGCTCTATGTGCCATACACATTACATACATTGTAGCTGTCCAGGCTCTATGTACCATACACATTACATACATTGTAGCTGTCCAGGCTCTATGTGCCATACACATTACATGCATTGTAGCTGTCCAGGCTGTATGTGCCATACACATTACATGCATTGTAGCTGTCCAGGCTCTATGTGCCATACACATTACATGCATTGTAGCTGTCCGGGCTCTATGTGCCATACACATTACATGCATTGTAGCTGTCCAGGCTCCATGTGCCATACACATTACATGCATTGTAGCTGTCCGGGCTCTATGTGCCATACACATTACATACATTGTAGCTGTCCAGGCTCTATGTGCCATACACATTACATGCATTGTAGCTGTCCGGGCTCCATGTGCCATACACATTACATGCATTGTAGCTGTCCAGGCTCTATGTGCCATACACATTACATGCATTGTAGCTGTCCAGGCTCTATGTACCATACACATTACATACATTGTAGCTGTCCAGGCTCTATGTGCCATACACATTACATGCATTGTAGCTGTCCAGGCTCTATGTGCCATACACATTACATGCATTGTAGCTGTCCAGGCTCTATGTACCATACACATTACATGCATTGTAGCTGTCCAGGCTCTATGTGCCATACACATTACATGCATTGTAGCTGTCCAGGCTCTATGTACCATACACATTACATACATTGTAGCTGTCCAGGCTCTATGTGCCATACACAATACATGCATTGTAGCAATAGGCTGGACACTGAATGCTCTTGGTTCATGAGGAAAGGAGGAGAATACGCCAACCAAATACGATCATTTCTGCTGGACTGGTAACCATCACCTGTAGCTCGTGCTTTAGAGCTCAGGTACTTTCCATGTGTCCTATTTCTACGGTTTTCCTCTATATAAATTTTTCCAGTTTTTTGCCATTCTTACTCCTCACGGCACTGACTTCTGTGTCTGGTTCATTCACTTCACCCCATGTCCGTTCACCAGTGACCCCTGTAGTATAGGACACATCAGTCTTCAGTCTGTGATCAATGATTCAAGTTCTAATCAATGACATTTTGTGGTTATAAAATATTCTACTTCCCATAATAAACCGTTAATACTAAAAGCCTTAAATCTTACACTATAATCATGTACAAAGCACTGGAATTATAGAGAGAAGGCAAAATATGAAATATGAATAATTCACTGTAATCTTAGAAAATGTGAAACCTTCCTATTAATATACTGTATGTCTTCTAATGCATTAGTTGGTAAATGCAGAGCTAATTGTTCACTATCTCATCCATTAAAGGAATCTACCATGCGATGTGATGCAGTATGAAGCAAACACACCCCGAGACTGCTGTAGCTACACTGATGCAGGATCAGATCTTGGTTAATCCCCAAGCTGAGTGGTTTTTCGGAAATAACAATTATTAAATTATGATAATCAAGCTCTGTGCCTGACATCCATGCTTTTCCTTTCACATTAGTTATTCACTGCACCAGAGGATTATGCAATCACTGTTTTCCCTGCCAGGCAGAATAATCAATTGTTGCACCATCCCCCAGATGCTGTGTATGAGTGATCCAGCTCAGGTTGATTGTTCCTGTCTTGACTGTTCAGAAAGCTCATGTGTAATGTAGATCCAGCTTTCCCAAGATCCTGAATTTTACAAGTTTTTCAGCCAAACCACTTATACACAGCAGCTAGAGGATGGTGCAGCAATTGATTATTCTGCCTGGCAGGGAGAACATTGCTTACATCATTCTCTGGTGCAGTGCATAAGTAATGTGAAAGGAAAAGCCTGGAGCCCAGGCACAGGAGTGACAGAGCTTCATTATCATAATTTTATAATAGTTTTTTCAGCAAAACCACTCAGCTCAGGGATTCACCAAGATATAATCAGTGTAGCTACAGCATTATCAGGGTATATTTGCTTCATAATGTATCAAATCACATGGTAGGTTTCCTTTAAATATTATATATTACTGTGTACTGCATGCCTTGAAGATAAATGGAAATTACTTATCTATCCATATGTAAAACATAAAAATTGCACTGACAAGTCAAGAAACAGAAATGCAGAAAAAGGTTCAGAAAGCTTAAAATCCAATAAGAGCCGTAATAAATAATGGAATTTATGGGATGTGTCATGTCTTTTCATGAAAATTCAGGATGATATTAAGCATCTCATAAATAACTCAGCGGTAGTAAAAATCCTGAAAAGATCCTGGGGTAAAGCATAGTACACACTTGTGTCCGTCCATGGCGCCTGCAGATAGGACTGTGTGGCATGTCAATTCCTGGACTCAATTCTGCAGCTCTGATCAGCAGCAGCAATCAAATGAAGAAAACCTTCGTACTTGTTGTACTTCATCCTCCTTAACACCGTTACAACATGTGATGTACAGAGAAATTAAAGGGGTTTCCCATCTGAACATTTACATTTAATTGAATTCATTTGCCATATGGAAACATTTCTTCAATTGGATGTTATTAAAAAAAATGTTCCTGTGTGAAGATAATTTCTCATAAATGTAGCCATGTTGTCCCTTAGAAATGAGATGTCTTCCTTGGATACGACCACCCCGCACTCTGGCAGCTGTGGCCAGACATGCGCTATTGTGTCCTGCCTGACCTCCTGGCTTCAGCGATCGTTACCACAGGACGGCTGTGGGTCATACAGTAACTCCCAGACATTTCATATACAAAAACCTTTTGTTTCTTTGTGCAATCCCTCCAGCAGAGGTGGTCGTATCCAAGGACACAGTTTGGTTTCTAAGGGACCATATCACTACATTTATGAGAAATTATCTTCACACAGTTACATTTTTTTAATAACATCTAACTGAAGAAATGACAGATGAATAAACTGAATGTGAAAACCCCTCTAAGGCTGTGTGGAAAGAGTTTTTTTCATACAGTGAGGATGTCTTTTGTCTTCTAGCTAACAACCAATGGTAACAACTTGCTCTGAACAGGGCGGTAACCCTTTAAATGCTGCTGGCAAAGCTGGGAGGGAAGAGGGGGAGGTATGACAATCCATCTCTATGAGAGACTCCAGGGACTGTAATTTGGGCAGATCTGTAAGGGTCTGCAGCATTTTCACTGTTTATATTACAATACAGCTGTATTGCAGAATGTGGTCAGAGTTATCAGACCCCCTGGGTTCAAGAACCCTAGAGGGCCTAAGAACGTGTAAAAAATAATTTACCATAGATCAGAAAAAAAATAAAGAAATCAAAAATAATCAAAAACCTGTAACAAAAAAAATGCCAAAAAGTGAAAAAAATGGACAATGGAAAATGGAAAAGGTCGTCAAGTAAAAGCTTTCAGTAATATATCATAGAAGTCGCTTTGTCTCTATGAATCTCCTCGATGTGATGCATGGCTCTGCATGTAGGAACTTGTAGTTAAGTACCGATGTCCCGGAGAAGTCATCCCGCTCTGTCTGTGCATTGGATTTCCCGGATAATGTGAACTCCTGGTAATGAAGCTTTCACCTGTGGACGTCTCTTCTGCATCTGTGTAATCGCTTCCACCAGTTTTATATCTACTTTTATACCTGTAAATTTTTACAATATGAACCAAATAAACGTCAGCATTTTCTTATTTTCCTCCAGTCTCGCACATTTCATGCGTTTTACGATGAGTAGATTTTAAAGCGACTTTTTAGTACGAGTCTCGTTATTCTTCCGTTTTTCATGACTATGACTGTGGACGCACAAAGGGCAGGAATTATTTGCAATTTGTCACCACAAAAATGGTAAAATATCTTTCTGCTCCGTCATCGCTGCAGCAGAGAACAGGTCAGACAGAGGGGAGGCGGTTTGTTAGGAGGACTAAGGCCTGAAGGCTTTATATTAGGAAGGATGACGCGGCTCCATGTATCTGCAATCTTCCTTCTATATAAACTCTATAACATGATCACAGGACAAAGGAAAACTTAATTCTTCTGATATTTGTTCTATAGGATGGGATCAGGAAACATTGCCTCTTAGCTACCTTGTAAGGCAGCCCCCGAAACATCAAGCATGACATTCAGGAAGCCTAATGACTAGCGATGAGCAGACTCTAATGGGCTTGGGTCCTGGTCCACAATTGGCGCCATCGCTGATTCTGGTTCGGTCAAACGTCAGTCTACTCTTCACTATTTATCACATTAAGGCTGCACGCACACAAACATATGGCCACGCGGCTACGGCCGGACAGGCATACATCCAGTGACCCCTCTCCATAGAGATCCACAGCTACGGCCGGACGGGCATAATCCGGTGACCCCTCCCCTCCCCATAGAGATCCATGGCTACGGCCGGACAGGCATACATCCAGTGACCCCTCTCCATAGAGATCCACGCTATGGCCGGACAGGCATACATCCAGTGACCCCTCTCCATAGAGATCCACGCTATGGCCGGACAGGCATACATCCAGTGACCCCTCTCCATAGAGATCCACGCTACGGCCGGACAGGCATACATCCAGTGACCCCTCTCCATAGAGATCCACAGCTACGGCCGGACAGGCATATATCCAGTGACCCCTCGCCATAGAGATCCACGGCTACGGCCGGACAGGCATACATCCAGTGACCCCTCTCCATAGAGATCCACGGCTACGGCCGGACAGGCATACATCCAGTGACCCCTCTCCATAGAGATCCACGGCTACGGCCGGACAGGCATACATCCAGTGACCCCTCTCCATAGAGATCCATGGCTACGGCCGGACGGGCATACATCCGGTGACCCCTCCCCATAGAGATCCACGGCTACGGCCGGACAGGCATACATCCAGTGACCCCTCTCCATAGAGATCCACGCTATGGCCGGACAGGCATACATCCAGTGACCCCTCCCCTCGCCATAGAGATCCATGGCTACGGCCGGACAGGCATACATCCAGTGACCCCTCTCCATAGAGATCCACGCTATGGCCGGACAGGCATACATCCAGTGACCCCTCCCCTCGCCATAGAGATCCACGGCTACGGCCGGACAGGCATACATCCAGTGACCCCTCTCCATAGAGATCCACGGCTACGGCCGGACAGGCATACATCCAGTGACCCCTCTCCATAGAGATCCACGGCTACGGCCGGACAGGCATACATCCAGTGACCCCTCTCCATAGAGATCCATGGCTACGGCCGGACGGGCATACATCCGGTGACCCCTCCCCATAGAGATCCATGGCTACGGCCGGACGGGCATACATCCGGTGACCCCTCCCCTCCCCATAGAGATCCATGGCTACGGCCGGACAGGCATACATCCAGTGACCCCTCTCCATAGAGATCCACGGCTACGGCCGGACAGGCATACATCCAGTGACCCCTCTCCATAGAGATCCATGGCTACGGCCGGACGGGCATACATCCGGTGACCCCTCCCCATAGAGATCCACGGCTACGGCCGGACAGGCATACATCCAGTGACCCCTCTCCATAGAGATCCACGCTATGGCCGGACAGGCATACATCCAGTGACCCCTCCCCTCGCCATAGAGATCCATGGCTACGGCCGGACAGGCATACATCCAGTGACCCCTCTCCATAGAGATCCACGCTATGGCCGGACAGGCATACATCCAGTGACCCCTCCCCTCGCCATAGAGATCCACGGCTACGGCCGGACAGGCATACATCCAGTGACCCCTCTCCATAGAGATCCACGGCTACGGCCGGACAGGCATACATCCAGTGACCCCTCTCCATAGAGATCCACGGCTACGGCCGGACAGGCATACATCCAGTGACCCCTCTCCATAGAGATCCATGGCTACGGCCGGACGGGCATACATCCGGTGACCCCTCCCCATAGAGATCCATGGCTACGGCCGGACGGGCATACATCCGGTGACCCCTCCCCTCCCCATAGAGATCCATGGCTACGGCCGGACAGGCATACATCCGGTGACCCCTCCCCTCGCCATAGAGATCCACGGCTATGGCCGGACAGGCATACATTCAGTGACCCCTCCCCTCCCCATAGAGATCCATGGCTACGGCCGGACGGGCATACATCCGGTGACCCCTCCCCATAGAGATCCATGGCTACGGCCGGACAGGCATACATCCAGTGACCCCTCTCCATAGAGATCCACGGCTACGGCCGGATGGGCATACATCCCGTATATACGTCCTCTGTACTTTCGTGTGCATGCAGCCTAAACCAAATCAGAAAATCTATTCCAAAAAGAAAGACTCCTGCAGATTGAACGGCTTTGATGTGTCCGCACCGTGTATGGAGCAAGTACTAAATCCCATATTCCAGGAGATAGAGGATGCAGGACCCTCCCCCTAATTAGTCATTCATTTCTTTATAGAATCTACAGCGCAAGTTTTTCTTTGTTTATTTATAATAGTTCTCAACAATATTTGCCATTTTTTATGCCAAGTCACATGATCTGAAAGAGTAATAGGAAATGATAGGACGGATTATTTTTGCTATGAAAATGTAATTTTGAGGAGTCAGTGCCCGTTTCATAATAATTTAATACATTTACAAGCAGAAAATTGGCCAAGCTCACACTTTTGGTCTTTGTCCTAGTCTCACACCAACCACAAATTAGACTTGAAGAATAATTCCAGCTCCAGAATCCATTGGTGTTACCTGGTGTTACCCTCCAGGGCCCTGCACCCTAGTGCAGCAGGTAAAGGTTTTCTGAACCCTCTGTAAATCAGAAACAGCTGCAGAGCCCGACCGGGTCTTATCTCTAGGATGGAGAATAGGAGGAAAAAGGGTAAGGCAGTAACTGTACAGAGAGGAATGGCTTTATAGAAATAGAAAGGCTCATGTGAACCCTGGTGGGATGGGGGATAATACCCCAAAATGTCTATTAAAAATTAAAGGGGCTATCACCCAGCAAGGGGACTAAGGAAACAAAAATGAACTCACGCATACCTTCTGCGGCTCGCCCCTTCGTTACCCTCTCCTGGTTTACAGAGGCCGATGACTTCCGGTCATTGACATTTTCTGCGTACAAACAGAGGCAGAGTATCGATGGGGAATGCTTGAAGTGCCGGAGCAGGTAAGCGCGGTCAGGATCCCTAACCCGAACCATAATGGACCCACTGGACAACGTAAGCCAATACCTAGGAGTGGAGTCTGAGTGGCATCCGGTCTTCACCAGAGCCCACAGCAATGTGGGTTGGACTTGCTGCGGCGTGGTACCACCAGGTCGCTCCACACAGAGACGGAGTCAGGAACAGGCAAGAGGTCAGGCAGCACAGGAGCGAGGTCAGCAATGGAACGGGGTCACACCGGGAATTCAGCAGACAATCACAAGGCATAGAGACCGAGCTTTCTCTCAGGCACGAGGCACAAAGATCCGGCAGAGGTCATAGGAAGAGGCGGTGCACTGGCTCTTTGAGGGGGCGTGTGCGCGCCAAGCCACGGGAGATGCAGGGGCACACACAGGCAAATGGGGGCCTCTGCGACCTGAGACATGGTTATGTTTTCTTAACCCCCCCGGATATATATTTTTTTACACCCAGACATCCCGTTCCAATGTCTTCACACACAAGAAAGTTGCAATGTGCGTGCATTGACCATAAATTAAAAAGGTTACGGCCATCACCATCTATAGACACACAAAAAAAGTTTTAAAAAACAAAAAAGTTTCGGTATCACTGTTTTGGTGGAAATAGGTATAAATATGGCTGAAAATGTAATTGCTAGTTTTTCCAATGTTCTGAAGGTAACAGACAATAAATGTAAATGAATAGTTTTATTTGCCTCCCATAAACACACCTTCACCTTGCTACATTTCCGGAAAAAGTAAAATGCTCTGACCTTAACAACACGGCGCTAAAAAATAAAAAAAATGACTCATAATAATATAAGATTGAAGATGAAATATATTGTACAAATCAGAATGAAATCAGAAGAAGGAGAACATGATATTTGCTGTAATAGATGTAGAGGCTTCATGTAGGTCTATGCACCATCCATGTGGTCTCCAAATCATAATACAGACCCCAGACCAGGCATCAAATCATAATACAGACCCCAGACCAGGCACCAAATCATAATACAGACCCCAGACCAGGCACCAAATCATAATACAGACCCCAGACCAGGCACCAAATCATAATACAGACCCCAGACCAGGCACCAAATCATAATACAGACCCCAGACCAGGCACCAAATCATAATACAGACCCCAGACCAGGCACTAAATAATAATACAGACCCCAGACCAGGCACCACATGATAATACAGACCCCAGACCTAAAAAATAACAATGACCAGATAATTAATGAGACACTTTAACAGGCAATAATATTGGAGACCCCAATCACATACTGAGGTCCCCCAGAGGTGATGCCAAATAATGGAGACCCCTAGAACAGATAACTTATACAATTGTCCCCCAGAGCAGACGTTTCCAATTACAGAGACCCCAGACTAAAAATAAAGACACAACTTGTCCTCTTCTCTCCCCCTGGGCCGCCCTGCAGCTGTGTTCCGGTGCTGGTTCTCGACAGCTTTTACCAGCACCAGGAGCCGAAGCAGCAGGAGAAGACGTGGAATCGGTGTGTACATCTGACTCGCTGGTGCCGGCCGCCCACAGCAAAGAGCAGAGACGGAAGAGTTTTGCTGCTTTTCTACGGTAATTCATACGCAAACGGTCTAAGCACCGCCCACGGCGCTCGGCTCTCCGTTTCTAAACACCAGGCAAACGCAACATGTGGACCCAGGATCAGAGGGTCTGCGGGTGGAATACGGGGTCCATTTGTGTGTTGCAGGCAAAACGCAACATGTGGACCCAGGATCAGAGGGTCTGCGGGTGGAATACGGGGTCCATTTGTGTGTTGCAGGAGAGACAATGATAAACAGGTGGTCTGCGAGTCATGGGGGGGGAAGTGCTGTGTGACTGAGGGGAGATGGAGGCTGGCGGATAAGTTACTCGTTCTACTGGAGATGCGGCTGCTATTGGACACGCAGCGGTCACATACACAAATCTATTTAGGGATCTCATCCACAGGACTTTGGCGTCCTCTTTCCACGCGTCTAGGGAGTGAAGCAGGGAGGATGTTAGAGGAATTTCCTCCTCTTCTTCTCTGTCCTCCATATTCAGATCATCCCTGTACAGAGCGGTTTACCATAGTGACGCTGCCACCTGCTGGATGCAGTAATTATCTCTTCCCTACAGCAGAGGAGAAATAATGAGTGCACTGGCTCAACGGAGCCTGGAGGACCCGCCCTGCTGTGAGCGATGATAAGCTCCGGCAACATGGGGGCTCATCCAGGATCCTGGGCCGAAGCCATGGCCCCCCTTTTCCTTGTTATCTACATTACATTACATTTGTGCTGAATTACTCATCTTTCTTATGAGAACTTCATTGTTGATGGATAATTTACCAAAAGCCCAAGAGCCACTGCAGTAGGTCGATCTAATGCAAATCTGCCCCTGGGCTGGAAGGAGGCCACGACGACCTCAGGCACTGCAAAGGTCTCATCAATTATATTTTCATAATTTGGAAAAGATGGAGAAGGTCATTTACACTAATAATATACAGTGGGCTCGGAGTGTTCAGACCCTTCACATTTTCCATTCTTTGTTTTGGTGCGCCAAATTCTGCTCCACATCGTGACAAAAACTGAAATGTAGATAATTTATTAAACTGAAGAAAACCTGGAATATCCCATGGTCATAAGTATTCAGGCCCTTTGCTCAGTAGTGAGTCGAAGCGCCTCGTGATCTAGTACAGACATGAGTCTTTTTGGGAATCATACAACAAGTTTTTTTACCTGGACTCGGGGATCCTCTGGTAGAGCCTCTCCAGTTCTCTCAGGTCGAATGCTGAACGTTGGTGGAAGCCATTTTGAAGTCTCCCCAGAAATGCTCAATTGGGTTCAGGTCCGGTCTCTGGCCGGGCCGGTCATAAATGGTCACAGAGTTATTCTGAAGCCTCTGCTTTGTTATTTTAGCTGTGTACTTAGGGTCATTGTCTTGTTGTGAACCTTAAGCCCAGTCTGAGGTCCAGAGCACTCTAGAAGAGGATTTCATCCAGGATATCTCTGCACTTGGCCATTTTAACCAGTCGTCCTGTCCCTGTCCACATGATGCTGCTGCCACCACCATGTTTCACTGTTGGGATTGTATTTGGCACGTGGTTGGTTTT
Organism: Engystomops pustulosus; assembly: GCF_040894005.1. Taxonomy (NCBI): domain Eukaryota; kingdom Metazoa; phylum Chordata; class Amphibia; order Anura; family Leptodactylidae; genus Engystomops; species Engystomops pustulosus. The sequence goes on from NC_092421.1 coordinate 502,999, forward strand.
CTCCACACTTACCACTTAGAATTAACACCAAAAGAAAAATCAATTTTTATCTCATCAGACCAGAGAATCCTATTTATCATAGTCTGGGAGTCCTATTTTTTTTGCAATCTCTATGCAGCTTTCATATGTCTTGCACTGAGGAGAGGCTTCTGGTAGAGAGCTGCAGTGATAGGTGACTTGTGGAACTTTCTCCCATCTCCATACTGCATTTCTGGAGCTCAGCCACAGTGATCTTGGGGTTCTCCTTTACCTCTCTATCCAAGGCTCTTCTTTCATGATTGCTGGATGGCAAGGTTTGAGGAAGAGTTGTGTAGTCCCAAACTTCTTCTATGTAAGGATTATGGAGATCACTGTGCTCTTAGGAAACTTGAGTGCTGTAAAAATTCTTTTGTAACCTTGTCCAGATCTGTACTTCATCACAATTCTGTCTCTGAGCTCCTTGGGCAGTTTCTTAGTCCTTAAGATGCACTTGGAGCTTTTATATAGACAGGTGTGTGCCTTTCCTATTCAAATCCAATCAGTTTGGGTCAATATAAAGATAGAAGTTGTTCACAAGAAAACCCTATTACAAATTGTCCCCTCCACTTGTAAAATGCACATCCCTATAATCCTTATAAAGGGATACTCAATCCTCCAATTATGGAGAAACTGCTCAAACTTACAAACATTAAAGATCCAGCTCATGGTCAGTTGGGGTCATAAGGACATATGACATGGCCTACAATGAAGTGAGAAAAATACTTAGGAAGTACTAAGGTAATTATCTGGAGGATCTTAGCCCTAGATTCCTGATAACCTTCAGATAGGGGCACAGTATAAGAGAGAGAGTGGTGCAGATACACTTATTCAGACCAAGTAAAGAAGCCACATGGATGACATAAACTCTGTTCAGGTGTCTTTCTTGTGCCACATGAGACCAAATGCTTCAAAGACACTGCTACTGGAGAAAGGTTTCAGATAAAAGATGTTATTAATTGTAGAACCAGGGGAGTAGCGCACATTGTGAACAGCAGCTATTCCCTGGACTTTGCTGGAAAAACTAATAGAGAGCTGGGACTATTTAATAATATCAAAGATAAAAAAATATATAATGTGGGACTTATACATAAAATACACGGGGGTGATGAAAAAATAATTCCATTAACTGGGATCCAATATGTAAATAAATATTATAATTCTTATTATCATCATTATTATTATAGCAAATGAGTGCCAATAAAACTTGTGTCACCCCCTCATCCTCATAGACTGTAAGCTCTTGTGTCACCCGCATCCTCATAGACTGTAAGCTCTTGTGTCACCCCCTCATCCTCATAGACTGTAAGCTCTTGTGTCCTCCCCTCATCCTCATAGACTGTAAGCTCTTGTGTCCTCCCCTCATCCTCATAGACTGTAAGTTTTTGTGCGCAGGACCCTTTCTCCTATTGTTCCATATGACTGTTTGTACTCTGTAATGTAATATTATATCTGTATATGTCTCCTATGATTTGTTATGCGCTACGGAATTTGATGGCGCTTGATAAATAAAGATTATTATTATTATTGGACCGTCCCTTTCTGTCCTCCCTGTCCCCTAGTATATAGCCAGCAGCCCCACATTATATAGCCAGTGTCCGTCCCCAATATATAGCTATTGACTGCCGCACAGTATATAGCAAGTGACTTCCCCCCAGTATATAGCAAGTGCCTGCCTGCCCGTATATATCCAGTGCCTGCCTCCCAGTATATAGCCAGCGCCTGCCCCCCAGTATATAGCCAGTGCCTACCTCCCAGTATATAGCTAGTGTCTGCCCCTCAGTATATAGCCAGTTCCTGCCCCCCAGTATATAGCCAGTGCCTGCCCCCCAATATATAGCTAGTGCCTGCCCCCCAGAATAAAGCCAGTGCTCACCCCCCCCCCAATATATAGCCAGTGCCTGCCCCCCAATATATAGCCAGTGCCTGCACCACAGTATATAGCCAGTGCCTGCCCCCAGAATATAGCCAGTGCCTGTCCCCTAGTATATAGCCAGGGCCTGCCCCCCAGTATATAGCCAGTGCCTTCCCACCAGTATATAGCAAGTGCCTGCCCCCTAGAATATAGCCAGTGCTCACCCCCCCAATATATAGCCAGTGCCTGCCCCCCAGTATATAGCCAGTGCCTGCCCCCAGTATATAGCCAGTGCCTGCCCCCCAGAATATAGCCAGTGCTCACCCTCCCAATATATAGCCAGTGCCTGCCCCCCAGTATATAGCCAGTGCCTGCCCCCCAGTATATAGCCAGTGCCTGCCCCCAGTATATAGCCAGTGCCTTCCCACCAGTATATAGCAATTGCCTGCCCACCAGTATATAGCCAGTGCTCACCCCCCAATATATAGCCAGTGCCTGCTCCCCAGTATATAGCCAGTGCCTGCCCCCTAATATATAGCCAGTGCCTGCCCCCCAGTATATAGCCAGTGCCTGCCCACCAGTATATAGCAAGTGCCTGCCCACCAGTATATAGCCAGTGCCCCCCCCAATATATAGCCAGTAACTTCCCCCCAGTATATAGCCAGTGCCTGCCCCCCAGTATGTAGCCAATGCCTTCCCACCAGTATATAGCAAGTGCTCACCCCCCCAGTATATAGCCATTGCCTTCCCACCATTATATAGTCAGTGCCTGCCCCCCAGTGCTCACCCCCCCAGTATATAGCCAGTGCTCACCCCCCAGTATATAGCCAGTGCCTGCCCCCCAGTATATAGCCAGTGCCTGCCCCCCGGTATACAGCCAGTGCCTGCCCCCCGGTATATAGCCAGTGCCTACCCCCTAGTATATAGCCAGTGACTGCCGCCTAGTATATAGCCATTGCCTGCCCCCTAGTATATAGCCAGTGCCTGCCTCCCAGTGTATAGCCAGTGCCTTCCCACCAGTATGTAGCAAGTGCCTGCCCCCTAGAATATAGCCAGTGCTCACCCCCCCAATATATAGCCAGTGCCTGCCCCCCAGTATATAGCCAGTGCCTGCACCCCAGTATATAGCCAGTGCCTGCCCACCAGCATATAGCCAGTGCCTGCCCACCAGTATATAGCCAGTGCTCACCCTCCCAGTATATAGCCAGTGCCTGCCCCCCAGTATATAGCCAGTGCCTGCCCACCAGTATATAGCCAGTGCTCACCCTCCCAGTATATAGCCAGTGCCTGCCCCCAGTATATAGCCAGTGCCTGCCCCCCAGTATATAGCCAGTGCCTGCCCCCCAGTATATAGCCAGTGCCTACCCCCTAGTATATAGCCAGTGACTGCCCCCCAGAATATAGCCAGTGCCTGCCCCCTAATATATAGCCAGTGCCTGCCCCCAGTATATAGCCAGTGCCTTCCCACCAGTATATAGCAAGTGCCTGCCCCCTAGAATATAGCCAGTGCTCACCCCCCCCAATATATAGCCAGTGCCTGCCCCCCCAGTATATAGCCAGTGCCTGCCCCCAGTATATAGCCAGTGCCTGCCCCCCAGTATATAGCCAGTGCCTGCACCCCAGTATATAGCCAGTGCCTGCACCCCAGTATATAGCCAGTGCCTGCCCACCAGTATATAGCCAGTGCCTGCCCCCCAGTATATAGCCAGTGCCTGCCCCCCAGTATATAGCCAGTGCCTGCCCACCAGTATATAGCCAGTGCCTGCCCCCCAGTATATAGCCAGTGCCTGCCCCCCAGTATATAGCCAGTGCCTGCCCCTAATATATAGCCAGTGCCTGCCCCCTAATATATAGCCAGTGCCTGCCCACCATTATATAGCAAGTGCCTGCCCACCAGTATATAGCCACTGCTCACCCCCCCCCCCCCAATATATAGCCAGTGCCTGCCCCCCAGTATATAGCCAGTGCCTGCCCCCCAGTATATAGCCAGTGCCTGCCCCCCAGTATATAGCCAGTGCCTGCCCCCCAGTATATAGCCAGTGCCTTCCCACCAGTATATAGCCAGTGCCTGCCCCCCAGTATATAACCAATGCCTTCCCACCAGTATATAGCCAGTGCCTGCCCCCCAGTATATAGCCATTGCCTTCCCACCAGTATATAGCCAGTGCCTGCACCCCCAGTGCTCACCCCCCCCCCAGTATATAGCCAGTGCCTTCTCACCAGTATATAGCCAGTGCCTTCCCACCAGTATATAGCCAGTGCCTGCCCCCCAGTATATAACCAATGCCTTCCCACCAGTATATAGCCAGTGCCTGCCCCCCAGTATATAACCAATGCCTTCCCACCAGTATATAGCCAGTTCCTTCCCACCAGTATATAGCCAGTGCCTGCCCCCCAGTATATAACCAATGCCTTCCCACCAGTATATAGCCAGTGCCTTCCCACCAGTATATAGCCAGTGCCTGCCCCCCAGTGCTCACCCCCCAGTATATAGCCAGTGCTCACCCCCCCAGTATATAGCCAGTGCTCACCCCCCAGTATATAGCCAGTGCCTGCCCCCCAGTATATAGCCAGTGCCTGCCCCCCAGTGTTCACCCCCCCAGTATATAGCCAGTGCTCACCCCCCAGTATATAGCCAGTGCCTGTCCCCTAGTATATAGCCAGTGCTCACCCCCCAGTATATAGCCAGTGCTCACCCCCCAGTATATAGCCAGTGCTCACCCCCCAGTATATAGCCTGTGCTTTCGCCCTTGTATATAGCCGGCAGCCCCCTGCCCAGCCTAAAAAAACCCAAAAAACTCACCTTTCCGATGCACCCCGCTGGTCTTCTCTTCTGTCTTTGGGTCCCCGAGCGGGTCGTTGCATGTACCATGACGTCAGCCGATGGCGGTGCAGACACTGTGATGTCACCATGGTGTGAGCGATGCGGCACGTGCGGATTACATTACATTACAATAAAGTCCATCGACAGTGTGAATATATTATTTTCAATAAATAGTGACTAAAGGTAAAAACTTACATATGGCAGGAATATGCCCAAGACATTGGGGGAAGAAATGGTTAATTCAATGTAACAATGACACAAGTGAGGTCATGCACAAGGATACAGATGTAAGATATAGTGTCACACAGACCAGAGGAATAATGGGGTCACTATAGTCTCAGATATCGGGGTCGCCCTTACTGTAACGCAGGGAGGTTGTGAGACTCGGCCTCAGGATATTGTGACGGTTTTCATGCAGAATCGATCGACAATATCACGTCATGGCAGCAAAGGTTTGATGCCCGGACTTTGATGCAGGGATTTATTCTCAATACTCTTTTTGGCTCAGTTTGAGCGACCTCCATCTTTATTCAAGCTCCCCTTCTAGTAACCAATATCTTCTCTCTGTTCCCTCCAGTTGCAGACAAGGGATTATGGTGGCCCTTAGGCCTTGGCTTGGCCTTTACTTTGTGTTTTACAGGAGGGAAGGAGATTTGCTAATTACATCGCTCTGAACATATGTTTACAAAATGCAGTTTTAACAAGATGTTATCACGTAAACACAAATGTTAACAGACATCTATTTTCAATGGCCAATTATCATTATGTGGTTCATTACACACGGTATTTATTTGCATATTTTAGCATATTGTGCCTATTCCAATGTTTCAGTTAAAGGATAGAGCAAGATAAGAACTTTTTTACTACTTGAGTTCATTGCTGGAAGTTGCAGAAAGACCTTCTGTTCCCCCCCACCCCCCGAACCTCTGCCAGATCCTTCCTGTACATTATTTTACCTGCCTCTCCAGGGACCGGAGTCTCTTGTAAGGAATCTGAGACCAAGATCAAAATAATGAGAAGGTCTGAAACGACATCTTCCTCCATCCTCACGACCCGGCTGTCTAGGAGTATGAATCCAATTAAGAGAGGGAATAGCAAAGCTCTCGTGTGACACCGATGGGAATAAGGATCACATTGCTGCCAGAGGTGAAGGCGTAAAGAATTACACGTTACTATTGCCACATGTTTGAGATGTTAAATGACTCCATATATTTGTTCTTTGTGAATTGTAATTATGGTGAATACCTGCGACTTCTAATTGCACAGAACCTTAAATGTGATATTCAGAGGATCCTTTAGAAGAAATACCCTAAATACAAGAATTGTTATGTTGGAACATAGAAAACTAATAGTAAACAGAAGTAGAAATATGTATGAGGATATGAAACAGAACGGAAGGTCCCTGTTACACGCTGACAGATTCCAAGTTAGAAGAGTCAAAGTATCAGAATCGTAATCGGAGAAGAAAGAAGTGACTTTTTTTGCAGCTTTTTTTTCCAGATCTATGTTTACATAACCTGGACGCTGGTAGAGATGAGCAAAAGCGAACTGTAAGAACTAGTCCAGGATTTGGGTGCATCCCGCATGATCTGACATATTGGGGCTCATTTACTAAGGGTCCGAATCGCGCATTTTCGTTGGATTTCCAGAATATTTCCAATTTGCGCCCCAGGATTTTGGCGCACATGATCGGATTGTGGCGCATTGGCGCTAGAAATTGGGGTTTGGCCATCGGAAACCCGACGGATTCAGAAAAAACGCAGAATTTAAAAAAAAAATTGTGTTGCAAGAATAGCACTCACATACACCGGGACGAAGAAGGTGAACTCCAGCGCAGCAGCAACACCTAGTGGATATCAGACGCACACCAAACACGGCCCTAGCCAACTACCTATGGCTGTCATTGGTCAGGGGGCAATCTGGCAACATGTCTGGGTCACGGAGGCTGCACCTGAACACAGTCCCCAACTTATAAATGACAAATAAAAAAAACGGAAAGTGTGGGCCGTCTAAGGAATATACTGGGAGCAGGGTTGGACTGGCCCACCAGCAGGTGCCATTGTTCCACACTGTTTGGTTCCACCCCCACCGGTTGTTTACTCTGCCCCCTACCGCCCGTGCCGATGGAGGAAGCAATCACCGCTCTCCTTCCTCACCGCTCTCTATCCTCACCGCTCTCCATCCTCACCGCGAGGAGAAATACTGGTGAAGGGGACAGGTATCTATGTGGTGTTTAATTTTTACATTTATTTAGAGCAAGAAAAGGATAGCGAAGGGGCAACACAAAATGAGGGGAAATTGAGAGTGGCCACAATATAAGGGGGTGTGAGGGGCCACTAAATAAAGGGGTATGTGGGCCCAGCATTTAAGAAGCTATAAGGGGCCACAATTTAAGGGGGTATGAGAGGCCACAATTTAGAGGAATGAGGGGTTACAATACGAGGGTGGCTGAAAGGCTGCAATATGAGGAGGAGATGAGAAATCATGAAATGAGAGCAGTGAGACTATGGAACTCTCTGCGGCAGGAGGTTGTTATGGAGGACTCTATGCACATGTCCAGGAGAGGCCTGGATGACTTTCTGGAGAGGAAAAATATCCCGGGTTATGGGGATAAAACATTTATTTAATTCTTAAAGGTTGGAGTTGATGGACTTGCATATTTTTCCAACCTAATATACTATGATACTATGAGGAGGAGATGAGAGGGGCCACAATATGAGGAGGAGATGAGAGGCCACAATATGAGGAGGAGATGAGAGGGGCCACAATATGAGGGGGAGATGAGAGGTCACAATATGAGGAGGAGATGAGAGGCCACAATATGAGGAGGAGATGAGAGGCCACAATATGAGGAGGAGATGAGAGGGGCCACAATATGAGGAGGAGATGAGAGGGGCCACAATATGAGGAGGAGATGAGAGGCCACAATATGAGGAGGAGATGAGAGGCCACAATATGAGGGGGAGATGAGAGGCCACAATATGCTGAGGAGATGAGAGGCCACAATATAAGGGGGAGATGAGAGGCCCCACAATATGAGGAGGAGATGAGAGGCCACAATATGAGGAGGAGATGAGAGGGGCCACAATATGAGGAGGAGATGAGAGGCCACAATATGAGGAGGAGATGAGAGGCCACAATATGAGGAGGAGATGAGAGGGGCCACAATATGAGGGGGAGATGAGAGGACACAATATGAGGAGGAGATGAGAGGTCACAATATGAGGGGGAGATGAGAGGCCACAATATGAGGAGGAGATGAGAGGGGCCACAATATGAGGGGGAGATGAGAGGGGCCACAATATGAGGAGGAGATGAGAGGTCACAATATGAGGAAGAGATAAGAGGGGCCACAATATGAGGGGGAGATGAGAGGGGCCACAATATAAGGAGGAGATGAGAGGCCGCTATACGAGGAGGAGATGAGAGGCCACAATATGAGGAGGAAATGAGAGGACACAATATGAGGAGGAGATGAGAGGCCACAATATGAGGAGGAGATGAGAGGCCACAATATGAGGAAGAGATGAGAGGCCACACTATGAGGAGGGGATGAGGGGCCACAATATGAGGAGGAGATGAGAGGCCACAATATAAGGGGGAGATGAGAGGCCACACTATGAGGAGGGGATGAGGGGCCACAATATGAGGGGAAGATGAGAGGGGCCACAATATGAGGGGGAGATGAGAGGACACAATATGAGGAGGAGATGAGAGGTCACAATATGAGGGGGAGATGAGAGGCCACAATATGAGGAGGAGATGAGAGGCCACAATATGAGGAGGAGATGAGAGGCCACAATATGAGGAGGAGATGAGAGGCCCCACAATATGAGGAGGAGATGAGAGGCCCCACAATATGAGGAGGAGAGGAGAGGCCCCACAATATGAGGAGGAGATGAGAGAAAGCCACAATATGAGGAGGAGATGAGAGAAAGCCACAATATGAGGAGCAGATGAGAGGCCCCACAATATGAGGAGGAGATGAGAGGGGCCACAATATGAGGAGGAGATGAGAGGCCACAATATGAGGGGGAGATGAGAGGCCACAATATGAGGAGGAGAGGAGAGGCCCCACAATATGAGGAGGAGATGAGAGGCCCCACAATATAAGGAGGAGAGGAGAGGCCACAATATGAGGGGGAGATGAGAGGCCACAATATGAGGAGGAGATGAGAGGAGTCACAATATGAGGAGGAGATGAGAGGAGTCACAATATGAGGAGGAGAGGAGAGGCCACAATATGAGGGGGAGATGAGAGCCCACAATATGAGGAGGAGAGGAGAGGCCCCACAATATGAGGAGGAGAGGAGAGGCCACAATATGAGGGGGAGATGAGAGGCCACAATATGAGGAGGAGATGAGAGGCCACAATATGGGGAGGAGATGAGAGGAGTCACAATATGAGGAGGAGATGAGAGGAGTCACAACATGAGGAGGAGATGAGAGGAGTCACAACATGAGGAGGAGATGAGAGGAGTCACATCATGAGGAGGAGATGAGAGGAGTCACAACATGAGGAGGAGATGAGAGGAGTCACAACATGAGGAGGAGATGAGAGGAGTCACAACATGAGGAGGAGATGAGAGGAGTCACAACATGAGGAGGAGATGAGAGGAGTCACAACATGAGGAGGAGATGAGAGGAGTCACAACATGAGGAGGAGATGAGAGGAGTCACAACATGAGGAGGAGATGAGAGGAGTCACAACATGAGGAGGAGATGAGCGGCCAAAATATGAGGAGGAGATGAGCGGCCAAAATATGAGGAGGAGATGAGAGGCCACAATATGAGGAGGAGATGAGAGGGGCCACAATATGAGGAGGAGATGAGAGGGGCCACAATATGAGGAGGAGATGAGAGGGGCCACAATATGAGGAGGAGATGAGAGGGGCCACAATATGAGGAGGAGATGAGAGGGGCCACAATATGAGGAGGAGATGAGAGAGGCCACAATATGAGGAGGAGATGAGAGGGGCCACAATATGAGGAGGAGATGAGAGGGGCCACAATATGAGGAGGAGATGAGAGGGGCCACAATATGAGGAGGAGATGAGAGGGGACACAATATGAGGAGAAGATGAGAGGTCACAATATGAGGAGGAGATGAGAGGTTACAATATGAGGAGGAGATGAGAGGGACCACAATATAAGGGGGAGATGAGAGGGGGAAACATTTAAGAGAGTAGATGAAGGGACCACAGTAGGAGTTGGCAGAGGCACAGAATGCTTTTAATAAGGTTCTACCTAATGCTGGACCTTAAGTCCATGATCTCAAGATTAAATTGCATTTTAAAATGTATTTCAAGGTCTAAACTAGAGATGAGCGAGCACTAAAATGCTCGGGTACTCGTTATTCGAGACAAACTTTTCCCGATGCTCGAGTGCTCATCTCGAATAACGAGCCCCATTGAAGTCAATGGGAGACTCGAGCATTTTTCAAGGGGACCAAGGCTCTGCACAGGGAAGCTTGGCCAAGCACCTGGGAACCTCAGAAAAGGATGGAAACACCACGGAAATGGACAGGAAACAGCAGGGGCAGCATGCATGGATGCCTCTGAGGCTGCTTAATCGCACCATTATGCCAAAATTATGGGCAACAGCATGGCCATGACAGAGTGACCGAATGAGGCTAGATAGCAACTAAAACATCCAATAATTGACCCTGACACTATAGGGGACGGCATGCAGAGGCAGCGGCAGCAGCGGCAGGCTAGAGAGTCTCATGGCGACATACCCTAAATGGACTCAGGTTTCACCAAAGGAGGTGAAATGATTTCCTATGTGAACAAAAGGTTGACGGTATATTTAGTCGATAACACAGCATGGTGGCGACATAGTGACCAAGTTCCATAACGTATCTGGTGAAACACCCGAAAAATGGGCCTGACACAGCTCTTTTGATAAGGGGACGACATGTGGAGGCAGCCATGGAGACGACTTCCATGACTAAGAGCGACAGTATGGGGCATTCATATTGCGCTGCTATGATTGCTACTTCAGGTCTCCAGCATGGCGGCGACAGATGGGCCGAGTTCCACTATGTATCTGGTGAAACACCTGAAAATTCTGCCTGACACAGCTCGTTTGATAAGGGGATGATGTGCTGCATATCCTCTCGTGCTCCAGCGTCTGGGGTATAGAGAGTTGAAATGAGACATTGGTGGACGCTGTGGAGGATCCTGAATGGACAAAATGGACAGGAAACAGCAGGGGCAGCATGCATGGATGTCTCTGAGGCTGCCTAATCTTGGGAGTGAGCTGGCGGTCCGCTGCCAGACGAGCTTTCGCCTGTCCAAGCCCCTGTCTCTCGGCTCCTCCCCACCCAAAATGGGCCTGGGGGCCAGAAGCGTTTACTTTGAAAAAATTATAATTTTCAAAGCAGGCCGGGTCGTTTGAATATTTCACCTAAGAATAATGGAATAGCATAGTGGTTCTATTTTTAATTGTTTTTACGGAAATGGTTCCATGATTAAGAGCGACAGTATGGGGCATCCATATTGCGCTGCTATGATTGCAACTTCAGGTCTCCAGCATGGCGGCGACAGATGGGCCGCGTTCCACTATGTATCTGGTGAAACACCTGAAAATTCTGCCTGACACAGCTTGTTTGATAAGGGGACCATGTATGGAGGCAGTGAACTAGTAGTAGATTAAAGGTGCTGCAGTTAAAACTATGTTAGTTGGATCTTGAGATGGAGCTGGCGCTCCGCTGCCAGGCGAGCTTTCGCCAATCCAAGCCCCTGTCTCTAGGCTACTCCCCAAACAGCACTTCTAAGAACCTTTAGTATAAGATCAAGTGTAGTAGCGTTCTTATAAGTTTAGGATATGGCGGGTGATGGGAATGTAAACAGATGCGCAAGAAGCGCTGAAATAATATCGGTAAATGATAAAAGTTTGCCAGTATATTTTGTGGATTACACAGCAGGGTGGCGACAAAGTTAACAAGTTTGATGTGGAAGCCATGAAAACAAACCAAAATTCTGCCCGACACAGCTTGTTTGATAAGGGGACCATGTATGGAGGCAGTGAACTAGTAGTAGATTAAAGGTGCTGCAGTTAAAACTATGTTAGTTGGATCTTGAGATGGAGCTGGCGCTCCGCAGCCTGGCGAGCTTTCGCCAATCCAAGCCCCTGTCTCTAGGCTACTCCCCAAACAGCACTTCTAAGAACCTTTTGTATAAGATCAAGTGTAGTAGCGTTCTTATAAGTTTAGGATATGGCGGGTGAGGGGAATGTAAACAGATGCGCAAGAAGCGCTGAAATAATATTGGTAAATGATAAAAGTTTGCCAGTATATTTTGTGGATTACACAGCAGGGTGGCGACAAAGTTAACAAGTTTGATGTGGAATCCATGAAAACAACCCAAAATTCTGCCTGACACAGTTAGTTTGATAAGGAGACCATGTATGGAGGCAGCTATATGGACGACTTTTGGAGGCAGCTATGGCGATGACGTGTGGAGGTAGCAATGGAGACAACGTGTGGAGCCAGCTAAAAAGACGACATGTGGAGGCTGCTATGGAGACAATTTAATTTGGATAGTGCCTGTATGTGGCAGTCCAAAAAAGTTTTCAAACCAGAGGAGCAGGTAGGTGGTCCTCCAGAAAAATTAAATAGATTTAGTGCCTGTATGTGGCACTCCCAAAAATTGCTTAAAACAGAGGACCGGGTAGGTGGCCCTCCAGAAAAATTAAATACATAAAGTACTATAGCTAGAGCCAGTTGGCCCTGGCAAAAAATAGCCAGTTTCCTCTGCTTTAGTGTACAAAGAGGAGGAGAAGGAGGACAATGAGGAGGAGGAGTGCATACATTATTCAGGTTGCGCTTCTTTCACCTGTTGGAGAATGAAAATCCGGAGAAATCCAGGCTTTATTCATCTTGATAAGCGTCAGCCTGTCAGCGCTGTCAGTCGACAGGCGTGTACGCTTATCGGTGATGATGCCACCAGCTGCACTGAAAACCCGCTCGGACAACATGCTAGCGGCATGGCAGGCAAGAACCTCCAAGGCGTACAGCGCCAGTTCGTGCCACATGTCCAGCTTTGAAACCCAGTAGTTGTAGGGAGCTGTGTGATCATTTAGGACGATGGTATGGTCAGCTACGTACTCCCTCACCATCTTTCTGTAAAGATCAGCCCTACTGTGCCGAGACTGGGGACAGGTAACAGTGTCTTGCTGGGGTGACATAAAACTGGCAAAGGCCTTGTAAAGCGTACCCCTGCCAGTGCTGGACAAGCTGCCTGGTTGCCTACTCTCCCTCGCTACTTGTCCCGCAGAAGTACGCCCTCTGCCGCTAGCGCTGTCAGAAGGGAAATACTGTTTCAGCTTGTGCACCAGGGCCTGCTGGTATTCATGCATTCTCACACTCCTTTCCTCTGCAGGGATGAGAGTGGAAAGATTTTGCTTGTACCGTGGGTCCAGGAGAGTGAATACCCAGTAATCGGTGCTGGAATAAATTCTTTGAACGCGAGGGTCACGGGATAGGCAGCCTAGCATGAAATCTGCCATATGCGCCAGAGTACCAACGCACAAGAATTCACTCCCCTCACTGGCCTGACTGTCCATTTCCTCCTCCTCCAACTCCTCCAACTCCTCTTCTTCTGCCCATACACGCTGAACAGTGAAGGACTGAACAATGGTCCCCTCTTGTGTCTCGCCAACATTCTCCTCCTCTTCCTCCTCATCCTCCTCCACCTCCTCCGATATGCGCTGAGAAACAGACCTAAGGGTGCTTTGGCTATCAACAAGGGAATCTTCTTCCCCCGTCTCTTGTGACGAGCGCAAAGCTTCCGACTTCATGCTGACCAGAGAGTTTTTCAACAGGCCAAGCAGCGGGATGGTGAGGCTGATGATGGCGGCATCGCCACTGACCATCTGTGTTGACTCCTCAAAGTTACTCAGCACCTGACAGATATCAGACATCCACGTCCACTCCTCATTGTAGACTTGAGGAAGCTGACTGACCTGACTACCAGTTCTGGTGGAAGTTGACATCTGGCAGTCTACAATCGCTTGGCGCTGCTGGTAAACTCTGGATAACATGGTCAGTGTTGAATTCCACCTCGTGGGCACGTCACACAACAGTCGGTGAGCAGGCAGTTGGAGGCGGCGCTGTGCTGCCCTGAGAGTGGCAGCATCTGTGCTGGACTTCCTGAAATGCGCACAGATGCGGCGCACCTTCGTGAGCAAATCAGACAGATTGGGGTATGTCTTGAGGAAACGCTGAACTATCAGATTTAACACATGGGCCAGGCATGGCACATGTGTCAGTCTGCCGAGTTGCAGAGCCGCCACCAGGTTACGGCCGTTGTCACACACAACCATGCCTGGCTTCAGGTTCAGCGGTGCCAGCCACAGATCAGTCTGCGCCGTGATGCCCTGTAATAGCTCTTGGGCGGTGTGCCTTTTATCGCCTAGGCTCAGCAGTTTGAGCACCGCCTGCTGTCGCTTAGCAATGGCACTGCTGCTGTGCCTAGAGCTACCGACTGATGGCACCATGCCCACGGATGGTAATTCGGAGGAGGAGGAGGTGGAGGAGGGGTGGGAGGAGGAGGAGGCATAGTAGGCCTTTGAGACCTGGACCGAGGTAGGCCCCGCAATCCTCGGCGTCGGCAGTATATGAGCAGCCCCAGGATCAGACTCGGTCCCAGCCTCCACCAAGTTAACCCAATGTGCCGTCAGCGATATATAGTGGCCCTGCCCGGTTGGTCAGGGCACGGATGATGTTCTCTGACACGTGCTTGTGCAGGGCTGGGACGGCACATCGGGAAAAGTAGTGGCAGCTGGGGACCGAATACCAAGGGGCAGCCGCCGACATGAGGTTTCGAAAGGCCTCGGTCTCTACCAGCCTATAGGGCAGCATCTCCAGGCTAAGCAACTTGGAGATGTGGACGTTGAGGGCTTGGGTGTGTGGGTGGGTTGCGCTATACTTCCTTTTGCGCTCCAGCGTCTGGGGTATGGAGAGCTGAACGCTGGTGGATGCTGTGGAGGATCGTGGAGGCGAAGATAGGGTTTTCGCACGGGAGGTGTTTGGGCCGTGGTCCTGGGCAGGGGGCTGACTAGCAGATGACACAGGGGAAGGAGCAGTGGTGTGCCCGGCCGGAGGTGAACGGGCTTGGTGCCATTGAGTGGGGTGTTTAGCATTCATATGCCTGCGCATACTGGTGGTAGTTAAGCTAGTAGTGGTGGAACCCCTGCTGATCCTGGTTTGGCAAAGGTTGCACACCACAGTCCGTCGGTCATCCGGTGTTTCTTTAAAGAACCTCCAGACTTTTGAAAATCTAGCCCACGCCACGGGAGCTTGACTACGGGCAACTTTTGGCGCTGATGCACCAGCTCTGGCCCTGCCTCTCCGTCTGGCCCCACCACTGCCTCTTCCAACCTGTTCTGCTATAGGACTCGCCTCCGTCTCAGAAGCACTGTGTTCATCCGGCCTATCAACCCAGCTTGGGTCTGTCACCTCATCATCCTCCGATCCCTCAGTCTGCTCCCCCCTCGGACTTCCTGCCCTGACAACAACTTCACCACTGTCTGACAACTGTGTCTCCTCATCGTCCGACACCTCTTTACACACTTCTTCCACTACGTCAAGAAGGTCATCATCACCCACAGACTGCGACCGGTGGAAAACCTGGGCATCGGAAAATTGCTCAGCAGCAACCGGACAAGTGGTTTATGACTCTGGGAAGGGTCCAGAAAACAGTTCCTCAGAGTATGCTGGTTCAAATGCCAAATTTTGGTGGGAGGGGGCAGACTGGGGGGAAGGAGGCTGAGGTGGAGGAGCTGGAGGAGTGCCGATTTCGGTGACATGGGTGGAAGACTGACTGGTGGACAAATGGCTAGAAGCATTGTCCGCAATCCACGACATCACCTCTTCGCACTGTTCTGGCCTCAACAGTGCTCTACCACGAGTCCCAGTAACTTGCGACATGATGAACCTAGAGAGTGTACCTATCCGGCGTTCCCCTGCTCCCCCATCAGCAGGTGGTGTCTCACCCCGCCCAGGACCACGGCCTCTGACCCCTGCAGTAGTTGGACGCCCACGTCCACGCCCTCGTCCTCTACCCCTAGCCCTCGGGTTAAACATTTTCCAAATTAAAGTGTAAACTTGAAAAAAAAAACATTTTGTGTTTATTTTTTTTTAGTTTTTTATTTCTTTTAACAAAACGATGCTATCCTATTGCTATGGCTAGTTTCTAACTTACACTGACAGCACACAACTGGATTTTGTGCTTTGCAAGATGAGTTTGAGCTATAAAATGAAATAAAGGTAAAAAAAAAAAATAAATCTGCAGACTCTGCCTAATTCTACTCAAACCCCTAATAAATTGTCCCACTTCGGTGTTTGAGGTGGATATGTGTGTCACTAAGAGCTAAACACAACGGTCGCAAGTCCCCCTGCTAATTCCTCACAATATGGTACTAGCTGCACTACTAGTGCCAGCAAGCCCAGCCACAAGCAAATAAAAAAAAAAAAGTAGAACGTTATTGTAGCCCTAAGAAGGGCTGTTGGGTTCTTGTAGAATCACTCCTGCCTAACACTATTCTAATAGAACAGCCTAACGCTTTCCCTGAGCAGCAGCAGCTCTCTCCCTAGCGGCATCCAGACACAGAATGATCCGAGCAGCGCAGGCAGGGGCTAGTCTATCCCAGGGTCACCTGATCTGGCCAGCCAACCACTGCTATCGACGTGTAAGGGTACCACGTCATGCTGGGTGGAGTGCAGAGTCTCCTGGCTTGTGATTGGCTCTGTTTCTGGCCGCCAAAAAGCAAAACGGCGGGAGATGCCACTTTCTCGAGCGGGTGAAGTATTCGTCCGAGCAACGAGCAGTTACGAGTACACTAATGCTCCAACCAGCATCAAGCTCGGACGAGTATGTTCGCTCATCTCTAGTCTAAACCCATCTGTGTTCAGGAAGGAGTTACTCCTCAGTGCTTGTAAGGTTGGTGGGGGCCGTAGTCCAGACAGGGAACAGCAATCACTATATACAGCCTCCCCAGTAATTACTATATACAGTGCCCTGTAATTACTATAAACAGCTCCCCCAGCAATCACTATATACAGCTCCCCCAGCAATCACTATATACAGTGGCCTGTAATTACTATATACAGTGCCCAGCAATCACTATATACAGCCTCCTCAGCAATCACTATATACAGCCTCCCCAGCAATCACTATATACAGCTCCCCCAGCAATCACTATATACAGCTCCCCCAGCAATCGCTATATACAGCTCCCCCAGCAATCGCTATATACAGCTCCCCCAGCAATCACTTTATACAGCTCCCCCAGCAATCACTATATACAGCTCCCCAGCAATCACAATATACAGCTCCCCCAGCAATCACTATATACAGCTCCCCAGCAATCACTATATACAGCTCCTCCAGCAATCACTATATACAGCCCCAGTAATCACTATATTTAGCTCCCCCCGCAATCAGTATATACAGCTCCCCCAGCAATCACTATATACAGCTCCCCCAGCAATCACTATATACAGCTCTCCCAGCTATCACTATATACAGCTCCCCAGCAATCACTATATACATCTCCCCCAGAAATCACTATATACAGCTCCCAGTAATCACTATATACAGCTCCCAGCAATCACTGTATACAGCTCCCCCAGCAATCACTATATACAGCTCCCCCAGCAATCGCTATATACAGCTCCCCCAGCAATCACTTTATATAGCTCCCCCAGCAATCACTATATACAGCCCCAGTAATCACTATATACAGCTCCCCCAGCAATCACTATATACAGCTCCCCCAGCAATCACTGTATACATCTCCCCCAGCAATCACTATATACAGCTCCTCCAGCAATCACTATATACATCTCCCCCAGCAATCACTATATACAGCTCCTCCAGCAATCACTATATACAGCTCCCCCAGCCATCACTATATACAGCTCTCCAGCAATCACTATATACAGCTCCCCCAGCAATCACTATATACAGCTCCCCCAGCAATCACTATATACATCTCCCCCAGAAATCACTATATACAGCTCCCCCAGCAATCACTGTATACAGCTCCCCAGCAATCACTATATACAGCCCCCAGCAATCACTATACACAGCTCCCCCAGCAATCACTATATACAGTGGCCTGTAATTACTATATACAGTGCCCAGCAATCACTATATACAGCCTCCTCAGCAATCACTATATACAGCCTCCCCAGCAATCACTATATACAGCTCCCCCAGCAATCACTATATACAGCTCCCCCAGCAATCGCTATATACAGCTCCCCCAGCAATCGCTATATACAGCTCCCCCAGCAATCACTTTATATAGCTCCCCAGCAATCACAATATACAGCTCCCCCAGCAATCACTATATACAGCTCCCCAGCAATCACTATATACAGCTCCTCCAGCAATCACTATATACAGCCCCAGTAATCACTATATTTAGCTCCCCCCGCAATCAGTATATACAGCTCCCCCAGCAATCACTATATACAGCTCCCCCAGCAATCACTTTATACAGCTCCCCCAGCAATCACTATATACAGCTCCCCAGCAATCACAATATACAGCTCCCCCAGCAATCACTATATACAGCTCCCCAGCAATCACTATATACAGCTCCTCCAGCAATCACTATATACAGCCCCAGTAATCACTATATTTAGCTCCCCCCGCAATCAGTATATACAGCTCCCCCAGCAATCACTATATACAGCTCCCCCAGCAATCACTATATACAGCTCTCCCAGCTATCACTATATACAGCTCCCCAGCAATCACTATATACATCTCCCCCAGAAATCACTATATACAGCTCCCAGTAATCACTATATACAGCTCCCAGCAATCACTGTATACAGCTCCCCCAGCAATCACTATATACAGCTCCCCCAGCAATCGCTATATACAGCTCCCCCAGCAATCACTTTATATAGCTCCCCCAGCAATCACTATATACAGCCCCAGTAATCACTATATACAGCTCCCCCAGCAATCACTATATACAGCTCCCCCAGCAATCACTGTATACATCTCCCCCAGCAATCACTATATACAGCTCCTCCAGCAATCACTATATACATCTCCCCCAGCAATCACTATATACAGCTCCTCCAGCAATCACTATATACAGCTCCCCCAGCCATCACTATATACAGCTCTCCAGCAATCACTATATACAGCTCCCCCAGCAATCACTATATACAGCTCCCCCAGCAATCACTATATACATCTCCCCCAGAAATCACTATATACAGCTCCCCCAGCAATCACTGTATACAGCTCCCCAGCAATCACTATATACAGCCCCCAGCAATCACTATACACAGCTCCCCCAGCAATCACTATATACAGTGGCCTGTAATTACTATATACAGTGCCCAGCAATCACTATATACAGCCTCCTCAGCAATCACTATATACAGCCTCCCCAGCAATCACTATATACAGCTCCCCCAGCAATCACTATATACAGCTCCCCCAGCAATCGCTATATACAGCTCCCCCAGCAATCGCTATATACAGCTCCCCCAGCAATCACTTTATATAGCTCCCCAGCAATCACAATATACAGCTCCCCCAGTAATCACTATATACAGCTCCCCAGCAATCACTATATACAGCTCCTCCAGCAATCACTATATACAGCCCCAGTAATCACTATATTTAGCTCCCCCCGCAATCAGTATATACAGCTCCCCCAGCAATCACTATATACAGCTCCCCCAGCAATCACTATATACAGCTCTCCCAGCTATCACTATATACAGCTCCCCAGCAATCACTATATACATCTCCCCCAGAAATCACTATATACAGCTCCCAGTAATCACTATATACAGCTCCCAGCAATCACTGTATACAGCTCCCCCAGCAATCACTATATACAGCTCCCCCAGCAATCGCTATATACAGCTCCCCCAGCAATCACTTTATATAGCTCCCCCAGCAATCACTATATACAGCCCCAGTAATCACTATATACAGCTCCCCCAGCAATCACTATATACAGCTCCCCCAGCAATCACTGTATACATCTCCCCCAGCAATCACTATATACAGCTCCTCCAGCAATCACTATATACATCTCCCCCAGCAATCACTATATACAGCTCCTCCAGCAATCACTATATACAGCTCCCCCAGCCATCACTATATACAGCTCTCCAGCAATCACTATATACAGCTCCCCCAGCAATCACTATATACAGCTCCCCCAGCAATCACTATATACATCTCCCCCAGAAATCACTATATACAGCTCCCCCAGCAATCACTGTATACAGCTCCCCAGCAATCACTATATACAGCCCCCAGCAATCACTATACACAGCTCCCCCAGCAATCACTATATACAGCCCCCAGCAATCACTATATACAGCTCCCCCAGCAATCACTATATACAGCTCCCCCAGCAATCACTATATACAGCTCCCCCAGCAATCACTATATACAGCTCCCCCAGCAATCACTATATACAGCTCCCCAGCAATCACTATATACAGCTCCCCAGCAATCACTATATACATCTCCCCCAGAAATCACTATATACAGCTCCCCCAGCAATCACTATATACAGCTCCCCCAGCAATCACTATATACAGCTCCCCCAGCAATCACTATATACAGCTCCCCCAGAAATCACTATATACAGCTCCCCCAGCAATCACTTTATATATCTCCCCCAGCAATCACTATATATAGCTCCCCCAGCAATCACTATATACAGCTCCCCCAGCAATCACTATATACAGCTCCCCCAGCAATCACTATATACAGCTCCTCCAGCAATCACTATATACAGCTCCCCCAGCAATCACTATATACAGCTCCCCCAGCAATCACTATATACAGCTCCCCCAGCAATCACTATATACAGCTCCCCCAGCAATCACTATTTACAGCCCCAGTAATCACTGCATACATCCTCCTGTAATCACTATATACAGTTCCCATAACAATCACTGTATACAGTCCCCAGTAATCATTGCATACAGCCCCTAATAATAAATATATACAGCCCACCAGTAATCACTGTACACATTCCCCCAGCAATCACTATATACAGCCCCCAGCAATAATTATATACAGCTCCCAGTATTCACTATATACATCCCCCAGTAATAACTATATACAGGCCCCCAGTAATAAATGTATAGAGCCTCATCTAATCATTATATACAGCCCCTGGTAATCACTATATACAGCCCCCAAGCAATAACTATAAACAGGCCCCTAGTAATAAATGTATAGAGCCTCATGTAATCACTATATACAGCCCCCTACCAATAACTATATATGGCCCCCAGTAATCACTATATGCGTCCCCCAGCATTAACTATATACAGCCCCTCCTGAGCATTAATGATATACAGCCCCCAGAAATAACTATATAGAGCCTTCCCACTAATTATATACACACCCTATAATAATTATATACGGCCCCCTATAATAACTATATACAGGTCCTATAATAACTATATACAGCCTCCTATTATAACTATATACACCCCCGCTAAAATAACTATATACAGCCCCCAGTAATAACTTTAGACACCCCCCTATAATAACTATACCCCCCCAGTAATAACTATATACAGCCTCCTTATAGTAACTCCAACAGCCTCCCTATAACTATATACAGCCTCCCTATAATAACTATATAACCCCCTATAATAACTATATACAACCTCTGATAATAACTATATACAGCCCCCTGTAATAATGATATTCAGCCCTCCTTTAATAACTATATATACCCTCCCTATAATAACAATATGAACCCCCTATAATAACTATATACACCTCCTATAATAACTATATACAGCCTCATATTATAACTATATACATTCCCTATAATAAGTATATACAGCCCTCTGTAATAACTATATACAGCCTCCATATAATAACTATATACAATCCCTATAACTAATTATATACAGTCCCCCTATAATAGTGATGGCAAACCCTTTAGACAGCCTTTCACAGAAACAATTCCAACCTGTCTCTATCAGTCCTGGTGTACACAATTTTGGTTGCCCCTGTTTGTCTTTGACATCTCCCGGTCCAGATGCTCCTGCTCCTCGCTACGCATGGCGCCAGCAGTCGTTGAAGCCGGCGATTACAAAAAGACAACTCTATTCGTCCAGCCATCCTAAGGCACAGAAGCTGACCATGCTCTTGTCCAAGTTGTTGGTACTGCAGTCTCTCCCTTTCCAAGTTGTGACTCTTCACCCTTCAGAGAACTAATGGCTTGTGCCGAACCGAGGTGGAGAGTTCCAAGCTGCAATTTATTTTCCAAAAAGGCAATGCCAGCCCTTCACCAATATGTACAACAGAAGGTGGGCCAGTCCTTGACCAAGGTGCACGGCAGCACGGACGTGTGTAGCTATAACTACGGTCAGTGCCAGTACATGTCCTTTACAGCCCACTGGGTGAATGTAAGTCCTCCCCACCCACACCAACAACTTCCACAAGAGATGGTGCTTTCTCCTCCACGTTGTCAAACTGCTGCTCCTGTGCCAGTGTCAGCCTCCTCCTCCTTCTTCACCACCACCTCAGCCTCCACAAGTGCTGCTCCATCATACCACATGTGCAGGGCACAGCGGTGTCACGCAGTTCTACACCCGGTTTGCCTGGGCGAACGAAGTCACACAGGGGAGGAACTGCTCCGCGTCATGCAACAAGAAATCAATGTGTGGCTTTCTCCGTGACAACTAAAAATCGGAACCATGGTGACAGACAATGGGAGGAACATGGTGTCCACGTTGCACCGAGGAGGGATGGTTTATGCGCCCTGCATGGCGCACGTGTTCGATCTGGTTCGATCTCATGTGTGACACCTGCCGTTTGCTCAGGCCCTTTGAAGAGGCCACGTTATTAGTCAGTCTCCAGGACTATGGGATGAATAACGTCATTCCACTGCTTCATGTCCTGGAACAGATGCTGCTAAATCTGTCTGGTCGGGGCACTGGAGAAGTGGAGACTCCATCTCATGGCCACATGAGTCCGGTGGGGGCTGGACTGTAGTAGGAGGAGGAGGAGGAGCAGAGTCTGGTGCAATTAGTGGTTTTTCTACTCAGGTGACAGGAGAGGAGGAGCAGGAGCCTCCGGAGGAGGTAGAAGACGAGGCAGATGACCTAGAAGCACCTTCAGAGTCACTTGCGCAGATGTCCAGCAGCATGCTGCTTTGCCCAACTAGTGACAGCTGAATAGGGATGAGTTTTGGCTATCCACGCTCTTGGACCCCTGCTACTGGTCCAAAAAGGGGGACTTTTTTCTAGTTGCCGAGAGGGAGGGACAACTGGCATGCTATAGAGAAATACTGAGCACACAGTTGGCTGCTACCTATGTGCCCCATTGTCAATCCTCTGACAGGTCTGAATGAGCTGATTGAACGAACTTAAGACAGCAAAAAGAAACAAATTGATCCCACGCTGCACAAATACCATCCCTATAACTCTGCAGCCCCCCATCAATAAATATGTTTTCTTTTTCTCTTTTTCTTTTCAAATAATGCATCCCTGAACATAGGACTAACTAAAGATCACAAGGATCCCTCTCATTAATTAATGTACATCACGTGAATGTATATGTTTATAAATGTATATCTTATTTGTGTGTATATATATATATGTATCCATACTACAGTTCCAACCTTGTACCACCTCAACCCCTTTATCATTTCATTTTTATTACTCATGTATATATGTATCCACATATGATGTTTCCTCATTCTGTAAGGTTCCATTATGTCTCAACTCATTTTTTCATTCATATGCAACTCTAATCACAAATTACAGTACATTTATTACAGTCAATGCATATTACTTCACACCTATCCTATTATACCCCACAAAGCTCAGATTACCACTCTCATCCTCCATTGGCATAATATTAGACTCACTCTTAATTCCATCCATTATTAACATATGTTCTTTTTTCCCCCCAAGTCCCAAGTGACTCTTTCACCTACTGCGCATGCGCGTAGTTTCATTTCTCTCCCAGCGCGCATATAAGCTCCCCCAAACAACACATGACGCTCACAACAAGCGCGGCACGTCAGGCAAGTTACTCCGGACACAGTAAGTACCCTCCTGCCTTCCACAAGCGTTCCTACTTCCTTCCTGATTTAATGTATCCTCATTTCCATTCCATTCAGCTCCGTGAAAAACTTTAAATATCCACTTGACGGCACTCTGCCTATTTACAATCCCTAAAGGTAACCCACTATTCATTTATCCCTTTACATTCCTCCATCAATCCTCAGCTAAATACAGTATACTCTTCTCCACATGCATGTGTCTTCTCCAATCACTTACCTCACACCATGGTTTACACTGTTGTGTACAGTAGAGATATTTCTTATTTATATATATTCATTATTTTTTTTAGACATTTATTCATTTACTAATTCATTTATTTATTTATACACTTACTATTTATAGACTGTTTTTATTAGAATTGAATCATTTTATGTCGATCCACTAATATCTTAATTGAAACCAATCATGCTAATTGTGTGTGTATAAACATCCTATTGCTTGTGTATATATATCCACCTTCCACACACCTGCACAAACATTAGCGCAATTCTGTCGACTGTATTTCTATTAATTTTTATTAATTTATTTATTTACGTACTAATTTATTTAATTTATTGTACTAATTTTACATAGCATTTGTTTACGGACCTGATGAAGGGGGTGGACCACCCCCGAACGCATAGTCCAATATCCATATAAATAAAAGAGCGTTCTAACCAAAGAAATCTGTGTCATATCAACTATATACCGGACAGCGCGTCTAACTACAACCCGGTTTTTTTGGACCTACTATTGATGTGTGATTTCCCTATCCGGCACAAACCAGTACCGGATCCCGGGAAGACGCAGCAGTCCAAAACTACGGAAACTAAAACCAGACCGAACCCCTGATATCTGTTTCAACACATAAGACACAAGGTGTCCCAAGGTGAGCAGATATCACAGTTACCACACAACACATTTAAGTACCATATTGCACTAGGGGCGCCCCCTGTGTTCTTTTTTATCTTCCTCTGTCAGGTCTGGCAGTCATCGCTCACTTACTACTGCCACGGCTGCTGTGGGGAGCTGGGGGGGTAGGAGCAGTAGCAGCTCAATTGGCAACAGCTTAAATCTGGAGTTCTTATTTAGCAGCTTCCTTCACCTGCCTAGTGAGGAGGGTAGCAGCCACTAGCAGCAGCAGCAGGACATGAAGCAGACCCTGCACCAGCAGGTGGTGGCCTACCTGGATAGCACTCTACCACCTCAGGTAGCGGATCCCCCGGAATACTGGGCAGCCAAACTTGATGTGTGGCCGCAACTTGCGGAGTTTATAGTAGAGAAGCTGTCCTGCCCGGCCAGTAGTGTGGCATAGGAGCGGGTGTTCAGTGCGGCGGGGGCCATCGTCACCACAAGGAGAACCCGCTTGTCCACCCGTAATGTGGAGAGACTGACCTTTGTCAAGATGAATCAGGCTTGGATCGGCCAGGATTTCAACATACCAATGCCTAATGCATCAGATTAGATCAACCATGATGCCTCACCCAAATGTTGAGAAATGAGTCTGGATTCTAACTATTCTGATGCTGCCACCCGCCTGATGCCACACATCTGCTGCCAGTTGCTCCTTCTGCCTCCCACCATCTTTACCAGGGCATGGAATTGTCACCCACCTCCATAATCTGTCATTGTGCCACTTTCTGGCCTCCCGCTGCTGCCAGCATCTCCACACTGTGGCCTACCATGTTGCTGCCACCACCAGAATTTGAAATTGTGCCACTTTGTGACCTCATGATGCTGCTTCTGCCACCTCCATGCTCTGTCATTGTGCCACTTTGTGGCCTACCGTGTTGCTGCCACCTCCAGAATTTGTCATTGTACCACTCTGCGGCCTACTCGTGCTGCTTCCAACTGACCGCTGTCTCCCTTGAACACCCTGTGATTTCCATAATGCTGTTTTCACCCTCCACCAATCTATGACATTGCCACTATGTTTAGTTTTCCCCTTCATTTCATCTGTCAGAAGGATGAAAAGCTTCAGGATTGATAGCCAAAAGCAGGAGTGGATACAGAACACACAGGACATGCAAGTATCCTATTTACTGCTCTTCTCTATTCTGGATGCACACCTGTTTGTTTTTAGCTTTAGCAATACTCATGGATTATTGACCTATTGAAAGCGGACACTGACGGATGAAAAGAAGGGCAAAATGATCAGTGACGTCAATGCAGAATTACTGCCGACACCCTCTGCACTCTTTAGGGGGGTTTCTACATGTATCCGTGTGTAACAGAACCGGTTCTGTCGTAATCCATGGAATCATCTGAATTGTATCGACACCTGAAGACACCAATACAGTAGAAAGAGGAAGTAGTTTGGATCATCATTGTAGCTTTCTTCCAGAGTCCTGGGACTGCAGGAGTCCTTGAGTCCTGTCTGGCAAACTCTGCGCTGGGGTGATGGGGAGTGAAAAATAAAAACGCTATACCGAAAAAGGGCCTGGCGCTTAAGGGGTTAATTACCTATATTTTAACAGATAAGTGTATAAACTGTATAAACTCAGCCTATATGTCTTTAAAAGAGAAATTTTAATTTGACACTTTTTCTCTATTTCCAAGGAATTTCCTGCTAAAACCGAGATTCCCCAGAGCGTCCTATGGTTTGGCTCGGCTACGCGGCTGAGGGGTAATGTGTGCACAGAGGAAACTTCAATTAGTGTTTATATTAATCTGCGCGTCCGGCTCTGCCAATGATTGCACAAGACTAGAAAACCTTAAAGCCGATGGATGCGCTTCATGCGTATTTTCTGTTCTGTGATATAAAAGATTCTTACAAAACATATGAAGAAGGTCAAATTTATTCTGCACAAAATTGTGTGGGAGATTTTAGAGATTTCCAGCGATGTCCTCCTCGCAATACTTGTGGTTTCCGACAAATTCTGAAAATATGGACAGTGTAATAAAAGTCAGAGGACAGAGAATGGTCAGAGCGAGGGCAATGACAGGGGCAGATAAACAGAACTCTGGAGAACAATGGCCGCCACACAGAGTCTTCTGGACGCAGTAACCAAAGGGGAAGCCGCAGAGACCCAGAGAGACAGAACCTACAGAATGACAAATGAATGCACGGCCCCTGAGAAGAACATGTGCAACGGATACAAACTGCATCATTAATTACACTTACACTTCACCCAGTCATTTCTTCCCATCTGAATGTAGAATTGTGGTCAAATTTGTAATTATATTTATACAAGAGAGAAATGAATATCACAAATTATATCCCAAAACTTTTTAGTTTCTATAAAAATGGTCACATATATTATCCATAAAATCAAAAGATAGAATCAGAAAAAAATCAGGTGAATGTGGCAATAACAAGTGTTTCTTGTAAGGAACAAATCAATCACCAGTCCAAGCACAACTGAGAATATATATACATACATATATATACTGGGAACTCCACAAGCACATAACTGTCCAGAGAGATGGGGCACATTTACTTACCTGTCCGGAGGAGTCCCCGAAAGTGCATTGTCTGACAAAAGTGCACTGTGCCAAAATTCACTAAGATCGTGCGTCCAAGATCCTGCATGTGTCTCCGTTCAGGTCCCCGGAGTTCACCTTCTTCTTCCTGGTGCAGGTAAATGCATTGTCCGTGTATAATGCGCTGTGCGGGGAGTCAATAAGATCCTGCGCCCGATATCCTGCATGTGTCGCTTCCCCAATCAGGTCCCCAGAGTTCACCTTCTCCTTTCTGGTGCATGTAAGTGCATTGTCCGTGTATAATGCGCTGTGCGGGGAGTCACTAAGATCCTGCGCCCGATATCCTGCATGTGTCACTCCCCGCTCAGGTCCCCAGAGTTCACCTTCTCCTTTCTGGTGCATGTAAGTGCATTGTCCGTGTATAATGCGCTGTGTGGGGAGTCACTAAGATCCTGCGCCCGATATCCTGCATGTGTCGCTTCCCCGTTCAGGTCCCCGGAGTTCAACTTCTTCTTCCTGGTGCATGTAAGTGCATTGTCCGTGTATAATGCGCTGTGCGGGGAGTCAATAAGATCCTGCGCCCGATATCCTGCATGTGTCGCTTCCCCACTCAGGTCCCCAGAGTTCAACTTCTCCTTTCTGGTGCATGTAAGTGCATTGTCCGTGTATAATGCGCTGTGTGGGGAGTCACTAAGATTCTGCGTCCGATATCCTGCATGTGTCGCTTCCCCGCTCAGGTCCCCGGAGTTCACCTTCTTCTTCCTGGTGCATGTAAGTGCATTGTCCGTGTATAATGCGCTGTGCAGGGAGTCACTAAGATCCTGCGCCCGATATCCTGCATGTGTTGCTTCCCCGCTCAGGTCCCCGGAGTTCACCTTCTTCTTCCTGGTGCATGTAAGTCCATTGTCCGCTTATAATGCGCTGTGCGGGGAGTCACTAAGATCCTGCACCCAATATCCTGCATGTGTCGCTTCCCCGCTCAGGTCCCTGGAGTTCACCTTCTTCTTCCTGGTGCATGTAAGTGCATTGTCCGTGTATAATGCGCTGTGCAGGGAGTCACTAAGATCCTGCGCCCGATATCCTGCATGTGTTGCTTCCCTGCTCAGGTCCCCGGAGTTCACCTTCTTCTTCCTGGTGCATGTAAGTGCATTGTCCGTGTATAATGCGCTGTGCGGGGAGTCACTAAGTTCCTGCGCCCGATATCCTGCATGTGTCGCTTCCCCGCTCAGGTCCCTGGAGTTCACCTTCTTCTTCCTGGTGCATGTAAGTCCATTGTCCGCTTATAATGCGCTGTGCGGGGAGTCACTAAGATCCTGCACCCAATATCCTGCATGTGTCGCTTCCCCGCTCAGGTCCCTGGAGTTCACCTTCTTCTTCCTGGTGCATGTAAGTGCATTGTCCGTGTGTAATGCGCTGTGCAGGGAGTCACTAAGATCCTGCGCCCGATATCCTACATGTGTTGCTTCCCCGCTCAGGTCCCCGGAGTTCACCTTCTTCTTCCTGGTGCATGTAAGTGCATTGTCCGTGTATAATGCGCTGTGCGGGGAGTCACTAAGATCCTGCACGCGATATCCTGCATATGTCACTTCCCCGCTCAGGTCCCCAGAGTTCACCTTCTCCTTCCTGGTGCATGTAAGTGCATTATCCATGTATAATGCGCTGTACGGGGAGTCAATAAGATCCTGCGCCCGATATCCTGCATGTGTCACTTCCCCGCTCAGGTCCCCGGAGTTCACCTTCTTCTTCCTGGTGCATGTAAGTGCATTGTCCGTGTATAATGCGCTGTGCGGGGAGTCACTAAGATCCTGCACCCGATATCCTGCATGTGTCGCTTCTCCACTCAGGTCCCCAGAATTCATCTTTCTGGTGCATGTAAGTGCATTGTCCGTGTATAATGCGCTGTGCGGGGAGTCACTAAGATCATGCACCCGATATCCTGCATGTGTCGCTTCCCCGCTCAGGTCCCCGGAGTTCACCTTCTTCTTCCTGGTGCATGTAAGTGCATTGTCCGTGTGTAATGCGCTGTGCAGGGAGTCACTAAGATCCTGCGCCCGATATCCTGCATGTGTTGCTTCCCCGCTCAGGTCCCCGGAGTTCACCTTCTTCTTCCTGGTGCATGTAAGTGCATTGTCCGTGTATAATGCGCTGTGCGGGGAGTCACTAAGATCGTGCACCCGATATCCTGCATGTGTCGCTTCCCCGCTCAGGTCCCCGGAGTTCACCTTCTTCTTCCTGGTGCATGTAAGTGCATTGTCCGTGTATAATGTGCTGTGCGGGGAGTCACTAAGATCCTGCACCCGATATCCTGCATGTGTCCCTTCCCCGCTCAGGTCCCTGGAGTTCACCTTCTTCTTCCTGGTGCATGTAAGTGCATTGTCCGTGTATAATTTGCTGTGCGGGGAATCACTAAGATCATGTGCCCGATATCCTGCATGTGTCGCTTCCCCGCTCAGATCCCCGGAGTTCTCCTTCTTCTTCCTGGTGCATGTAAGTGCATTGTCCGTGTATAATGCGCTGTGCAGGGAGTCACTAAGATCCTGCGCCCGATATCCTGCATGTGTCACTTCCCCACTCAGGTCCCTGGAGTTCACCTTCTTCTTCCTGGTGCATGTAAGTGCATTGTCCGTGTATAATGCGCTGTGCAGGGAGTCACTAAGATCCTGCGCCCGATATCCTGCATGTGTCGCTTCCCCGCTCAGGTCCCCGGAGTTCACCTTCTTCTTCCTGGTGCATGTAAGTGCATTGTCCGTGTATAATGCACTGTGCGGGGAGTCAGTAAGAACTTGCACCCAATATCCTGCATGTGTCGCTTCACCGCTCAGGTCCCCGGAGTTCACCTTCTTCTTCCTGGTGCATGTAAGTGCATTGTCCGTGTATAATGCGCTGTGCGGGGAGTCACTAAGATCCTGCACCCAATATCCTGCATGTGTCGCTTCCCCGCTCAGGTCCCTGGAGTTCACCTTCTTCTTCCTGGTGCATGTAAGTGCATTGTCCGTGTGTAATGCGCTGTGCAGGGAGTCACTAAGATCCTGCGCCCGATATCCTGCATGTGTTGCTTCCCCGCTCAGGTCCCCGGAGTTCACCTTCTTCTTCCTGGTGCATGTAAGTGCATTGTCCGTGTATAATGCGCTGTGCGGGGAGTCACTAAGATCCTGCACCCGATATCCTGCATATGTCACTTCCCCGCTCAGGTCCCCAGAGTTCACCTTCTCCTTCCTGGTGCATGTAAGTGCATTGTCCGTGTATAATGCGCTGTACGGGGAGTCAATAAGATCCTGCGCCCGATATCCTGCATGTGTCGCTTCTCCACTCAGGTCCCAGGAATTCATCTTTCTGGTGCATGTAAGTGCATTGTCCGTGTGTAATGCGCTGTGCAGGGAGTCACTAAGATCCTGCGCCCGATATCCTGCATGTGTTGCTTCCCCGCTCAGGTCCCCGGAGTTCACCTTCTTCTTCCTGGTGCATGTAAGTGCATTGTCCGTGTATAATGCGCTGTGCGGGGAGTCACTAAGATCGTGCACCCGATATCCTGCATGTGTCGCTTCCCCGCTCAGGTCCCCGGAGTTCACCTTCTTCTTCCTGGTGCATGTAAGTGCATTGTCCGTGTATAATGCGCTGTGCGGGGAGTCACTAAGATCCTGCGCCCGATATCCTGCATGTGTCACTTCCCCACTCAGGTCCCTGGAGTTCACCTTCTTCTTCCTGGTGCATGTAAGTGCATTGTCCGTGTATAATGCGCTGTGCAGGGAGTCACTAAGATCCTGCGCCCGATATCCTGCATGTGTCGCTTCCCCGCTCAGGTCCCCGGAGTTCACCTTCTTCTTCCTGGTGCATGTAAGTGCATTGTCCGTGTATAATGCACTGTGCGGGGAGTCAGTAAGAACTTGCACCCAATATCCTGCATGTGTCGCTTCACCGCTCAGGTCCCCGGAGTTCACCTTCTTCTTCCTGGTGCATGTAAGTGCATTGTCCGTGTATAATGCGCTGTGCGGGGAGTCACTAAGATCCTGCACCCAATATCCTGCATGTGTCGCTTCCCCGCTCAGGTCCCTGGAGTTCACCTTCTTCTTCCTGGTGCATGTAAGTGCATTGTCCGTGTGTAATGCGCTGTGCAGGGAGTCACTAAGATCCTGCGCCCGATATCCTGCATGTGTTGCTTCCCCGCTCAGGTCCCCGGAGTTCACCTTCTTCTTCCTGGTGCATGTAAGTGCATTGTCCGTGTATAATGCGCTGTGCGGGGAGTCACTAAGATCCTGCACCCGATATCCTGCATATGTCACTTCCCCGCTCAGGTCCCCAGAGTTCACCTTCTCCTTCCTGGTGCATGTAAGTGCATTGTCCGTGTATAATGCGCTGTACGGGGAGTCAATAAGATCCTGCGCCCGATATCCTGCATGTGTCGCTTCTCCACTCAGGTCCCAGGAATTCATCTTTCTGGTGCATGTAAGTGCATTGTCCGTGTGTAATGCGCTGTGCAGGGAGTCACTAAGATCCTGCGCCCGATATCCTGCATGTGTTGCTTCCCCGCTCAGGTCCCCGGAGTTCACCTTCTTCTTCCTGGTGCATGTAAGTGCATTGTCCGTGTATAATGCGCTGTGCGGGGAGTCACTAAGATCGTGCACCCGATATCCTGCATGTGTCGCTTCCCCGCTCAGGTCCCCGGAGTTCACCTTCTTCTTCCTGGTGCATGTAAGTGCATTGTCCGTGTGTAATGCGCTGTGCAGGGAGTCACTAAGATCCTGCGCCCGATATCCTGCATGTGTTGCTTCCCCGCTCAGGTCCCCGGAGTTCACCTTCTTCTTCCTGGTGCATGTAAATGCATTGTCCGTGTATAATGCGCTGTGCGGGGAGTCAATAAGATCCTGCGCCCGATATCCTGCATGTGTCGCTTCCCCAATCAGGTCCCCAGAGTTCACCTTCTCCTTTCTGGTGCATGTAAGTGCATTGTCCGTGTATAATGCGCTGTGTGGGGAGTCACTAAGATCCTGCGCCCGATATCCTGCATGTGTCGCTTCCCCGTTCAGGTCCCCGGAGTTCAACTTCTTCTTCCTGGTGCATGTAAGTGCATTGTCCGTGTATAATGCGCTGTGCGGGGAGTCACTAAGATCGTGCACCCGATATCCTGCATGTGTCGCTTCCCCGCTCAGGTCCCCGGAGTTCACCTTCTTCTTCCTGGTGCATGTAAGTGCATTGTCCGTGTATAATGTGCTGTGCGGGGAGTCACTAAGATCCTGCACCCGATATCCTGCATGTGTCACTTCCCCGCTCAGGTCCCCAGAGTTCACCTTCTTCTTCCTGGTACATGTAAGTGCATTGTCCGTGTATAATTTGCTGTGCGGGGAATCACTAAGATCATGTGCCCGATATCCTGCATGTGTCGCTTCCCCGCTCAGATCCCCGGAGTTCTCCTTCTTCTTCCTGGTGCATGTAAGTGCATTGTCCGTGTATAATGCGCTGTGCGGGGAGTCACTAAGATCCTGCGCCCGATATCCTGCATGTGTCACTTCCCCACTCAGGTCCCTGGAGTTCACCTTCTTCTTCCTGGTGCATGTAAGTGCATTGTCCGTGTATAATGCGCTGTGCGGGGAGTCACTAAGATCCTGCGCCCGATATCCTGCATGTGTCACTTCCCCACTCAGGTCCCTGGAGTTCACCTTCTTCTTCCTGGTGCATGTAAGTGCATTGTCCGTGTATAATGCGCTGTGCAGGGAGTCACTAAGATCCTGCGCCCGATATCCTGTATGTGTCACTTCCCCGCTCAGGTCCTCGGAGTTCACCTTCTTCTTCCTGGTGCATGTAAGTGCATTGTCCGTGTATAATGTGCTGTGCGGGGGGTCACTAAGATCCTGCGCCTGATATCCTGTATGTGTCACTTCCCCGCTCAAGTCCCCGGAGTTCACCTTCTTCTTCCTGGTGCAAGTAAGTGCATTGTCTGTGTATAATGCGCTGTGTGAGGAGTCACTAAGATCCTGCGCCCGATATCCTGCATGTGTCGCTTCCCCACTCAGGTCCCAGAAGTTCACCTTCTTCTTCCTGGTGCATGTAAGTGCATTATCCGTGTATAATGCGCTGTGCGGGGAGACACTAAGATCCTGTGCCTGATATCCTACATGTGTTACTTCCCCACTCAGGTCCCCGGAGTTCACCTTCTTCTTCCAGGTGCATGTAAGTGCATTGTCCGTGTATAACGCGCTGTGCGGGGAGTCACTAAGATCGTGCACCCGATATCCTACATGTGTTACTTCCCCACTCAGGTCCCCGGAGTTCACCTTCTTCTTCCAGGTGCATGTAAGTGCATTGTCCGTGTATAACGCGCTGTGCGGGGAGTCACTAAGATCGTGCACCCGATATCCTGCATGTGTCGCTTCCCCGTTCAGGTCCCCGGAGTTCACCTTCTTCTTCCTGGTGCATGTAAGTGCATTGTCCGTGTATAATGTGCTGTGCGGGGAGTCACTAAGATCCTGCACCCGATATCCTGCATGTGTCACTTCCCCGCTCAGGTCCCCAGAGTTCACCTTCTTCTTCCTGGTACATGTAAGTGCATTGTCCGTGTATAATTTGCTGTGCGGGGAATCACTAAGATCATGTGCCCGATATCCTGCATGTGTCGCTTCCCCGCTCAGATCCCCGGAGTTCTCCTTCTTCTTCCTGGTGCATGTAAGTGCATTGTCTGTGTATAATGCGCTGTGCGGGGAGTCACTAAGATCCTGCGCCCGATATCCTGCATGTGTCACTTCCCCACTCAGGTCCCTGGAGTTCACCTTCTTCTTCCTGGTGCATGTAAGTGCATTGTCCGTGTATAATGCGCTGTGCGGGGAGTCACTAAGATCCTGCGCCCGATATCCTGCATGTGTCACTTCCCCACTCAGGTCCCTGGAGTTCACCTTCTTCTTCCTGGTGCATGTAAGTGCATTGTCCGTGTATAATGCGCTGTGCAGGGAGTCACTAAGATCCTGCGCCCGATATCCTGTATGTGTCACTTCCCCGCTCAGGTCCTCGGAGTTCACCTTCTTCTTCCTGGTGCAAGTAATTGCATTGTCTGTGTATAATGTGCTGTGCGGGGGGTCACTAAGATCCTGCGCCTGATATCCTGTATGTGTCACTTCCCCGCTCAAGTCCCCGGAGTTCACCTTCTTCTTCCTGGTGCAAGTAAGTGCATTGTCTGTGTATAATGCGCTGTGTGAGGAGTCACTAAGATCCTGCGCCCGATATCCTGCATGTGTCGCTTCCCCACTCAGGTCCCAGAAGTTCACCTTCTTCTTCCTGGTGCATGTAAGTGCATTATCCGTGTATAATGCGCTGTGCGGGGAGACACTAAGATCCTGTGCCTGATATCCTACATGTGTTACTTCCCCACTCAGGTCCCCGGAGTTCACCTTCTTCTTCCAGGTGCATGTAAGTGCATTGTCCGTGTATAACGCGCTGTGCGGGGATTTACTAAGATCCTGCGCCCGATATCCTGCATGTG
Organism: Engystomops pustulosus; assembly: GCF_040894005.1. Taxonomy (NCBI): domain Eukaryota; kingdom Metazoa; phylum Chordata; class Amphibia; order Anura; family Leptodactylidae; genus Engystomops; species Engystomops pustulosus. Next base: position 537,659 of record NC_092421.1, read on the forward strand.
TCACTTCCCCGCTCAGGTCCCCGGAGTTAACCTTCTTCTTCCTGGTGTATGTAAGTGCATTGTCTTTGTATAATGTGCTGTGCGGGGAATCACTAATATCGTGCGCCCGATATCCTGCATGTGTCACTTCCCCGCTCAGGTCCCTGGAGTTCACCTTCTTCTTCCTGGTGCATGTAAGTGCATTGTCTTTGTATAATGTGCTGTGCGGGGAGTCACTAAGATCGTGCACCAGATATCCTGCATGTGTCGCTTCCCCGCTCAGGTCCCTGGAGTTCACCTTCTTCTTCCTGGTGCATGTAAGTGCATTGTCCGTGTATAATGCGCTGTGCGGGGAGTCACTAAGATCATGCGCCTGATATCCTGCATGTGTCGCTTCCCCGCTCAGGTCCCTGGAGTTCACCTTCTTCTTCCTGGTGCATGTAAGTGCATTGTCCGTGTATAATGTGCTCTATGATGTCAGCAAGCGGCGGACACTGAGACACGGAGCTGATGCCGGAGCATTCTTGTATAGAAGATGACCACCTGCCAGGGGGTGTCAGAAGGTGAGTACACTGTTCTTCCTGCAGGCGTTATATTGGGGGCAGGGGCTGGCTGGCTATATACTACAGGAGGCTGGCAGGATGTATACTACAGGGTCTGGCAGGCTATATACTACAGAGGACTGCAGGCTATATACTACAGGGGCTGGCAGGCTATATACTACAGGGGACTGCAGGCTATATACTACAGGGTCTGGCAGGCTATATACTACAGGGGCTGGCAGGCTATATACTACAGGGGCTGGCAGGCTGTATACTACAGGGGCTGGCAGGCTATATACTACAGGGGCTGGCAGGCTATATACTACAGGGGGCAGGCAGGCTATATACTACAGGCGGCAGGCAGGTTATATACTACAGGGGACTGCAGGCTATATACTACAGGGGCTGGCAGGCTGTATACTACAGGGGCTGGCAGGCTATATACTACAGGGGCTGGCAGGCTATATACTACAGGGGGCAGGCAGGCTATATACTACAGGCGGCAGGCAGGTTATATACTACAGGGGACTGCAGGCTATATATCTACAGGGGCTGGCAGGCTATATACTACAGGGGACTGCATGCTATATACTACAGGGGCTGGCAGACTGTATGCTACAGGGGCTGGCAGGCTATATACTACAGGGGCTGCCAGGCTATACACTACAGGGGCTGGCTCTGTCAGGATTCAGGGGTAGTGGACCCACTGGACCACCATGGGCAATGGTGTAAGCCGTCACTTGGGAGTGGAGTCTAAGTGGCACCCGGTTTTCACCAGAGCCCGCTGAAACTTATCGTGGCGGGATACCACCAGGTCGCTCCTCAGACACGCATTTACTTGCGGTGGCGGTCAAGGCGAGGTACAGGATCATGAGGCAGAATCGTGGTCGGGGACAAGCAGGGGGTCAGGACAGGCAGCACGGGATCAAACTCAATGGCAGAGCAGAAGGTCTGGGCAGGCAATGGAGTAGGCTACTGAAGGGTGGGGGTAGGGTAGTCAGGAACGGAACCGAGGTCACAACTGGAAATCACAATACAAGTGCAGGACATAAGAAAACAAGCTTTCTTAGGGCATGAGGCACAAAGATCCAACAGAGGTCACAGGAGGAGGACAGCTATTTAATAGGTCAGTGGCTGACCAGCGCCAATAAGCAGCACCCTAGGAAGCTGGGACGTGTGCGTCAAGCCGCAGGAGAGAGCGCTGGTGCGCGGAGAGGTAGGTGTGGCTGCGGCTGGCACAGAGCGGCACAGACAGGCACATGGGTAACAGGGGCACCAGTGACAGCCTCTTTTTGCCACCTTGTGAGGCAGCCCAGTTAGGCTTCTTTAAAGTCATGCTTGATGTTAAGATGTGTAAAATTAGAGCTGAGGCTTTCTGGTTTTAAGCTTAAACCGTCCTCATATGGGATTAGGAATTCTTCCTACTATAATATAAATATACTATATTTCTTTGGATGGTGTCTGTATAATTTGTGCTATAATATCATAAACATTTCTCTGTTTTGTTTTTCTTTTGTGTGTTTTAGTCTCACTGGTTCCATGTGATAGAATTATGGTAAATGTACGATATCTCCCGGTATTTTGGAGCATTGATGCGGTTTTGTAGAAAGCTTGTCGTGTAGTTCTTGCGCTTTCTTTAGTAACAGGAAGCGTCTCCCTCCCGGCTGAGCGGTGACGGTCACTTTCTGCATTGTTTATGACAAGGACAAAGTGCGAAGCTTTTGTGTTAGCATTAGCCGGGCCATGTGAGGATGTGCCAGAACCAGAGACCGCGGAGGAAAGGGAAGGAATACGGGCGCCGTCCCTGACTGCCAGATGGAGATTCCCATAATGGAACAGACACTGATATCATATCATGAACGCAACGGCCAGGAATGAATATTACTGTCAAAGGTGAATATAATAAAAGCCTTCAGTGACCAGAAACTCCCTGGTTTTTCCTACTTTAGTCCTTTCATGTTAGGGTTAGGCCGTCCAGGTCAACACAAGAAGCTTTTAAAATTGTAATGATTCATTCATACTGGAGGCTCAGACAGGGATGGAATAATCCAGATAAAAAGCCTTATCCCTAATAGAAGTGTCAGAGAACTCCCGGCCTTCTGGTTAATATCGCTGAACAAATCTATATACTATATACTATATACAGATCAGCAAAGAGAAGGAGAACAACCAATGCTCAACATTAGAGATGAGCGAACATACTCGTCCGAGCTTGATGCTGGTTGGAGCATTAGTGTACTCGTAACTGCTCGTTGCTCGGACGAATACTTCGCCCACTCGAGAAAATGGCATCTCCCGCCGTTGTGATTTTTGGCGGCCAGAAACAGAGCCAATCACAAGCCAGGAGACTCTGCACTCCACCCAGCATGACGTGGTACCCTTACACGTCGATAGCAGTGGTTGGCTGGCCAGATCAGGTGACCCTGGGATAGACTAGCCGCTGCCCGCGCTGCTCGGATCATTCTGTGTCTGGATGCCGCTAGGGAGAGAGCTGCTGCTGCTCAGGGAAAGCGTTAGGGTGTTCTATTAGCTTACTGTTAGGCAGGAGTGATTCTACAAGAACCCAACAGCCCTTCTTAGGCTACAATAGCGTTATATATATATATATATATATTTTTGTTTGCTTGTGGCTGGGCTTGCTGGCACTAGTAGTGCAGCTAGTACCATATTGAGAGGAATTTGCAGGGAGACTTGGGAACGTTCTATTTTGCTCTTAGTGACACACATATCCACCTCAAACACCTAAGTGGCACAATTTATTAGGGGTTTGATTGAATTAGGCACAGTCTGCTTTTTCTTTTCTTTTTTTTTTTTTTCAAAACTAAAAGTCATCAGGCACAGCACAAAATCCAGTTGTGTGCTGTCAGTGTAGGTTAGAAACTAGCCATAGCAATAGGATAGCATCGTTTTGTTAAAAAAACAAAAACACAAAAAACACAAAAAAAAAACAAAAAAAAACACAAAAAAAATTTACAGTTTACACTTTAATTTTGAAAATGTTGAACCCGAGGGCTAGGGGTAGAGGACGAGGGCGTGGACGTGGGCATCCAACTACTGCAGGGGTCAGAGGCCGTGGTCCTGGGCGGGGTGAGACACCACCTGCTGATGAGGGAGCAGGGGAACGCCGTAGAGCTACACTCCCTAGGTTCATGTCTCAAGTTATTGGGACTCGTGGTAGAGCACTGTTGAGGCCAGAACAGTGATTATTATTGGGGCTGTGATTATTATTGGGGCTGTGATCATTATTGGGGCTGTGATCATTATTGGGGCTGTGATTATTATTGGGGCTGTGATTATTATTGGGGCTGTGATTATTAATGGGGCTGTGATTATTAATGGGGCTGTGATCATTTTTGGGGCTGTGATTATTATTGGGGCTGTGATCATTATTGGGGCTGTGATTATTAATGGGGCTGTGATCATTATTGGGGCTGTGATTATTATTGGGGCTGTGATTATTACTGGGGCTGTGATTATTATTGGGGCTGTGATCATTATTGGGGCTGTGACTATTATTGGGGCTGTGATTATTATTGGGGCTGTGATTATTAATCGGGCTGTGATCATTATTGGGGCTGTGATTATTACTGGGGCTGTGATTATTATTGGGGCTGTGATTATTACTGGGGCTGTGATTATTATTGGGGCTGTGATTATTATTGGGGCTGTGATTATTAATGGGGCTGTGATCATTATTGGGGCTGTGATTATTAATGGGGCTGTGATTATTATTGGGGCTGTGATTATTAATCGGGCTGTGATCATTATTGGGGCTGTGATTATTATTGGGGCTGTGATCATTATTGGGGCTGTGATCATTATTGGGGCTGTGATCATTATTGGGGCTGTGATTATTATTGGGGCTGTGATTATTACTGGGGCTGTGATTATTATTGGGGCTGTGATCATTATTGGGGCTGTGATTATTATTGGGGCTGTGATCATTATTGGGGCTGTGATTATTATTGGGGCTGTGATCATTATTGGGGCTGTGATTATTATTGGGGCTGTGATTATTACTGGGGCTGTGATTATTATTGGGGCTGTGATCATTATTGGGGCTGTGATTATTATTGGGGCTGTGATTATTATTGGGGCTGTGATTATTATTGGGGCTGTGATTATTATTGGGGCTGTGATTATTATTGGGGCTGTGATCATTATTGGGGCTGTGATTATTATTGGGGCTGTGATTATTAATGGGGCTGTGATCATTATTGGGGCTGTGATCATTATTGGGGCTGTGATCATTATTGGGGCTGTGATTATTATTGGGGCTGTGATTATTACTGGGGCTGTGATTATTATTGGGGCTGTGATCATTATTGGGGCTGTGATTATTATTGGGGCTGTGATCATTATTGGGGCTGTGATTATTATTGGGGCTGTGATCATTATTGGGGCTGTGATTATTATTGGGGCTGTGATTATTACTGGGGCTGTGATTATTATTGGGGCTGTGATCATTATTGGGGCTGTGATCATTATTGGGGCTGTGATCATTATTGGGGCTGTGATCATTATTGGGGCTGTGATCATTATTGGGGCTGTGATTATTAATGGGGCTGTGATCATTATTGGGGCTGTGATCATTATTGGGGCTGTGATCATTATTGGGGCTGTGATTATTATTGGGGCTGTGATTATTACTGGGGCTGTGATTATTATTGGGGCTGTGATCATTATTGGGGCTGTGATTATTATTGGGGCTGTGATCATTATTGGGGCTGTGATTATTATTGGGGCTGTGATCATTATTGGGGCTGTGATTATTATTGGGGCTGTGATTATTACTGGGGCTGTGATTATTATTGGGGCTGTGATCATTATTGGGGCTGTGATTATTATTGGGGCTGTGATTATTATTGGGGCTGTGATTATTACTGGGGCTGTGATTATTATTGGGGCTGTGATTATTATTGGGGCTGTGATTATTATTGGGGCTGTGATTATTAATCGGGCTGTGACTATTATTGGGGCTGTGATTATTATTGGGGCTGTGATTATTACTGGGGCTGTGATTATTATTGGGGCTGTGATTATTATTGGGGCTGTGATTATTACTGGGGCTGTGATTATTAATCGGGCTGTGACTATTATTGGGGCTGTGATTATTATTGGGGCTGTGATTATTATTGGGGCTGTGATTATTATTGGGGCTGTGATTATTAATCGGGCTGTGACTATTATTGGGGCTGTGATTATTATTGGGGCTGTGATTATTACTGGGGCTGTGATTATTACTGGGGCTGTGATTATTATTGGGGCTGTGATTATTATTGGGGCTGTGATTATTATTGGGGCTCCTGCTCTCTCCGGGCTGCACTGCTGATGTCACCCATTTACCATCACAGATCTATGGTCCATCCCTGGAATAGGCCGACAATCTAAATCCCTGGACAACCACTTATAAAGAAGGTTATGATCGGCTTCTGGGGACATTTGTAATTAGGCAGGAATCCTGTGACTGCTGTAAAATGTCAGAATTCATAGATCCGGCCTCGCACGGCCTCGCACCAGGTGACAGAATGATCGATTTTTTGTTTGGAATGAAATGATGCAACTTCTTTGTGACTTTTGAAACAAAGAAACTTGTGTCGGGAGATGATTCTGGAAATAAAGGATGGACGTATTCCGGGTTTATTTATTTTCACCATGTGATAAATGGGGTCTGCGAATGGTTCATTATAAAGCTATAAATGTCTGGGAGTCTCCAGTCGTTCTACAGAAACACAAATAAACTCAGACGGACAGAGTCTTGCAGAATCAGCAGATCACACTGAAGGAAATAACTGGATCTGGGAAATGGTTGCAGCTTTCAGAAACCCCAGGTAGAGGACACCGGGTGATACAAATGTCATATCCTACAAACAATTCCATCAAATTTCTGCATCCATTTAGATGTCATCATAATTCTAACATATTTCAGGACCTATGGACTTTAGAAGGGGATTTTTCAGTAAAAACAATTGTTAGAATTTATATTAAGAACACAAGGATCCCATCCCAGCCTTTATCTAGTCATTTCATACATTAATCATTATAAAATCATCTTTTCTTTATTATGTAAATGAGGCTGGTCACATGGTCAGAGGCAGTGATGTCACCCCTGTTACCCCTCCCCTCTCCTCCTGCTCATGTCTGTATGTAATGTATAGTAAAGCATTGCTAGTGTGTGTGCTGCATCTGTTGACATGCTGCATCCTCCTAATACACAGACCTCAGCTACACAAGTACCTGACATGTTCTGCTATATCATGGCTGCAGCCTGGAGCTGTTGTATCTCTCCTATACACACACACAGGCTGCAGGGGGCGCCAGCACCAGGAAGCACATCATTATACAGCCTCACATCATTATACAGGCTGTCAGTCATGCACTAGGGGTGTGGCTGTACCTCCCACTCATGAATAAGCTGGACAGCTTGAATATGCTAATGCTTCATTGGACATTTCACAGGTCATTTGCATACAGCTTTAGGACCTCATTGCTTAGGTTTACAGGCCTGTAGAGGGACAATGAAGGGATAGAGGCAACGCTCTCTAATGGCAGTTTATGAAAATATATTTAGATTAGGGGGTTATTTTGCATGATGGGTTCTCTTTAAGAACACAAGATCTTAAAGGAAATCAGAATCAAGCCTGATCACCCCGGGCGGAGTGCAGCAGCATGTCACCTACCTGTCACCTACCATAGGTTCCTCCTATGGTTCCGATGATTCCTATGGCTCCTCCTATGGTTCCTATGGTTCCGATGATTCCTATGGTTCCGATGATTCCTATGGTTCCTCCTATGGTTCCTATGGTTCCGATGATTCCTATGGTTCCTCCTATGGTTCCTATGGTTTCGATGATTCCTATGGTTTCTATGGTTCCTATGGTTCCTCCTATGGTTCCGATGATTCCTATGGTTCCTATGGTTCCTATGGTTCCGATGATTCCTATGGTTTCTATGAATCCTATGATTCCTATGGTTCCTCCTATGGCTCCTATGGTTCCTATGGCTCCTCCTATGATTTCTATGATTCCTATGGTTCCTCCTATGGTTCCTAAGGTTCCCATGGTTCCTATAGTTCCTCCTATGGTTCCTATGGCTCCTATGGTTCCTATTGTTCCTATGGTTCCTGTGGTTCCTTTGGTTCCTATGGTTCCTATGGTTCCCATGGTTCCTCTGATTCCTATGGTTCCAGTGGTTCCTATGGTTCCTATGGCTCCTATGTTTCATATGGTTCCAGTGGTTCCTATGGTTCCTATGGTTTCTATGGTTTCTCCTATGGTTCCTCCTATTGCTCCATGGTTCCTGTGGTTCCTATGGTTTCTATGGTTCCTATGGTTCGTCCTATGGTTCATCCTATGGTTCCTATGATTCCTATGGCTCCTCCTATGGTTCCTTTGATTCTTATGATTCCTCCTATGGTTCCTCCTATGGTTCCTCCTATGGTTCCTCCTATGGTTCCTATTGTTCCTATAGTTCCTATGGTTCCTATGATTCCTATGGTTCCTATGATTCCTATGGTTCCTATGATTCCTATGGTTCCTATGATTCCTATGGTTCATCCTATGGTTCCTATGGTTCCTCCTATGGTTCCTATGGCTGCTATTGTTCCTATGGTTCCTCCTATGGTCCCTATGGTTCCTATGGTTCCTCCTATGGTTCCTATGGTTCCTCCTATGGTTCCTCCTATGGTTCCTATGGCTGCTATTGATCCTATGGTTCCTCCTATGGTTCCTATGGTTCATCCTATGGTTCCTATGGCTGCTATTGTTCCTATGGTTCCTCCTATGGTTCCTATGGCTGCTATTGTTCCTATGGTTCCTCCTATGGTTCCTATGGCTGCTATAGTTCCTATGGTTCCTCCTATGGTTCCTATGGTTCCTATGGTTCCTCCTATGGTTCCTATGGCTGCTATTGTTCCTATGGTTCCTCCTATGGTTCCTCCTATGGTTCCTCCTATGGTTCCTCCTATGGTTCCTATGGTTCCTCCTATGGTTCCTATGGTTCCTATGGTTCCCGTGGTTCCTATTGTAATAACATCTTTCATTATAAATACTTTCCATGTAGAGTTTAATTGTATCGTAACTTTCCTCCTCTGTCTACTGGAGGATTTATTTGCTGACCTTAAAACAATAGGAGTGAGTTCTTAAAAATAACAAAGCAGGATATGAGGGGGTGACACAAGAGCTTACAGTCTATGAGGATGAGGGGGTGACACAAGAGCTTACAGTCTATGAGGATGAGGGGAGGACACAAGAGCTTACAGTCTATGAGGATGAGGGGGGGACACAAGAGCTTACAGTCTATGAGGATGAGGGGTGACACAAGAGCTTACAGTCTATGAGGATGAGGGGGACACAAGAGCTTACAGTCTATGAGGATGAGGGGAGGACACAAGAGCTTACAATCTATGAGGATGAGGGGGTGACACAAGAGCTTACAGTCTATGAGGATGAGGGGGGGGGCACAAGAGCTTACAGTCTATGAGGATGAGGGGGTGACACAAGAGCTTACAGTCTATGAGGATAAGGGGGTGACACAAGAGCTTACAGTCTATGAGGATAAGGGGGTGACACAAGAGCTTACAGACTATGAGGATGAGGGGGACACAAGAGCTTACAGTCTATGAGGATGAGGGGGACACAAGAGCTTACAGTCTATGAGGATGAGGGGAGGACACAAAAGCTTACAGTCTATGAGGATGAGGGGGTGACACAAGAGCTTACAGTCTATGAGGATGAGGGGGTGACACAAGAGCTTACAGTCTATAAGGATGAGGGGGACACAAGAGCTTACAGTCTATGAGGATGAGGGGGTGACACAAGATCTTACAGTCTATGAGGATGAGGGGGTGACACAAGAGCTTACAGTCTATGAGGATGAGGGGGGGGACACAAGAGCTTACAGACTATGAGGATGAGGGGGTGACACAAGAGCTTACAGTCTATGAGGATGAGGGGGTGACACAAGAGCTTACAGTCTATGAGGATGAGGGGAGGACACAAGAGCTTACAGTCTATGAGGATGAGAGGAGAGACACAAGAGCTTACAGTCTATGAGGATGAGGGGGGACACAAGAGCTTACAGTCTATGAGGATGAGAGGGGACACAAGAGCTTACAGTCTATGAGGATGAGGGGGTGACACAAGAGCTTACAGTCTATGAGGATGAGTGAGGACACAAGAGCTTACAGTCTATGAGGATGAGGGGGTGACACAAGAGCTTACAGTCTATGAGGATGAGGGGGTGACAAGAGCTTACAGTCTATGAGGATGAGGGGAGACACAAGAGCTTACAGTCTATAAAGATGAGGAGGTGACACAAGAGCTTACAGTCTATGAGGATGAGGGGTGACACAAGAGCTTACAGTCTATGAGGATGAGAGGAGGACACAAGAGCTTACAGTCTATGAGGATGAGGGGGTGACACAAGAGCTTACAGTCTATGAGGATGAGGGGGTGACACAAGAGCTTACAGTCTATGAGGATGAGGGGGTGACACAAGAGCTTACAGTCTATGAGGATGAGGGGGTGACACAAGAGCTTACAGTATATGAGGATGAGGGGGTGACACAAGAGCTTACAGTCTATGAGGATGAGGGATGACACAAGAGCTTACAGTCTATGAGGATGAGGGTGGTGACACAAGAGCTTACAGTTTATGAGGATGAGGGGGGTGACACAAGAGCTTACAGTCTATGAGGATGAGGGTGGTGACACAAGAGCTTACAGTCTATGAGGATGAGGGTGGTGACACAAGAGCTTACAGTCTATGAGGATGAGGGGGGACACAAGAGCTTACAGTTAGAGATGAGCGAACATACTCGTCCGAGCTTGATGCTGGTTCGAGCATTAGCGTACTCGTAACTGCTCGTTGCTCGGACGAATACTTCGCCCGCTTGAGAAAATGGCAGCTCCCGCCGTTTTGCTTTTTGGCGGCCAGAAACAGAGCCAATCACAAGCCAAGAGACTCTGCACTCCACCCAGCATGACGTGGTACCCTTACACGTAGATAGCAGTGGTTGGCTGGCCAGATCAGGTGACCCTGGGATAGACTAGCCGCTGCCCGCGCTGCTCGGATCATTCTGTGTCTGGATGCCGCTAGGGAGAGAGCTGCTGCTGGTCAGGGAAAGCGTTAGGGTGTTCTATTAGAATAGTGTTAGGCAGGAGTGATTCTTAAAGAACCCAACAGCCCTTCTTAGGCTACAATAACGTTATATTTTCAATTTTTTTTATTTGCTTGTGGCTGGGCTTGCTGGCACTAGTAGTGCAGCTAGTACCATATTGTGAGGAATTTGCTGGGAGACCTGCGACCGTTGTGTTTGGCTCTTAGTGACACACATATCCATCTCAAACACCGAAGTGGGACAATTTATTAGGGGTTTGAGTAGAATTAGGCAGAGTCTGCTGATTTATTTATTTTTTTACCTTTATTTCATTTTATAGCTCAAACTCATCTTGCAAAGCACAAAATCCAGTTGTGTGCAGTCAGTGTAAGTTAGAAACTAGCCATAGCAATAGGATAGCATCGTTTTGTTAAAAAAAATAAAAAACTAAAAAAAAATAAACACAATTTTTTTTTTTTTTCAAGTTTACACTTTAATTTGGAAAATGTTTAACCCGAGGGCTAGGGGTAGAGGACGAGGGCGTGGACGTGGGCGTCCAACTACTGCAGGGGTCAGAGGCCGTGGTCCTGGGCGGGGTGAAACACCACCTGCTGATGGGGGAGCAGGGGAACGCCGGATAGGTACACTCTCTAGGTTCATCATGTCCTGGGACTCGTGGTAGAGCACTGTTGAGGCCAGAACAGTGCGAAGAGGTGATGTCGTGGATTGCGGACAATGCTTCTAGCCATTTGTCCACCAGTCAGTCTTCCACGCAGTCCAGCCATGTCACCGAAATCGGCACTCCTCCAGCTCCTCCACCTCAGCCTCCTTCCCCCCAGTCTGCCCCCTCCCACCAAAATTTGGCATTTGAAGCGGCATACTCTGAGGAACTGTTTTCTGGACCCTTCCCACAGTCACAAACCACTTGTCCGGTTGCTGCTGAGCTATTCTCCGATGCCCAGGTTTTCCACCGGTCGCAGTCTGTGGGTGATGATGACATTATTGATGTAGTGGAAGAAGTGTGTAAAGAGGTGTCGGACGATGAGGAGACACAGTTGTCAGACAGTGGTGAAGTTGTTGTCAGGGCAGGAAGTCCGAGGGGGGAGCAGACTGAGGGATCGGAGGATGATGAGGTGACAGACCCAAGCTGGGTTGATAGGCCGGGTGAACACAGTGCTTCTGAGACGGAGGCGAGTCCTCGACGAGAACAGGTTGGAAGAGGCAGTGGTGGGGCTAGACGGAGAGGCAGGGCCAGAGCTGGTGCATCAGCGCCAAATGTTGCCCGTAGTCAAGCTCCCGTGGCGAGGGCTAGATTTTCAGAAGTCTGGAGGTTCTTTAAAGAAACACCGGATGACCGACGGACTGTGGTGTGCAACCTTTGCCAAACCAGGATCAGCAGGGGTTCCACCACTACTAGCTTAACCACCACCAGTATGCGCAGGCATATGAATGCTAAACACCCCACTCAATGGCACCAAGCCCGTTCACCTCCAGCCGGGCACACCACTGCTCCTTCCCCTGTGTCATCTGCTAGTCAGCCCCCTGCCCAGGACCCCGGCCCAAACACCTCGAGTGTGAAAACCCCATCTTCGCCTCCACGATCCTCCACAGCATCCACCAGCGTTCAGCTCTCCATACCCCAGACGCTGGAGCGCAAAAGGAGGTATAGCGCAACCCACCCACACGCCCAAGCCCTCAACGTCCACATATCCAAGTAGCTTAGCCTGGAGATGCTGCCCTATAGGCTGGTAAAGACCGAGGCCTTTCGAAACCTTATGGCGGCGGCCGCTCCTCGGTATTCGGTCCCCAGCCGCCACTACTTTTCCCGATGTGCCGTCCCAGCCCTGCACAAGCACGTGTCAGAGAACATCCTCCGTGCCCTGACCAACGCCGTTTCTGACAAGGTCCACCTGACCACGGACACGTGGACGAGTGCTGCCGGACAGGGCCACTATATATCGCTGACGGCACATTGGGTTAACTTGGTGGAGGCTGGGACCGAGTCTGACCCTGGGGCTGGTCATATACTGCCGACGCCGAGGATTGCGGGGCCTACCTCGGTCCAGGTCTCAAAGGCCTACTATGCCTCCTCCTTCTCCCACCCCTCCTCCACCTCCTCCTCTGAATTACCATCCGTGGGCATGGCGCCATCAGTCGGTAGCTCTAGGCACAGCAGCAGTGCCATCGCTAAGCAACAGCAGGCGGTGCTCAAACTGCTGAGCCTAGGCGATAAAAGGCACACCGCCCAAGAGTTATTACAGGGCATCATGGCGCAGACTGATCTGTGGCTGGCACCGCTGAACCTGAAGCCAGGCATGGTTGTGTGTGACAACGGCCGTAACCTGGTGGCGGCTCTGCAACTCGGCAGACTGACACATGTGCCATGCCTGGCCCATGTGTTAAATCTCATAGTTCAGCGTTTCCTCAAGACATACCCCAATCTGTCTGATTTGCTCACGAAGGTGCGCCGCATCTGTGCGCATTTCAGGAAGTCCAGCACAGATGCTGCCACTCTCAGGGCAGCGCAGTGCCGCCTCCAACTGCCCGCTCACCGACTGTTGTGCGACGTGCCCACGAGGTGGAATTCAACACTGACCATGTTATCCAGAGTTTACCAGCAGCGCAGAGCGATTGTAGACTGCCAGATGTCAACTTCCACCAGAACTGGTAGTCAGGTCAGTCAGCTTCCTCAAGTCTACAATGAGGAGTGGACGTGGATGTCTGATATCTGTCAGGTGCTGAGTAACTTTGAGGAGTCAACACAGATGGTCAGTGGCGATGCCGCCATCATCAGCCTCACCATCCCGCTGCTTGGCCTGTTGAAAAACTCTCTGGTCAGCATGAAGTCGGAAGCTTTGCGCTCGTCACAAGAGACGGGGGAAGAAGATTCCCTTGTTGATAGCCAAAGCACCCTTAGGTCTGTTTCTCAGCGCATATCGGAGGAGGTGGAGGAGGATGAGGAGGAAGAGGAGGAGAATGTTGGCGAGACACAAGAGGGGACCATTGTTCAGTCCTTCACTGTTCAGCGTGTATGGGCAGAAGAAGAGGAGTTGGAGGAGGAGGAAATGGACAGTCAGGCCAGTGAGGGGAGTGAATTCTTGCGCGTTGGGACTCTGGCGCATATGGCAGATTTCATGCTAGGCTGCCTATCCCGTGACCCTCGCGTTCAAAGAATTTATTCCAGCACCGATTACAGGGTATTCACTCTCCTGGACCCACGGTACAAGCAAAATCTTTCCACTCTCATCCCTGGAGAGGAAAGGAGTGTGAGAATGCATGAATACCAGCAGGCCCTGGTGCACAAGCTGAAACAGTATTTCCCTTCTGACAGCGCTAGCGGCAGAGGGCGTAGTTCTGCGGGACAAGTAGCGAGGGAGAGTAGGCGAGCAGGCAGCTTGTCCAGCCAGTTTTATGTCACCCCAGCAAGACACTGTCACCTGTCCCCAGTCTCGGCAGAGTAGGGCTGATCTTTACAGAAAGATGGTGAGGGAGTACGTAGCTGACCATACCATCGTCCTAAATGATCACACAGCTCCCTACAACTACTGGGTTTCAAAGCTGGACATGTGGCATGAACTGGCGCTGTACGCCTTGGAGGTTCTTGCCTGCCCTGCCGCTAGCGTGTTGTCCGAGCGGGTTTTCAGTGCAGCTGGTGGCATCATCACCGATAAGCGTGCACGCCTGTCGACTGACAGCGCTGACAGGCTGACGCTTATCAAGATGAATAAAGCCTGGATTTCTCCGCATTTCCATTCTCCACCAGGTGAAGGAAGCTGAACCTGAATAATGTATGCACTCCTCCTCCTCATTGTCCTCCTTCTCCTCCTCTTTGTACACTAAAGCAGAGGAATCTGGCTATTTTTTGCCAGGGCCATCTGGCTCTAGCTATAGTACTCTATGTATTTAATTTTTCTGGAGGGCCACCTACCCGGTCCTCTGTTTTAAGCAATTTTTGGAAGTGCCACATACAGGCACTCAATCTATGTAGTTTTTCTGGAGGACCACCTACCTGCTCCTCTGGTTTGAAAACTTTTTTGGACTGCCACATACAGGCACTCAATCTATGTAATTTTTCTGGAGGACCAGCTACCTGCTCCTCTGGTTTGAAAACTTTTTTGGACTGCCACATACAGGCACTATCCAAATTAAATTGTCTCCATAGCAGCCTCCACACGTCGTCTTTTTAGCTGCCTCCACACGTCATCGCCATAGCTGCCTCCAAAAGTAGTTCATATAGCTGCCTCCATACATGGTCCCCTTATCAAACAAGCTGTGTCAGGCAGAATTTTGGATTGTTTTCATGGCTTCCATGTTAACTTTGTCGCCACCCTGCTGTGTAATCCACAAAATATACTGGCAAACTTTTATCATTTACCAATATTATTTCAGCGCTTCTTGCGCATCTGTTTACATTCCCCTCACCCGCCATATCCTAAACTTATAAGAACGCTACTACACTTGATCTTATACAAAAGGTTCTTAGAAGTGCTGTTTGGGGAGTAGCCTAGAGACAGGGGCTTGGATTGGCGAAAGCTCGCCTGGCAGCGGAGCGCCAGCTCCATCCCAAGATCCAACTAACATAGTTTTAACTGCAGCACCTTTAATCTACTACTAGTTCACTGCCTCCATACATGGTCCCCTTATCAAACGAGCTGTGTCAGGCAGAATTTTGGGTTGTTTTCATGGCTTCCACATCAAACTTGTTAACTTCGTCGCCACCCTGCTGTGTAATCCACAAAATATACTGGCAAACTTTTATCATGTACCGATATTATTTGAGCGCTTCTTGCTCACCTCCTTTGGTTCCTCTCTGCCACCCATTAGTTTGAAGCCTGAGTCCATTTAGGGTATGTCGCCATGACACTCTCTAGCCTGCCACTGCTGCCGCTGCCTCTGCATGCCATCCCCTATAGTGTCAGGGTCAATTATTGGTTGTTTTAGATGCTATCTAGCTTCATTCTGTCACTCTGTCATGGCCATGCTGTTGCCCATAATTTTGGCATAATGGTGCGATTAAGCAGCCTCAGAGGCATCCATGCATGCTGCCCCTGCTGTTTCCTGTCCATTTCCGTGGTGTTTCCATCCTTTTCTGAGGTTCCCAGGTGTTTGGCCAAGCTTCCCTGTGCAGAGCCTTGGTCCCCTTGAAAAATGCTCGAGTCTCTCATTGACTTCAATGGGGCTCGTTATTTGAGACGAGCACTCGAGCATCGGGAAAAGTTCGTCTCGAATAACGAGTACCCGAGCATTTTAGTGCTCGCTCATCTCTACTTACAGTCTATGAGGATGAGGGGGACACAAGAGCTTACAGTCTATGAGGATGAGGGGGTGACACAAGAGCTTACAGTCTATGAGGATGAGGGGGTGACACAAGAGCTTACAGTCTATGAGGATGAGGGGGTGACACAAGAGCTTACAGTCTATGAGGATGAGGGTGGTGACACAAGAGCTTACAGTCTATGAGGATGAGGGGGTGACACAAGAGCTTACAGTCTATGAGGATGAGGGTGGTGACACAAGAGCTTACAGTCTATGAGGATGAGGGTGGTGACACAAGAGCTTACAGTCTATGAGGATGAGGGGGTGACACAAGAGCTTACAGTCTTCCGAGGATGAGGGTGGTGACACAAGAGCTTACAGTCTCCGAGGATGAGGGTGGTGACACAAGAGCTTACAGTCTTCCGAGGATGAGGGTGGTGACACAAGAGCTTACAGTCTTCCGAGGATGAGGGTGGTGACACAAGAGCTTACAGTCTTCCGAGGATGAGGGTGGTGACACAAGAGCTTACAGTCTCCGAGGATGAGGGTGGTGACACAAGAGCTTACAGTCTCCGAGGATGAGGGTGGTGACACAAGAGCTTACAGTCTCCGAGGATGAGGGTGGTGACACAAGAGCTTACAGTCTCCGAGGATGAGGGTGGTGACACAAGAGCTTACAGACTATGAGGTTGAGGGGTGACACAAGAGCTTACAGTCTCCGAGGATGAGGGGGTGACACAAGTGCTTACAGTCTATGGAGGATGAGGGGGTGACACAAGAGCTTACAGTCTATGAGGATGAGGGGGTGACACAAGAGCTTACAGTCTATGGAGGATGAGGGGGTGACACAAGAGCTTACAGTCTATGAGGATGAGGGGGTGACACAAGAGCTTACAGTCTATGAGGATGAGGGGGAGACACAAGAGCTTACAGTCTATGAGGAGAAGGGGGTGACACAAGAGCTTACGGTCTATGAGGATGAGGGGTGACACAAGAGCTTACAGTCTATGAGGAGAAGGGGGTGACACAAGAGCTTACGGTCTATGAGGATGAGGGGTGACACAAGAGCTTACAGTCTATGAGGATGAGGGGTGACACAAGAGCTTACAGTCTCCGAGGATGAGGGTGGTGACACAACAGCTTACAGTCTCCGAGGATGAGGGTGGTGACACAAGAGCTTACAGTCTCCGAGGATGAGGGTGGTGACACAAGAGCTTACAGTCTCCGAGGATGAGGGTGGTGACACAAGAGCTTACAGTCTCCGAGGATGAGGGTGGTGACACAAGAGCTTACAGTCTCCGAGGATGAGGGTGGTGACACAAGAGCTCACAGACTATGAGGATGAGGGGTGACACAAGAGGTAAAGCCGTTGTATAATGGTCCAGCCATTTTTTGTAAGGGAACACGGAGGCGCCTGGAAACGCTGGAGGAACACTGAGGCGCCTGGAAACGCTGGAGGAACACTGAGGCGCCTGGAAACGCTGGAGGAACACGGAGGCGTCTGGAGATGCTGGAGGAACACGGAGGCGCCTGGAGACGCTGGAGGAACACGGAGGCGCCTGGAGACGCTGGAGGAACACGGAGGCGCCTGGAAGCGCTGGAGGAACACGGAGGCGCCTGGAAACGCTGGAGGAACACGGAGGCGCCTGGAAACGCTGGAGGAACACGGAGGCGGCTGGAAACGCTGGAGGAACACGGAGGCGTCTGGAAACGCTGGAGGAACACGGAGGCGCCTGGAAACGCTGGAGGAACACGGAGGCGCCTGGAAGCGCTGGAGGAACACGGAGGCGTCTGGAAATGCTGGAGGAACACGGAGGCGGCTGGAAACGCTGGAGGAACACTGAGGCGTCTGGAAACGCTGGAGGAACACTGAGGCGTCTGGAAACGCTGGAGGAACACTGAGGCGTCTGGAAACGCTGGAGGAACACGGAGGCGTCTGGAAGCGCTGGAGGAACACGGAGGCGTCTGGAAACGCTGGAGGAACACTGAGGCGTCTGGAAACGCTGGAGGAACACTGAGGCGTCTGGAAACGCTGGAGGAACACTGAGGCGTCTGGAAACGCTGGAGGAACACGGAGGCGTCTGGAAGCGCTGGAGGAACACGGAGGCGTCTGGAAACGCTGGAGGAACACGGAGGCGTCTGGAAGCGCTGGAGGAACACGGAGGCGTCTGGAAACGCTGGAGGAACACGGAGGCGTCTGGAAACGCTGATGGGCAATCACTTCAACAGGAACCGCTGTGGGAAGCGAGTTGTGGAAACCTTGGAAGTTCCGTTCGAATGCTGAACATCCGTTCAGGAAGGAAGGAAGGTGCCGGATTATAAAGGCTGAACTTGATTAGCCAGCGCCAATTAGGAGGACGCTGGCCCTTTAAGGATGGGTGAGACGGCGCGCCAAGCGAGTACAGTGACCTTCAGGCCAATGGAGCAAAGCCCCTGAGGAGGAGCTGGTGGTCCACAGTATGAAACAACAAAACCTTTTCCCTAAACTTCATCACCAAGTTTACAGCTAAACACAATGAAGTATATAATGTAATAAAGAAATATCACACTCAACCCTGTCCTGCCTAGAACACCGCAGGTCACACACCAAAGGCTCCTAACACCTTGCCCCCTGCCAAATATAAAAGATCAAAGATTCCACGACACCTGTAAGGGATGGAAATGCTTCTGCAATCAATGACCAACATTTATTAAAGCCCCTGTCCCAGATTTGTGTCTGACTTCGCACACTGCTTGTACATAAAAGAGGTGATGCCGGGAATAGTCAGACCATGGGGCAGATTTACTTACCCGGTCCATTCGTGAACCAGCGGCGCGTTCTCTGCACTGGATTCGGGTCCGGCCGGGATTTATTAAGGCAGTTCCTCCGACATCCACCAGGTGGCGCTGCTGCGCTGAAGTTTCCTGGAACGCACTGGAATACACCGAGCCGGGCTGAGTGAAGGTAAGTGCAAGCTCCGTGACACATTTTTTTAAAAAAATGCGGCGGTTTTTCCGAATCCGTCGGGTTTTTGTTTGGCCACGCCCCCCCGATTTCCGTTGCGTGCATGCCGGCACCGATGCGTTACAATCCGATTGCGTGCGCCAAATTCCCGGGGGAAATCGGCGCAAATCGGAAATATTCGGGTAACACGTCGGGAAAACGCGAATCGGGCCCTTAGTAAATGACCCCCCATGTGTCACATGTATCATGCAGTGTCCGAAGGTGCACCAAAAAACAGTTTGAACCTGTCCCTCCACACACGTCGTAGACAATTGCCCCTGGAGCAGGTTACACTGTTCTGAATAAATGTGGCCGATGTCTGCAGAAACAATGTACAGAACTCATTTCCCTTTCATTCTCGAGCCGCTGAGATCTTTTACGTAAACTAGCCGAGCCCTACATCAAGGGTTAAATGGTCACTGCCAAAATATAGAAATGTATTTTACTGCAGGACAATAAAAATATAAATTGCTTCTCCATTACTCCAATTGATTTGGTGTCCCCCGATATCCATGATTGATTTGAAAAGCTTCGCAGACCCCAGATGGTTTGAACGAGGTTACAGAAACCGTCATCGGATACATGACACGTTATTATGATTTATTATTATTATCTTTATTGAATTATTTTTACCACAAAGTGTTACCATAATGTTTGAATTCAAAATGAGTTACAAAGACACTGGGGCAGATTTATCAAGCTGTCAGAATATTTCTAGTTGCCCCAGGCAACCAATCACAGCTCAGCTTTAGATTATTCATGAGCACTGGTAAAGTGAAAGCTGGGCTGTGATTGGCTGACATGGACAACTAGAAATATTCTGACTTTCAGGCACTTGATATATCTGCCCCACTGGGTTTGAATGCATAAGAGCCTGTGAATCTGCAGCACAAACTGCCTCTGGGAACAACCCCCAGAGCCCTTTAGGCTCATTAGCATCATTTTAAAAGTTGATCCTATAAAGAAGGAGGAAGTGGATAAAAAATAATAACCAATAAATCACCAAATCTCTGAGTAAGTGTCTCTTGTTAGAATTGTGATGAATGAACACGACATAACATTCTGCTCCAGAGCTAAGAAACCACAGAACAACATCCACATCCACCCTCCTGTCCTGCGATCACACGGCACCTCTGTAATTATTTCCACCCCTCGCCCCGGGGCATTCTGTACATTGTAGCTGCCGGCTGACGCGGGTCATGATCCCGGTGCTGTTTAGAATCCACATTTTCTGGTCTGTTGGTAAAGCCACAGTAGAAGTGTAACAATGTGTAACATATTATTCAGCTGGCGGCATCGCATTCTATGGATTAGGGAACATTATCAGGATTCATTGGTTATTCATAGATTTAAAGGTAAAGCAAATAATAGAAATCTCATAAAAAAAGTTCATTGTAAATACAGTATTAACATTTCACTAACACACGGATGTAACAATCTGAGAAAACAATACAAAATTACAGTCAGGAAAGGCAGATTTTACTTGTAACCACATTTCTATACATTAGTAAC
Organism: Engystomops pustulosus; assembly: GCF_040894005.1. Taxonomy (NCBI): domain Eukaryota; kingdom Metazoa; phylum Chordata; class Amphibia; order Anura; family Leptodactylidae; genus Engystomops; species Engystomops pustulosus. Next base: position 558,030 of record NC_092421.1, read on the forward strand.
ATAACTGATACAATTTACTATTATATAGAAACCTCCATCCTGCAAAGCATCAATTAAAACCTGAGGATTAACGGTAAAGTCCCAGCTGCATAAACCTGGATAACAATATAAATAAAGAGACTGTTTTTATAGGATTGTCCGAGATTTTACCCCAATTCTTACCAGCGGCACTCGCAGTTTTTAATTAGTACCAGAGACTATGGAATAACAACATATGGAGTTCTCTCCATGACACGAGGGGTTCAGGGGTTTACAGATTTCTTGAGTGAAAAGCTGCTCTATGGAATTCCATTAAAACATTTCGGGAAAAGTACAAATAAAACCCTACAGGACATTGTGGATGGAAGGTTAATACTTGGTGATCATCTGAAAGTATAAATATCCTCAACCAGTTGTCAAAAACATAACCAGTTCAGCGAGTTAGGAAGAAGCAGGTTGGGGATCAGCCTCCCGCTCCTTACTTACTGCAGTGGAGCTTTTAGCTTCCAGAACTGTTTTTATGTACTTATCTGGGTTCTGAAGCTGCATTTATTTACTGAGCTTGGTTCAGGTGCTGTATTTATTTACTGAGCTTGGTTAAGGTGCTGTATTTATTTACTGAGCTTGGTTCAGGTGCTGTATTTATTTACTGAGCTTGGTTAAGGTGCTGTATTTATTTACTGAGCTTGGTTCAGGTGCTGTATTTATTTACTGAGCTTGGTTCAGGTGCTGTATTTATTTACTGAGTTTGGTTCAGGTGCTGTATTTATTTACTGAGTTTGGTTCAGGTGCTGTATTTATTTACTGAGCTTGGTTCAGGTGCTGTATTTATTTACTGAGCTTGGTTCAGTCGCTGTATTTATTTACTGAGTTTGGTTCAGGTGCTGTATTTATTTACTGAGCTTGGTTCAGGTGCTGTATTTATTTACTGAGCTTGGTTCAGGTGCTGTATTTATTCACTGAGCTTGGTTCAGGTGCTGTATTTATTTACTGAGTTTGGTTCAGGTGCAGTATCTATTTACTGAGCTTGGTTCAGTCGCTGTATTTATTTACTAAGTTTGGTTCAGGTGCTGTATTTATTTACTGAGCTTGGTTCAGGTGCTGTATTTATTTACTGAGCTTGGTTCAGGTGCTGTATTTATTTACTGAGCTTGGTTCAGGTGCTGTATTTATTTACTGAGTTTGGTTCAGGTGCAGTATCTATTTACTGAGCTTGGTTCAGTCCCTGTATTTATTTACTAAGTTTGGTTCAGGTGCTGTATTTATTTACTGAGCTTGGTTCAGGTGCTGTATTTATTTACTGAGTTTGGTTCAGGTGCGGTATCTATTTACTGAGCTTGGTTCAGTCGCTGTATTTATTTACTGAGTTAGGTTCAGGTGCTGTATTTATTTACTGAGCTTGGTTCAGTCGCTGTATTTATTTACTGAGTTTGGTTCAGGTGCTGTATTTATTTACTGAGTTTGGTTCAGGTGCTGTATTTATTTACTGAGTTTGGTTCAGGTGCTGTATTTATTTACTGAGCTTGGTTCAGGTGCTGTATTTATTTACTGAGCTTGGTTCAGGTGCTGTATTTATTTACTGAGCTTGGTTCAGGTTCAGTATCTATTTACTGAGTTTGGTTCAGGTGCTGTATTTATTTACTGAGCTTGGTTCAGGTGCAGTATCTATTTACTGAGTTTGGTTCAGGTGCTGTATTTATTTACTGAGCTTGGTTCAGTCGCTGTATTTATTTACTGAGCTTGGTTCAGTCGCTGTATTTATTTACTGAGTTTGGTTCAGGTGCTGTATTTATTTACTGAGTTTGGTTCAGGTGCTGTATTTATTTACTGAGTTTGGTTAAGGTGCTGTATTTATTTACTGAGCTTCGTTCAGGTGCTGTATTTATTTACTGAGCTTGGTTCAGGTGCTGTATTTATTTACTGAGCTTGGTTCAGTCGCTGTATTTATTTACTGAGTTTGGTTCAGGAGCTGTATTTATTTACTGAGTTTGGTTCAGGTGCAGTATCTATTTACTGAGCTTGGTTCAGTAGCTGTATTTATTTACTGAGCTTGGTTCAGTCGCTGTATTTATATACTGAGTTTGGTTCAGGTGCTGTATTTATTTACTGAGTTTGGTTCAGGTGCTGTATTTATTTACTGAGCTTGGTTCAGGTGCTGTATTTATTTACTGAGCTTGGTTCAGGTGCTGTATTTATTTACTGAGTTTGGTTCAGGTGCAGTATCTATTTACTGAGCTTGGTTCAGTCGCTGTATTTATTTACTGAGTTTGGTTCAGGTGCTGTATTTATTTACTGAGCTTGGTTCAGGTGCTGTATTTATTTACTGAGTTTGGTTCAGGTGCTGTATTTATTTACTGAGTTTGGTTCAGGTGCAGTATCTATTTACTGAGCTTGGTTCAGTCGCTGTATTTATTTACTGAGTTTGGTTCAGGTGCTGTATTTATTTACTGAGCTTGGTTTAGGTGCTGTATTTATTTACTGAGCTTGGTTTAGGTGCTGTATTTATTTACTGAGCTTGGTTCAGGTGCTGTATTTATTTACTGAGCTTGGTTTAGGTGCTGTATTTATTTACTGAGTTTGGTTCAGGTGCTGTATTTATTTACTGAGTTTGGTTCAGGTGCTGTATTTATTTACTGAGCTTGGTTCAGGTTCAGTATCTATTAACTGAGTTTGGTTCAGGTGCTGTATTTATTTACTGAGCTTGGTTCAGGTGCAGTATCTATTTACTGAGTTTGGTTCAGGTGCTGTATTTATTTACTGAGCTTGGTTCAGGTGCTGTATTTATTTACTGAGCTTGGTTCAGGTGCTGTATTTATTTACTGAGTTTGGTTCAGGTGCTGTATTTATTTACTGAGTTTGGTTCAGGTGCTGTATTTATTTACTGAGTTTGGTTCAGGTGCTGTATTAATTTACTGAGCTTGGTTCAGGTGCTGTATTTATTTACTGAGCTTGGTTCAGGTGCTGTATTTATTTACTGAGCTTGGTTCAGTCGCTGTATTTATTTACTGAGTTTGGTTGAGGTGCTGTATTTATTTACTGAGTTTGGTTCAGGTGCAGTATCTATTTACTGAGCTTGGTTCAGGTGCTGTATTTATTTACTGAGTTTGGTTCAGGTGCTGTATTTATTTACTGAGCTTGGTTCAGTCGCTGTATTTATTTACTGAGTTTGGTTCAGGTGCTATATTTATTTACTGAGTTTGGTTCAGGTGCTGTATTTATTTACTAAGTTTGGTTCAGGTGCTGTATTTATTTACTGAGCTTGGTTCAGGTGCTGTATTTATTTACTGAGCTTGGTTCAGGTGCTGTATTTATTTACTGAGCTTGGTTCAGGTGCTGTATTTATTTACTGAGCTTGGTTCAGGTGCTGTATTTATTTACTGAGCTTGGTTCAGGTGCTGTATTTATTTACTGAGCTTGGTTCAGGTGCTGTATTTATTTACTGAGCTTGGTTCAGGTGCTGTATTTATTTACTGAGTTTGGTTCAGGTGCAGTATCTATTTACTGAGCTTGGTTCAGTCGCTGTATTTATTTACTGAGTTTGGTTCAGGTGCTGTATTTATTTACTGAGCTTGGTTCAGGTGCTGTATTTATTTACTGAGCTTGGTTCAGGTGCTGTATTTATTTACTGAGCTTGGTTCAGGTGCTGTATTTATTTACTGAGTTTGGTTCAGGTGCAGTATCTATTTACTGAGCTTGGTTCAGTCCCTGTATTTATTTACTGAGTTTGGTTCAGGTGCTGTATTTATTTACTGAGCTTGGTTCAGGTGCTGTATTTATTTACTGAGCTTGGTTCAGGTGCTGTATTTATTTAGTGAGTTTGGTTCAGGTGCGGTATCTATTTACTGAGCTTGGTTCAGTCGCTGTATTTATTTACTGAGTTTGGTTCAGGTGCTGTATTTATTTACTGAGCTTGGTTCAGTCGCTGTATTTATTTACTGAGTTTGGTTCAGGTGCAGTATCTGTTTACTGAGTTTGGTTCAGGTGCTGTATTTATTTACTGAGCTTGGTTCAGGTGCAGTATCTATTTACTGAGTTTGGTTCAGGTGCTGTATTTATTTACTGAGCTTGGTTCAGTCGCTGTATTTATTTACTGAGTTTGGTTCAGGTGCTGTATTTATTTACTGAGCTTGGTTAAGGTGCTGTATTTATTTATTGAGCTTGGTTCAGGTGCTGTATTTATTTACTGAGCTTGGTTCAGGTGCTGTATTTATTTACTGAGTTTGGTTCAGGTGCTGTATTTATTTACTGAGCTTGGTTCAGGTGCAGTATCTATTTACTGAGTTTGGTTCAGGTGCTGTATTTATTTACTGAGCTTGGTTCAGGTGCTGTATTTATTTACTGAGTTTGGTTCAGGTGCTGTATTTATTTACTGAGCTTGGTTAAGGTGCTGTATTTATTTACTGAGCTTGGTTCAGGTGCTGTATTTATTTACTGAGCTTGGTTCAGGTGCTGTATTTATTTACTGAGCTTGGTTCAGGTGCTGTATTTATTTACTGAGTTTGGTTCAGGTGCTGTATTTATTTACTGAGCTTGGTTAAGGTGCTGTATTTATTTACTGAGTTTGGTTCAGGTGCTGTATTTATTTACTGAGCTTGGTTCAAATGCTGTATTTATTTACTGAGCTTGGTTCAGGTGCTGTATTTATTTACTGAGCTTGGTTCAGGTTCAGTATCTATTTACTGAGTTTGGTCCAGGTGCTGTATTTATTTACTGAGCTTGGTTCAGGTGCAGTATCTGTTTACTGAGTTTGGTTCAGGTGCTGTATTTATTTACTGAGCTTGGTTCAGGTGCTGTATTTATTTACTGAGTTTGGTTCAGGTGCTGTATTTATTTACTGAGCTTGGTTCAAATGCTGTATTTATTTACTGAGCTTCGTTCAGGTGCTGTATTTATTTACTGAGCTTGGTTCAGGTTCAGTATCTATTTACTGAGTTTGGTCCAGGTGCTGTATTTATTTACTGAGCTTGGTTCAGGTGCAGTATCTGTTTACTGAGTTTGGTTCAGGTGCTGTATTTATTTACTGAGCTTGGTTCAGGTGCTGTATTTATTTACTGAGTTTGGTTCAGGTGCTGTATTTATTTACTGAGCTTGGTTAAGGTGCTGTATTTATTTACTGAGCTTGGTTAAGGTGCTGTATTTATTTACTAAGCTTGGTTAAGGTGCTGTATTTATTTACTGAGCTTGGTTCAAGTGCTGTATTTATTTACTGAGTTTGGTTCAGGTGCTGTATTTATTTACTGAGCTTGGTTAAGGTGCTGTATTTATTTACTGAATTTGGTTCAGGTGCTGTATTTATTTACTGAGCTTGGTTCAGGTGCTGTATTTATTTACTGAGTTTGGTTCAGGTGCTGTATTTATTTACTGAATTTGGTTCAGGTGCTGTATTTATTTACTGAGCTTGGTTCAGGTGCTGTATTTATTTACTGAGCTTGGTTAAGGTGCTGTATTTATCTACTGAATTTGGTTCAGGTGCTGTATTTATTTACTGAATTTGGTTCAGGTGCTATATTTATTTACTGAGCTTGGTTCAGGTGCTGTATTTATTTACTGAGTTTGGTTCAGGTGCAGTATCTATTTACTGAGCTTGGTTCAGTCCCTGTATTTATTTACTGAGTTTGGTTCAGGTGCTGTATTTATTTACTGAGCTTGGTTCAGGTGCTGTATTTATTTACTGAGCTTGGTTCAGGTGCTGTATTTATTTACTGAGTTTGGTTCAGGTGCGGTATCTATTTACTGAGCTTGGTTCAGTCGCTGTATTTATTTACTGAGTTTGGTTCAGGTGCTGTATTTATTTACTGAGCTTGGTTCAGTCGCTGTATTTATTTACTGAGTTTGGTTCAGGTGCTATATTTATTTACTGAGTTTGGTTCAGGTGCTGTATTTATTTACTGAGTTTGGTTCAGGTGCTGTATTTATTTACTGAGCTTGGTTCAGGTGCTGTATTTATTTACTGAGCTTGGTTCAGGTGCTGTATTTATTTACTGAGCTTGGTTCAGGTTCACTATCTATTTACTGAGTTTGGTTCAGGTGCTGTATTTATTTACTGAGCTTGGTTCAGGTGCAGTATCTATTTACTGAGTTTGGTTCAGGTGCTGTATTTATTTACTGAGCTTGGTTCAGTCGCTGTATTTATTTACTGAGCTTGGTTCAGTCGCTGTATTTATTTACTGAGTTTGGTTCAGGTGCTGTATTTATTTACTGAGTTTGGTTCAGGTGCTGTATTTATTTACTGAGTTTGGTTAAGGTGCTGTATTTATTTACTGAGCTTGGTTCAGGTGCTGTTTTTATTTACTGAGCTTGGTTCAGGTGCTGTATTTATTTACTGAGCTTGGTTCAGTCGCTGTATTTATTTACTGAGTTTGGTTCAGGAGCTGTATTTATTTACTGAGTTTGGTTCAGGTGCAGTATCTATTTACTGAGCTTGGTTCAGTCGCTGTATTTATTTACTGAGCTTGGTTCAGTCGCTGTATTTATTTACTGAGTTTAATTCAGGTGCTGTATTTATTTACTGAGTTTGGTTCAGGTGCTGTATTTATTTACTGAGCTTGGTTCAGGTGCTGTATTTATTTACTGAGCTTGGTTCAGGTGCTGTATTTATTTACTGAGTTTGGTTCAGGTGCAGTATTTATTTACTGAGCTTGGTTCAGTCGCTGTATTTATTTACTGAGTTTGGTTCAGGTGCTGTATTTATTTACTGAGCTTGGTTCAGGTGCTGTATTTATTTACTGAGTTTGGATCAGGTGCTGTATTTATTTACTGAGTTTGGTTCAGGTGCAGTATCTATTTACTGAGCTTGGTTCAGTCGCTGTATTTATTTACTGAGTTTGGTTCAGGTGCTGTATTTATTTACTGAGCTTGGTTCAGTCGCTGTATTTATTTACTGAGTTTGGTTCAGGTGCTGTATTTATTTACTGAGTTTGGTTCAGGTGCTGTATTTATTTACTGAGTTTGGTTCAGGTGCTGTATTTATTTACTGAGCTTGGTTCAGGTGCTGTATTTATTTACTGAGCTTGGTTCAGGTGCTGTATTTATTTATTGAGCTTGGTTCAGGTTCAGTATCTGTTAACTGAGTTTGGTTCAGGTGCTATATTTATTTACTGAGCTTGGTTCAGGTGCAGTATCTATTTACTGAGTTTGGTTCAGGTGCTGTATTTATTTACTGAGCTTGGTTCAGGTGCTGTATTTATTTACTGAGCTTGGTTCAGGTGCTGTATTTATTTACTGAGTTTGGTTCAGGTGCAGTATCTATTTACTGAGCTTGGTTCAGTAGCTGTATTTATTTACTGAGTTTGGTTCAGGTGCTGTATTTATTTACTGAGCTTGGTTCAGGTGCAGTATCTATTTACTGAGTTTGGTTCAGGTGCTGTATTTATTTACTGAGCTTGGTTCAGTCGCTGTATTTATTTACTGAGTTTGGTTCAGGTGCTGTATTTATTTACTGAGCTTGGTTAAGGTGCTGTATTTATTTACTGAGCTTGGTTCAGGTGCTGTATTTATTTACTGAGCTTGGTTCAGGTGCTGTATTTATTTACTGAGTTTGGTTCAGGTGCTGTATTTATTTACTGAGCTTGTTTCAGGTGCAGTATCTATTTACTGAGTTTGGTTCAGGTGCTGTATTTATTTACTGAGCTTGGTTCAGGTGCTGTATTTATTTACTGAGTTTGGTTCAGGTGCTGTATTTATTTACTGAGCTTGGTTAAGGTGCTGTATTTATTTACTGAGCTTGGTTCAGGTGCTGTATTTATTTACTGAGCTTGGTTAAGGTGCTGTATTTATTTACTGAGCTTGGTTCAGGTGCTGTATTTATTTACTGAGTTTGGTTCAGGTGCTGTATTTATTTACTGAGCTTGGTTAAGGTGCTGTATTTATTTACTGAGTTTGGTTCAGGTGCTGTATTTATTTACTGAGCTTGGTTCAAATGCTGTATTTATTTACTGAGCTTGGTTCAGGTGCTGTATTTATTTACTGAGCTTGGTTCAGGTTCAGTATCTATTTACTGAGTTTGGTCCAGGTGCTGTATTTATTTACTGAGCTTGGTTCAGGTGCAGTATCTGTTTACTGAGTTTGGTTCAGGTGCTGTATTTATTTACTGAGCTTGGTTCAGGTGCTGTATTTATTTACTGAGTTTGGTTCAGGTGCTGTATTTATTTACTGAGCTTGGTTAAGGTGCTGTATTTATTTACTGAGCTTGGTTAAGGTGCTGTATTTATTTACTAAGCTTGGTTAAGGTGCTGTATTTATTTACTGAGCTTGGTTCAAGTGCTGTATTTATTTACTGAGTTTGGTTCAGGTGCTGTATTTATTTACTGAGCTTGGTTAAGGTGCTGTATTTATTTACTGAATTTGGTTCAGGTGCTGTATTTATTTACTGAGCTTGGTTCAGGTGCTGTATTTATTTACTGAGTTTGGTTCAGGTGCTGTATTTATTTACTGAGCTTGGTTAAGGTGCTGTATTTATTTACTGAATTTGGTTCAGGTGCTGTATTTATTTACTGAGCTTGGTTCAGGTGCTGTATTTATTTACTGAGCTTGGTTAAGGTGCTGTATTTATCTACTGAATTTGGTTCAGGTGCTGTATTTATTTACTGAATTTGGTTCAGGTGCTATATTTATTTACTGAGCTTGGTTCAGGTGCTGTATTTATTTACTGAGCTTGGTTAAGGTGCTGTATTTATTTACTGAGCTTGGTTCAGGTGCTGTATTTATTTACTGAGCTTGGTTAAGGTGCAGTATTTATTTACTGAGCTTGGTTCAGGTGCTGTATTTATTTACTGAGTTTGGTTCAGGTGCTGTATTTATTTACTGAGCTTGGTTAAGGTGCTGTATTTATTTACTGAGTTTGGTTTAGGTGCTGTATTTATTTATTTATTGAACTGGGTTCAGGTGCTGTATTTATTTACTGAGCTTGGTTCAGGTGCTGTATTTATTTACTGAGCTTGGTTCAGGTGCAGTATCTATTTACTGAGCTTGGTTCAGTCGCTGTTTTTATTTACTGAGTTTGGTTCAGGTGCAGTATCTATTTACTGAGCTTGGTTCAGTCGCTGTATTTATTTACTGAGTTTGGTTCAGGTGCTGTATTTATTTACTGAGTTTGGTTCAGTCGCTGTATTTATTTACTGAGTTTGGTTCAGGTGCTGTATTTATTTACTGAGCTTATTTCAGGTGCAGTATCTATTTACTGAGTTTGGTTCAGGTGCTGTATTTATTTACTGAGCTTGGTTCAGGTGCTGTATTTATTTACTGAGTTTGGTTCAGGTGCTGTATTTATTTACTGAGCTTGGTTAAGGTGCTGTATTTATTTACTGAGCTTGGTTCAGGTGCTGTATTTATTTACTGAGCTTGGTTAAGGTGCTGTATTTATTTACTGAGCTTGGTTCAAATGCTGTATTTATTTACTGAGCTTGGTTCAGGTGCTGTATTTATTTACTGAGCTTGGTTCAGGTGCTGTATTTATTTACTGAGCTTGGTTCAGGTTCAGTATCTATTTACTGAGTTTGGTCCAGGTGCTGTATTTATTTACTGAGCTTGGTTCAGGTGCAGTATCTGTTTACTGAGTTTGGTTCAGGTGCTGTATTTATTTACTGAGCTTGGTTCAGGTGCTGTATTTATTTACTGAGTTTGGTTCAGGTGCTGTATTTATTTACTGAGCTTGGTTAAGGTGCTGTATTTATTTACTGAGCTTGGTTAAGGTGCTGTATTTATTTACTAAGCTTGGTTAAGGTGCTGTATTTATTTACTGAGCTTGGTTCAAGTGCTGTATTTATTTACTGAGTTTGGTTCAGGTGCTGTATTTATTTACTGAGCTTGGTTAAGGTGCTGTATTTATTTACTGAATTTGGTTCAGGTGCTGTATTTATTTACTGAGCTTGGTTCAGGTGCTGTATTTATTTACTGAGTTTGGTTCAGGTGCTGTATTTATTTACTGAGCTTGGTTAAGGTGCTGTATTTATTTACTGAATTTGGTTCAGGTGCTGTATTTATTTACTGAGCTTGGTTCAGGTGCTGTATTTATTTACTGAGCTTGGTTAAGGTGCTGTATTTATCTACTGAATTTGGTTCAGGTGCTGTATTTATTTACTGAATTTGGTTCAGGTGCTATATTTATTTACTGAGCTTGGTTCAGGTGCTGTATTTATTTACTGAGCTTGGTTAAGGTGCTGTATTTATTTACTGAGCTTGGTTCAGGTGCTGTATTTATTTACTGAGCTTGGTTAAGGTGCAGTATTTATTTACTGAGCTTGGTTCAGGTGCTGTATTTATTTACTGAGTTTGGTTCAGGTGCTGTATTTATTTACTGAGCTTGGTTAAGGTGCTGTATTTATTTACTGAGTTTGGTTTAGGTGCTGTATTTATTTATTTATTGAACTGGGTTCAGGTGCTGTATTTATTTACTGAGCTTGGTTCAGGTGCTGTATTTATTTACTGAGCTTGGTTCAGGTGCAGTATCTATTTACTGAGCTTGGTTCAGTCGCTGTTTTTATTTACTGAGTTTGGTTCAGGTGCAGTATCTATTTACTGAGCTTGGTTCAGTCGCTGTATTTATTTACTGAGTTTGGTTCAGGTGCTGTATTTATTTACTGAGTTTGGTTCAGTCGCTGTATTTATTTACTGAGTTTGGTTCAGGTGCTGTATTTATTTACTGAGCTTATTTCAGGTGCAGTATCTATTTACTGAGTTTGGTTCAGGTGCTGTATTTATTTACTGAGCTTGGTTCAGGTGCTGTATTTATTTACTGAGTTTGGTTCAGGTGCTGTATTTATTTACTGAGCTTGGTTAAGGTGCTGTATTTATTTACTGAGCTTGGTTCAGGTGCTGTATTTATTTACTGAGCTTGGTTAAGGTGCTGTATTTATTTACTGAGCTTGGTTCAGGTGCTGTATTTATTTACTGAGTTTGGTTCAGGTGCTGTATTTATTTACTGAGCTTGGTTAAGGTGCTGTATTTATTTACTGAGTTTGGTTCAGGTGCTGTATTTATTTACTGAGCTTGGTTCAAATGCTGTATTTATTTACTGAGCTTGGTTCAGGTGCTGTATTTATTTACTGAGCTTGGTTCAGGTTCAGTATCTATTTACTGAGTTTGGTCCAGGTGCTGTATTTATTTACTGAGCTTGGTTCAGGTGCAGTATCTGTTTACTGAGTTTGGTTCAGGTGCTGTATTTATTTACTGAGCTTGGTTCAGGTGCTGTATTTATTTACTGAGTTTGGTTCAGGTGCTGTATTTATTTACTGAGCTTGGTTAAGGTGCTGTATTTATTTACTGAGCTTGGTTAAGGTGCTGTATTTATTTACTAAGCTTGGTTAAGGTGCTGTATTTATTTACTGAGCTTGGTTCAAGTGCTGTATTTATTTACTGAGTTTGGTTCAGGTGCTGTATTTATTTACTGAGCTTGGTTAAGGTGCTGTATTTATTTACTGAATTTGGTTCAGGTGCTGTATTTATTTACTGAGCTTGGTTCAGGTGCTGTATTTATTTACTGAGCTTGGTTCAGTCGCTGTATTTATTTACTGAGTTTGGTTCAGGAGCTGTATTTATTTACTGAGTTTGGTTCAGGTGCAGTATCTATTTACTGAGCTTGGTTCAGTCGCTGTATTTATTTACTGAGCTTGGTTCAGTCGCTGTATTTATTTACTGAGTTTGGTTCAGGTGCTGTATTTATTTACTGAGTTTGGTTCAGGTGCTGTATTTATTTACTGAGCTTGGTTCAGGTGCTGTATTTATTTACTGAGCTTGGTTCAGGTGCTGTATTTATTTACTGAGTTTGGTTCAGGTGCAGTATTTATTTACTGAGCTTGGTTCAGTCGCTGTATTTATTTACTGAGTTTGGTTCAGGTGCTGTATTTATTTACTGAGCTTGGTTCAGGTGCTGTATTTATTTACTGAGTTTGGATCAGGTGCTGTATTTATTTACTGAGTTTGGTTCAGGTGCAGTATCTATTTACTGAGCTTGGTTCAGTCGCTGCATTTATTTACTGAGTTTGGTTCAGGTGCTGTATTTATTTACTGAGCTTGGTTCAGTCGCTGTATTTATTTACTGAGTTTGGTTCAGGTGCTGTATTTATTTACTGAGTTTGGTTCAGGTGCTGTATTTATTTACTGAGTTTGGTTCAGGTGCTGTATTTATTTACTGAGCTTGGTTCAGGTGCTGTATTTATTTACTGAGCTTGGTTCAGGTGCTGTATTTATTTATTGAGCTTGGTTCAGGTTCAGTATCTATTAACTGAGTTTGGTTCAGGTGCTATATTTATTTACTGAGCTTGGTTCAGGTGCAGTATCTATTTACTGAGTTTGGTTCAGGTGCTGTATTTATTTACTGAGCTTGGTTCAGGTGCTGTATTTATTTACTGAGCTTGGTTCAGGTGCTGTATTTATTTACTGAGTTTGGTTCAGGTGCAGTATCTATTTACTGAGCTTGGTTCAGTAGCTGTATTTATTTACTGAGTTTGGTTCAGGTGCTGTATTTATTTACTGAGCTTGGTTCAGGTGCAGTATCTATTTACTGAGTTTGGTTCAGGTGCTGTATTTATTTACTGAGCTTGGTTCAGTCGCTGTATTTATTTACTGAGTTTGGTTCAGGTGCTGTATTTATTTACTGAGCTTGGTTAAGGTGCTGTATTTATTTACTGAGCTTGGTTCAGGTGCTGTATTTATTTACTGAGCTTGGTTCAGGTGCTGTATTTATTTACTGAGTTTGGTTCAGGTGCTGTATTTATTTACTGAGCTTGTTTCAGGTGCAGTATCTATTTACTGAGTTTGGTTCAGGTGCTGTATTTATTTACTGAGCTTGGTTCAGGTGCTGTATTTATTTACTGAGTTTGGTTCAGGTGCTGTATTTATTTACTGAGCTTGGTTAAGGTGCTGTATTTATTTACTGAGCTTGGTTCAGGTGCTGTATTTATTTACTGAGCTTGGTTAAGGTGCTGTATTTATTTACTGAGCTTGGTTCAGGTGCTGTATTTATTTACTGAGTTTGGTTCAGGTGCTGTATTTATTTACTGAGCTTGGTTAAGGTGCTGTATTTATTTACTGAGTTTGGTTCAGGTGCTGTATTTATTTACTGAGCTTGGTTCAAATGCTGTATTTATTTACTGAGCTTGGTTCAGGTGCTGTATTTATTTACTGAGCTTGGTTCAGGTTCAGTATCTATTTACTGAGTTTGGTCCAGGTGCTGTATTTATTTACTGAGCTTGGTTCAGGTGCAGTATCTGTTTACTGAGTTTGGTTCAGGTGCTGTATTTATTTACTGAGCTTGGTTCAGGTGCTGTATTTATTTACTGAGTTTGGTTCAGGTGCTGTATTTATTTACTGAGCTTGGTTAAGGTGCTGTATTTATTTACTGAGCTTGGTTAAGGTGCTGTATTTATTTACTAAGCTTGGTTAAGGTGCTGTATTTATTTACTGAGCTTGGTTCAAGTGCTGTATTTATTTACTGAGTTTGGTTCAGGTGCTGTATTTATTTACTGAGCTTGGTTAAGGTGCTGTATTTATTTACTGAATTTGGTTCAGGTGCTGTATTTATTTACTGAGCTTGGTTCAGGTGCTGTATTTATTTACTGAGTTTGGTTCAGGTGCTGTATTTATTTACTGAGCTTGGTTAAGGTGCTGTATTTATTTACTGAATTTGGTTCAGGTGCTGTATTTATTTACTGAGCTTGGTTCAGGTGCTGTATTTATTTACTGAGCTTGGTTAAGGTGCTGTATTTATCTACTGAATTTGGTTCAGGTGCTGTATTTATTTACTGAATTTGGTTCAGGTGCTATATTTATTTACTGAGCTTGGTTCAGGTGCTGTATTTATTTACTGAGCTTGGTTAAGGTGCTGTATTTATTTACTGAGCTTGGTTCAGGTGCTGTATTTATTTACTGAGCTTGGTTAAGGTGCAGTATTTATTTACTGAGCTTGGTTCAGGTGCTGTATTTATTTACTGAGTTTGGTTCAGGTGCTGTATTTATTTACTGAGCTTGGTTAAGGTGCTGTATTTATTTACTGAGTTTGGTTTAGGTGCTGTATTTATTTATTTATTGAACTGGGTTCAGGTGCTGTATTTATTTACTGAGCTTGGTTCAGGTGCTGTATTTATTTACTGAGCTTGGTTCAGGTGCAGTATCTATTTACTGAGCTTGGTTCAGTCGCTGTTTTTATTTACTGAGTTTGGTTCAGGTGCAGTATCTATTTACTGAGCTTGGTTCAGTCGCTGTATTTATTTACTGAGTTTGGTTCAGGTGCTGTATTTATTTACTGAGTTTGGTTCAGTCGCTGTATTTATTTACTGAGTTTGGTTCAGGTGCTGTATTTATTTACTGAGCTTGTTTCAGGTGCAGTATCTATTTACTGAGTTTGGTTCAGGTGCTGTATTTATTTACTGAGCTTGGTTCAGGTGCTGTATTTATTTACTGAGTTTGGTTCAGGTGCTGTATTTATTTACTGAGCTTGGTTAAGGTGCTGTATTTATTTACTGAGCTTGGTTCAGGTGCTGTATTTATTTACTGAGCTTGGTTAAGGTGCTGTATTTATTTACTGAGCTTGGTTCAGGTGCTGTATTTATTTACTGAGTTTGGTTCAGGTGCTGTATTTATTTACTGAGCTTGGTTAAGGTGCTGTATTTATTTACTGAGTTTGGTTCAGGTGCTGTATTTATTTACTGAGCTTGGTTCAAATGCTGTATTTATTTACTGAGCTTGGTTCAGGTGCTGTATTTATTTACTGAGCTTGGTTCAGGTTCAGTATCTATTTACTGAGTTTGGTCCAGGTGCTGTATTTATTTACTGAGCTTGGTTCAGGTGCAGTATCTGTTTACTGAGTTTGGTTCAGGTGCTGTATTTATTTACTGAGCTTGGTTCAGGTGCTGTATTTATTTACTGAGTTTGGTTCAGGTGCTGTATTTATTTACTGAGCTTGGTTAAGGTGCTGTATTTATTTACTGAGCTTGGTTAAGGTGCTGTATTTATTTACTAAGCTTGGTTAAGGTGCTGTATTTATTTACTGAGCTTGGTTCAAGTGCTGTATTTATTTACTGAGTTTGGTTCAGGTGCTGTATTTATTTACTGAGCTTGGTTAAGGTGCTGTATTTATTTACTGAATTTGGTTCAGGTGCTGTATTTATTTACTGAGCTTGGTTCAGGTGCTGTATTTATTTACTGAGTTTGGTTCAGGTGCTGTATTTATTTACTGAGCTTGGTTAAGGTGCTGTATTTATTTACTGAATTTGGTTCAGGTGCTGTATTTATTTACTGAGCTTGGTTCAGGTGCTGTATTTATTTACTGAGCTTGGTTAAGGTGCTGTATTTATCTACTGAATTTGGTTCAGGTGCTGTATTTATTTACTAAATTTGGTTCAGGTGCTATATTTATTTACTGAGCTTGGTTCAGGTGCTGTATTTATTTACTGAGCTTGGTTAAGGTGCTGTATTTATTTACTGAGCTTGGTTCAGGTGCTGTATTTATTTACTGAGCTTGGTTAAGGTGCAGTATTTATTTACTGAGCTTGGTTCAGGTGCTGTATTTATTTACTGAGTTTGGTTCAGGTGCTGTATTTATTTACTGAGCTTGGTTAAGGTGCTGTATTTATTTACTGAGTTTGGTTTAGGTGCTGTATTTATTTATTTATTGAACTGGGTTCAGGTGCTGTATTTATTTACTGAGCTTGGTTCAGGTGCTGTATTTATTTACTGAGCTTGGTTCAGGTGCAGTATCTATTTACTGAGCTTGGTTCAGTCGCTGTTTTTATTTACTGAGTTTGGTTCAGGTGCAGTATCTATTTACTGAGCTTGGTTCAGTCGCTGTATTTATTTACTGAGTTTGGTTCAGGTGCTGTATTTATTTACTGAGTTTGGTTCAGTCGCTGTATTTATTTACTGAGTTTGGTTCAGGTGCTGTATTTATTTACTGAGCTTGGTTCAGGTGCTGTATTTATTTACTGAGCTTGGTTCAGTCGCTGTATTTATTTACTGAGTTTGGTTCAGGTGCTGTATTTATTTACTGAGCTTGGTTCAGGTGCTGTATTTATTTACTGAGCTTGGTTCAGGTGCTGTATTTATTTACTGAGCTTGGATCAGGTGCTGTATTTATTTACTGAGTTTGGTTCAGGTGCTGTATTTATTTACTGAGCTTGGTTAAGGTGCTGTATTTATTTACTGAGCTTGGTTCAGGTGCTGTATTTATTTACTGAGCTTGGTTCAGGTGCTGTATTTATTTACTGAGCTTGGTTCAGGTGCTGTATTTATTTACTGAGTTTGGTTCAGGTGCTGTATTTATTTACTGAGCTTGGTTAAGGTGCTGTATTTATTTACTGAGTTTGGTTCAGGTGCTGTATTTATTTACTGAGCTTGGTTCAAATGCTGTATTTATTTACTGAGCTTGGTTCAGGTGCTGTATTTATTTACTGAGCTTGGTTCAGGTTCAGTATCTATTTACTGAGTTTGGTCCAGGTGCTGTATTTATTTACTGAGCTTGGTTCAGGTGCAGTATCTGTTTACTGAGTTTGGTTCAGGTGCTGTATTTATTTACTGAGCTTGGTTCAGGTGCTGTATTTATTTACTGAGTTTGGTTCAGGTGCTGTATTTATTTACTGAGCTTGGTTCAAATGCTGTATTTATTTACTGAGCTTGGTTCAGGTGCTGTATTTATTTACTGAGCTTGGTTCAGGTTCAGTATCTATTTACTGAGTTTGGTCCAGGTGCTGTATTTATTTACTGAGCTTGGTTCAGGTGCAGTATCTGTTTACTGAGTTTGGTTCAGGTGCTGTATTTATTTACTGAGCTTGGTTCAGGTGCTGTATTTATTTACTGAGTTTGGTTCAGGTGCTGTATTTATTTACTGAGCTTGGTTAAGGTGCTGTATTTATTTACTGAGCTTGGTTAAGGTGCTGTATTTATTTACTAAGCTTGGTTAAGGTGCTGTATTTATTTACTGAGCTTGGTTCAAGTGCTGTATTTATTTACTGAGTTTGGTTCAGGTGCTGTATTTATTTACTGAGCTTGGTTAAGGTGCTGTATTTATTTACTGAATTTGGTTCAGGTGCTGTATTTATTTACTGAGCTTGGTTCAGGTGCTGTATTTATTTACTGAGTTTGGTTCAGGTGCTGTATTTATTTACTGAGCTTGGTTAAGGTGCTGTATTTATTTACTGAATTTGGTTCAGGTGCTGTATTTATTTACTGAGCTTGGTTCAGGTGCTGTATTTATTTACTGAGCTTGGTTAAGGTGCTGTATTTATTTACTGAGCTTGGTTAAGGTGCTGTATTTATTTACTAAGCTTGGTTAAGGTGCTGTATTTATTTACTGAGCTTGGTTCAAGTGCTGTATTTATTTACTGAGTTTGGTTCAGGTGCTGTATTTATTTACTGAGCTTGGTTAAGGTGCTGTATTTATTTACTGAATTTGGTTCAGGTGCTGTATTTATTTACTGAGCTTGGTTCAGGTGCTGTATTTATTTACTGAGTTTGGTTCAGGTGCTGTATTTATTTACTGAGCTTGGTTAAGGTGCTGTATTTATTTACTGAATTTGGTTCAGGTGCTGTATTTATTTACTGAGCTTGGTTCAGGTGCTGTATTTATTTACTGAGCTTGGTTAAGGTGCTGTATTTATCTACTGAATTTGGTTCAGGTGCTGTATTTATTTACTGAATTTGGTTCAGGTGCTATATTTATTTACTGAGCTTGGTTGAGGTGCTGTATTTATTTACTGAGTTTGGTTCAGGTGCAGTATCTATTTACTGAGCTTGGTTCAGTCCCTGTATTTATTTACTGAGTTTGGTTCAGGTGCTGTATTTATTTACTGAGCTTGGTTCAGGTGCTGTATTTATTTACTGAGCTTGGTTCAGGTGCTGTATTTATTTACTGAGTTTGGTTCAGGTGCGGTATCTATTTACTGAGCTTGGTTCAGTCGCTGTATTTATTTACTGAGTTTGGTTCAGGTGCTGTATTTATTTACTGAGCTTGGTTCAGTCGCTGTATTTATTTACTGAGTTTGGTTCAGGTGCTATATTTATTTACTGAGTTTGGTTCAGGTGCTGTATTTATTTACTGAGTTTGGTTCAGGTGCTGTATTTATTTACTGAGCTTGGTTCAGGTGCTGTATTTATTTACTGAGCTTGGTTCAGGTGCTGTATTTATTTACTGAGCTTGGTTCAGGTTCAGTATCTATTTACTGAGTTTGGTTCAGGTGCTGTATTTATTTACTGAGCTTGGTTCAGGTGCAGTATCTATTTACTGAGTTTGGTTCAGGTGCTGTATTTATTTACTGAGCTTGGTTCAGTCGCTGTATTTATTTACTGAGCTTGGTTCAGTCGCTGTATTTATTTTCTGAGTTTGGTTCAGGTGCTGTATTTATTTACTGAGTTTGGTTCAGGTGCTGTATTTATTTACTGAGTTTGGTTAAGGTGCTGTATTTATTTACTGAGCTTGGTTCAGGTGCTGTATTTATTTACTGAGCTTGGTTCAGGTGCTGTATTTATTTACTGAGCTTGGTTCAGTCGCTGTATTTATTTACTGAGTTTGGTTCAGGAGCTGTATTTATTTACTGAGTTTGGTTCAGGTGCAGTATCTATTTACTGAGCTTGGTTCAGTCGCTGTATTTATTTACTGAGCTTGGTTCAGTCGCTGTATTTATTTACTGAGTTTGGTTCAGGTGCTGTATTTATTTACTGAGTTTGGTTCAGGTGCTGTATTTATTTACTGAGCTTGGTTCAGGTGCTGTATTTATTTACTGAGCTTGGTTCAGGTGCTGTATTTATTTACTGAGTTTGGTTCAGGTGCAGTATTTATTTACTGAGCTTGGTTCAGTCGCTGTATTTATTTACTGAGTTTGGTTCAGGTGCTGTATTTATTTACTGAGCTTGGTTCAGGTGCTGTATTTATTTACTGAGTTTGGATCAGGTGCTGTATTTATTTACTGAGTTTGGTTCAGGTGCAGTATCTATTTACTGAGCTTGGTTCAGTCGCTGTATTTATTTACTGAGTTTGGTTCAGGTGCTGTATTTATTTACTGAGCTTGGTTCAGTCGCTGTATTTATTTACTGAGTTTGGTTCAGGTGCTGTATTTATTTACTGAGTTTGGTTCAGGTGCTGTATTTATTTACTGAGTTTGGTTCAGGTGCTGTATTTATTTACTGAGCTTGGTTCAGGTGCTGTATTTATTTACTGAGCTTGGTTCAGGTGCTGTATTTATTTATTGAGCTTGGTTCAGGTTCAGTATCTATTAACTGAGTTTGGTTAAGGTGCTATATTTATTTACTGAGCTTGGTTCAGGTGCAGTATCTATTTACTGAGTTTGGTTCAGGTGCTGTATTTATTTACTGAGCTTGGTTCAGGTGCTGTATTTATTTACTGAGCTTGGTTCAGGTGCTGTATTTATTTACTGAGTTTGGTTCAGGTGCAGTATCTATTTACTGAGCTTGGTTCAGTAGCTGTGTTTATTTACTGAGTTTGGTTCAGGTGCTGTATTTATTTACTGAGCTTGGTTCAGGTGCAGTATCTATTTACTGAGTTTGGTTCAGGTGCTGTATTTATTTACTGAGCTTGGTTCAGTCGCTGTATTTATTTACTGAGTTTGGTTCAGGTGCTGTATTTATTTACTGAGCTTGGTTAAGGTGCTGTATTTATTTACTGAGCTTGGTTCAGGTGCTGTATTTATTTACTGAGCTTGGTTCAGGTGCTGTATTTATTTACTGAGTTTGGTTCAGGTGCTATATTTATTTACTGAGCTTGTTTCAGGTGCAGTATCTATTTACTGAGTTTGGTTCAGGTGCTGTATTTATTTACTGAGCTTGGTTCAGGTGCTGTATTTATTTACTGAGTTTGGTTCAGGTGCTGTATTTATTTACTGAGCTTGGTTAAGGTGCTGTATTTATTTACTGAGCTTGGTTTAGGTGCTGTATTTATTTACTGAGCTTGGTTAAGGTGCTGTATTTATTTACTGAGCTTGGTTCAGGTGCTGTATTTATTTACTGAGTTTGGTTCAGGTGCTGTATTTATTTACTGAGCTTGGTTAAGGTGCTGTATTTATTTACTGAGTTTGGTTCAGGTGCTGTATTTATTTACTGAGCTTGGTTCAAATGCTGTATTTATTTACTGAGCTTGGTTCAGGTGCTGTATTTATTTACTGAGCTTGGTTCAGGTTCAGTATCTATTTACTGAGTTTGGTCCAGGTGCTGTATTTATTTACTGAGCTTGGTTCAGGTGCAGTATCTGTTTACTGAGTTTGGTTCAGGTGCTGTATTTATTTACTGAGCTTGGTTCAGGTGCTGTATTTATTTACTGAGTTTGGTTCAGGTGCTGTATTTATTTACTGAGCTTGGTTAAGGTGCTGTATTTATTTACTGAGCTTGGTTAAGGTGCTGTATTTATTTACTAAGCTTGGTTAAGGTGCTGTATTTATTTACTGAGCTTGGTTCAAGTGCTGTATTTATTTACTGAGTTTGGTTCAGGTGCTGTATTTATTTACTGAGCTTGGTTAAGGTGCTGTATTTATTTACTGAATTTGGTTCAGGTGCTGTATTTATTTACTGAGCTTGGTTCAGGTGCTGTATTTATTTACTGAGTTTGGTTCAGGTGCTGTATTTATTTACTGAGCTTGGTTAAGGTGCTGTATTTATTTACTGAATTTGGTTCAGGTGCTGTATTTATTTACTGAGCTTGGTTCAGGTGCTGTATTTATTTACTGAGCTTGGTTAAGGTGCTGTATTTATCTACTGAATTTGGTTCAGGTGCTGTATTTATTTACTGAATTTGGTTCAGGTGCTATATTTATTTACTGAGCTTGGTTCAGGTGCTGTATTTATTTACTGAGCTTGGTTAAGGTGCTGTATTTATTTACTGAGCTTGGTTCAGGTGCTGTATTTATTTACTGAGCTTGGTTAAGGTGCAGTATTTATTTACTGAGCTTGGTTCAGGTGCTGTATTTATTTACTGAGTTTGGTTCAGGTGCTGTATTTATTTACTGAGCTTGGTTAAGGTGCTTTATTTATTTACTGAGTTTGGTTTAGGTGCTGTATTTATTTATTTATTGAACTGGGTTCAGGTGCTGTATTTATTTACTGAGCTTGGTTCAGGTGCTGTATTTATTTACTGAGCTTGGTTCAGGTGCAGTATCTATTTACTGAGCTTGGTTCAGTCGCTGTTTTTATTTACTGAGTTTGGTTCAGGTGCAGTATCTATTTACTGAGCTTGGTTCAGTCGCTCTATTTATTTACTGAGTTTGGTTCAGGTGCTGTATTTATTTACTGAGTTTGGTTCAGTCGCTGTATTTATTTACTGAGTTTGGTTCAGGTGCTGTATTTATTTACTGAGTTTGGTTCAGGTGCTGTATTTATTTACTGAGTTTTGTTCAGGTGCTGTATTTATTTACTGAGCTTGGTTAAGGTGCTGTATTTATTTACTGAGCTTGGTTCAGGTGCTGTATTTATTTACTGAGCTTGGTTAAGGTGCTGTATTTATTCACTGAACATGGTTGAGGTGATGTATGTTTTTGCTGAACTTGGTTCAGGCCCTTTATTTACTGAGCTTGGTTCAGGTGCTGTATTTGTTTACTGAGCTTGGTTCAGGTGCTGTATTTATTTACTGAGCTTTGTTCAGGTGCTGTATTTTTTCATTGAACATGGTTGAGGTGATGTATTTTTTTGCTGAACTTGGTTCAGGCCCTTTATTTACTGAGCTTGGTTCAGGTGCTGTATTTATTTACTGAGCTTGGTTTAGGTGCTGTATTTATTTACTGAGCTTGGTTTAGGTGCTGTATTTATTTACTGAGCTTGGTTCAGGTGCTGTATTTATTTACTGAGCTTGGTTTAGGTGCTGTATTTATTTACTGAGTTTGGTTCAGGTGCTGTATTTATTTACTGAGTTTGGTTCAGGTGCTGTATTTATTTACTGAGCTTGGTTCAGGTGATGTATTTATTTACTGAGATTGGTTCAGTCGCTGTATTTATTTACTGAGCTTTGTTCAGGTGCTGTATTTATTTACTGAGCTTGGTTCAGGTGATGTATTTATTTACTGAGATTGGTTCAGGTGATGTATTTATTTACTGAGCTTGGTTCAGGTTCTGTATTCATTTACTGAGCTTGGTTCAGGTGCCGTATTAAATTAGTGAATGAGCTTTTGGTGCAGTAAATATGTACATACTTGGTTTTAGTGCTCTACTTACTATAAGTATTGACTTGGCTCTGGTGCTGTTCATACAGGTTATGGGCCGTATTTATGGTATGATCTTGGTTCTGGTGCTGTATTTAACATGGTTCTGATGTTGTATTTGTCCTGCCTTCTGGATTTATTGGTTGATAAAAGGGATTTATACGTCTATATGTGAGTTGATACGTTAATTGAATCATTTTAGTTACAAAAAGTATAGAAATATAAAGTACATTTTAAATATTGAAATGATTGATTAGAGAAGGAGACTCTGTGATTGGACGGACCTCACTGTCCCGGTAGAGTCTGTTCTGGATCCCACCCCTAGATGAATGTGATCAAATACTAATATGAGACTAATTCACACTTGGGATGAGAACTACAAAGAAGATATGATGTAAAATCTTATCCCTCAGACTAATATGAAGAATAAAAATTACTACAACCATTTCTGTGGGGTCAGAGGACCCGAAATAAACCGCATCCAATACTAATTACCCCCCCCCCAGCTTTTCCCCTAAACATTCATGAACTCTTTGGGGACATGATCGCTGTGAATGGACCACCCGCTGTCCTGTGTGTCACACAATCAGTAATCTGACTCTGAATAATAATGTTCTTTTACTTTACATTCCAAACTTTTTGATACTCATAATAATAAAAAACTGTTAGAAATATTAGATTGACGCTAAACTAAAGTTTTTGTGGTAAGATTATTTGACTAAGGTGCCTGCTGCTGTGTTTTTAGACCTCATGCACACCTACCATGTGCACACCTACCATATGCACACCTACCATATGCACACCTACCATATGCACCCCTACTATCTGCACACCTACCATATGCACACCTACTATCTGCACACCTACCATATGCACACCTGCTATCTGCACATCTACCATGTGCACACCTATCATGTGCACAACTTTCATATGCACACCTTCCATATGCACACCTACCATATGCACACCTACCATATGCACACCTACCATATGCACACTTACCATATGCACACCAACCATGTGCACACCTACCATGTGCACACCTACTATCTGCACACCTACCATGTGCACACCTACCATATGCACACCTACCTTATGCACACCTACCATATGCACACCTACTATCTGCACACCTACCATGTGCACACCTTCCATGTGCACACCTACCATGTGCACACCTTCCATATGCACACCTACCATCTGCACACCTTCCATATGCACACCTTCCATATGCACACCTACCTTGTGCACACCTTCCATGTGCACACCTTCCATGTGCACACCTTTCATATGCACACCTTCCATATGCACACCTACCATCTGCACACCTACCATGTGCACACCTACCATGTGCACACCTACCATGTGCACACCTACCATGTGCACACCTACCATATGCACACCTTCCATGTGCACACCTACCTTGTGCACACCTACCATGTGCACACCTTCCATGTGCACACCTTCCATGTGCACACCTTCCATGTGCACACCTTTCATATGCACACCTACCATATGCACACCTTCCATATGCACACCTTCCATGTGCACACCTACCTTGTGCACACCTTCCATGTGCACACCTTCCATGTGCACACCTTTCATATGCACACCTTCCATATGCACATCTACCATCTGCACACCTACCATCTGCACACCTTCCATATGCACACCTACCATGTGCACACCTACCATGTGCACACCTACCATGTGCACACCTACCATGTGCACACCTACCATGTGCACACCTTCCATGTGCACACCTACCTTGTGCACACCTTCCATGTGCACACCTTCCATGTGCACACCTTCCATGTGCACACCTTTCATATGCACACCTTCCATATGCACACCTACCATGTGCACACCTACCATCTGCACACCTTCCATATGCACACCTACCATGTGCACACCTACCATGTGCACACCTACCATCTGCACACCTACCATCTGCACACCTATCATGTGCACAGACATGGGGCACTTTTTGATGGGATAGTAGAAGCCATAGGAGATTTAGCAGCCACAACTCAAGTCGGGCAGAAATAGGACCATCTGGATCACTCCCCTCATCATGCACAATAGACACAAATAGTGGCCGTAACCGCTGGACCTTCGTAAACCTTATAAAAGGAACTTGTCTTTATTCAATTTCTCGAGCCTGAGTCATGTGAAATCATGTGCCGGTGATTATATGTTGTATTACACTACACTGAATATAATAACATTATAATAACAATTCCAGGGCAAGAAAAGAGTTAAACATGGATTTCCTTTACCCCCTCCATTCTATATACCAGTCATAGTGACCACTTGGGGCGCTGCACTTAATAATCCTCAATGGAGAGCAGATGTTTTTTCGTTGGCCCCACATGTTGTTTTCTCTGCTCCTTCCTGATCCCCGATCTTCACAGATTAAAGAGGAACCCTAAAGCTTTTAACCAATTTGTGTCCATATTCTGCATATTTGCTTTTAATTGGTTACTTAATAGACAAGTCCCCTTAATGGGGCAATACATTGTGGGGGCAGGAAGTGCTCCCTGCACCCGCCTAGGGGTGGGGGGCATCTACACAACCCTTAACTCTTTAACGCTCCATAACATGACGACATTTAAAAGACGCCGATGCTCGGGTGCCGACATCTTTGTTTTAAATGTCGCTCCCAGTTTGTCATTGGGGAGTGCCAACTGTTGCCATGACAGCCTGGGGTCATACAAAGACGCAAGACTGCCTCCTTGTATCCTATCTATCACAATAGGGCAGATTTACTTACCCGGTCCATTCGCGGTCCAGTGGCGCGTTGTCCGACACCGATTCCGGCGATTCACTAATGTCATGCGCCCGATGTCCACCAGGTGTCGCTGCTGCACTGAAGTTCGCCGGAGTTCACCAAGCTAGGCTGGGTGCAGGTATTATTTTAAAAAAATACAGGGGTTTTCCTAATCCGTCGGGCTTTCCGACGGCCACGCCCCCCGATTTCAGTCACATGCTTGCCGGCGCCGATGCTCCACAATCCGATCACGTGCGCCAAAAACCCGAGGCAATTCAGGGAAAACCGGTAATATTCGGGAAACACGTCAGAAAAACGCGATTCGGGGCCTTTGTAAATGACCCCCAATGTGCGATTAGCGTACAACAAGTCATCTTTGCTGCATGATTACACATTTTTACTCATCTTTGGCAGTTTTATGTTTCTGGAGATCGGTTTTCATACATTTCTGGACGTAATTCAGATTGGGGCTCATCAAATGTGTTGTGACAGTTCGCAAGGCCACACAAGGTAAGTCTCTCCTTCCCAGCGCTTTAAGGGTTAATCCCTTTCTTGGATCATGTCCCGCAGAAGGATCGGAGGACCATGAAGGAAGCCGAGCCTCAGAGCTGAAGAGGGGCGCAGCGTCTGGCTCGGACATTCATGAATATGCAAAGGGAAAAGCTTGTCAAAAGAAATGGAATCTTTGGAGCTGATCACTTAAAGTATCGGAGAAGAGGCGGAATTTGGGAATGTCCGCGGGCGTCCCACGGCTCCTGCATCTGGAGCCAATTATCCAGGATGAAGCAGAACAAGCCTGAGTTCCTGAGATAATCGCGCGGCTTGTTACTTCAGTCCTGACATAAAGGTTGGGCTTGACTTTACTCCTACATAATGGCGGCTCCAGGAAAGGTGACGGGATCGGGAAATGCCGGACAGTTATTTGTAGCAGGTGTTTAACCCCTTAAGGGTTTTTTTTCTCTCCACCTTTAAAAATCCATAACTTTTTCATTTTTCCATGTACAGAACTGTGTGAGGCTTATTTTATGCACAACAAATTTTACTTCTCCGTCACATTATTTATTATTCTGCGCCGTGTACTGGGAAGCTGGAAAAAATTCCAAATGTGGAAAAATTGGAAAAAAAAACATATTCACGTCATGTTTTTGTGGCCTCAGTTTTTACGACTTTCACCGTGAGCTCCAAATAACACATCTGCTTTTTTCTTTGGAAGGCTAAAGGACCTGTAATGATGTAAAGGACCTGTAATGATGTCACTCTGATCACATGTCATGAATGTAACACAAGGCACTGTGTAAAAAATGTACACAATATTTCCCATCTGTACATAGAGTACATCTTAGCGGACAATCCCTAAGTACAAGGAGGCAGGGCAGTGATTGGAAGAGAGACAGAGCTGTCAGTCAAAACATTAGGGCGTGGTTTACTGCCAGAGAGAGAGAGAGAGAGAGAGAGAAGAGTCACAGATACCAGGCATGAGTCACACAAGCTAATTTGCATATCAGAAAAACGTCTGTAATTAAGGTACAGGGCCCCACTGGCAGCTAATTTTTTTGTTACTCAGGGTGGTGACAGGTCCTCTTTAAGTTTATATGTAAATTAGCTATTATATCACAGGACAACCTCTGTAGACGTCTGTGATATTATGTGTGAATTAGCTCTTACTAGTCAGGAGGGGTGATCTTTTTTCATACAGCACACAAGAGTTTCTGACCCCTTGGTGAGGAGGAACTTCTGCTCAGGGGCGAATAGAAAGGGCCCTTAACCCCTTAGTGACCAAGCTCATTTGCACCTTGATGACCAAGGCCTATTTTTCAAAACCAGCGCGTGTCGCTTTATCCGGTTATAACTTTAGAAGCTTTAACTTTCCCGAGTGTTTTTGAGGGTTTTTTTCCATGACATTTTGTTAGTGGGAAATTTTGGTTGATATATGTTGAATTCATTTATGAAAAAATGTGAATTTGGTGACAAAAATTTCCTATTTTCAAACTTCAAAATGTTCTGTTTTTCAAACACAAATTACTTACTAACATTTCCCATCTCTCAGCTTTGTGTTGGAGACATTTTAGAAGTGTCCTAAGTTCACCCCACAAACTATTTAAAACAGGAGCTGATGGGGGGCTGGAGGATAGGGAGCTGATGGTGTGGGGGGCTGGAGGATAGTGAGCTGATGGTGTGGGGGGCTGGAGGATAGGGAGCTGATGGTGTGGGGGGCTGAGGGATAGGGAGCTGATGGTGCGGGGGGCTGGAGGATAGGGAGCTGATAGTGTGGGGGGCTGGAGGATAGGGAGCTGATGGTGTGGGGGGCTGGAGGATAGGGAGCTGATGGTGTGGGGGGCTGGAGGATAGGGAGCTGATGGTGGGGGGGCTGGAGGATAGGGAGCTGATGGTGTGGGGGGCTGGAAGATAGGAAGCTGATGGTGTGGGGGGCTGGAGGATAGAGAGCTGATGGTGTGGGGGGCTGGAGGATTGGGAGCTGATGGTGTGGGGGCTGAGGGATAGGGAGCTGATGGTGTGGGGGGCTGAGGGATAGGGAGCTGATGGTGTGGGGGCTGAGGGATAGGGAGCTGATGGTGTGGGGGGCTAAAGGATTGGGAGCTGATGGTGTGGGGGCTGAGGGATAGGGAGCTGATGGTGTGGGGGGCTGGAGGATTGGGAGCTGATGGTGTGGGGGCTGAGGGATAGGGAGTTGATGGTGTGGGGGCTGAGGGATAGGGAGCTGATGGTGTGGGGGGCTGGAGGATAGGGAGCTGATGGTGTGGGGGTCTGGAGGATAGGGAGCTGATGGTGTGGGGGGCTGAAGGATAGGGAGCTGATGGTGTGGGGGGCTGGAGGATAGGGAGCTGATGGTGTGGGGGGCTGGAGGATAGGGAGCTGATGGTGTGGGGGGCTGAGGGATAGGAAGCTGATGGTGTGGGGGGCTGAGGGATAGGGAGCTGATGGTGTGGGGGGCTGAGGGATAGGGAGCTGATGGTGTGGGGGGCTGAGGGATAGGAAGCTGATGGTGTGGGGGGCTGAGGGATAGGGAGCTGATGGTGTGGGGGTTGAGGGATAGGGAGCTTAAGGTGTGGGGGCTGGAGGATAGGAAGCTGATGGTGTGGGGGTTGAGGGATAGGGAGCTTAAGGTGTGGGGGCTGGAGGATAGGAAGCTGATGGTGTGGGGGGCTGAGGGATAGGGAGCTAAAGGTGTGGGGGGCTGGAGGATAGGAAGCTGATGGTGTGGGGGGCTGGAAGATAGGGAGCTGATGGTGTGGGGGGCTGAGGGATAGGGAGCTGATGGCGTGGGGGGCTGAGGGATAGGGAGCTGATGGTGTGGGGGGCTGAGGGATAGGGAGCTAAAGGTGTGGGGGGCTGGAGGATAGGAAGCTGATGGTGTGGGGGGCTACAGGATAAGGAGCTGATGGTGTGGGGGGCTGGAAGATAGGGAGCTGATGGTGTGGGGTTTGAGGGATAGGGAGCTGCTGGTGTGGGGGGCTGAGGGATAGGGAGCTGATGGCGTGGGGGGCTGAGGGATAGGGAGCTGATGGTGTGGGGGGCTGGAGGATAGAGAGCTGATGGTGTGGGGGGCTGAGGGATATGGAGCTAAAGGTGTGGGGGGCTGGAGGATAGGGAGCTAAAGGTGTGGGGGGCTGGAGGATAGGAAGCTGATGGTGTGGGGGGCTGAGGGATAGGGAGCTTAAGGTGTGGGGGGCTGAGGGATAGGGAGCTAAAGGTGTGGGGGGCTGGAGGATAGGAAGCTGATGGTGTGGGGGGCTGCAGGATAGGGAGCTGATGGTGTGGGGGGCTGGAAGATAGGGAGCTGATGGTGTGGGGGTTGAGGGATAGGGAGCTGCTGGTGTGGGGGCTGAGGGATAGGGAGCTGATGGTGTGGGGGGCTGAGGGATAGGGAGCTGATGGTGTGGGGGGCTGGAGGATAGAGAGCTGATGGTGTGGGGGGCTGAGGGATAGGGAGCTAAAGGTGTGGGGGGCTGGAGGATAGGAAGCTGATGGTGTGGGGGGCTGCAGGATAGGGAGCTGATGGTGTGGGGGGCTGGAAGATAGGGAGCTGATGGTGTGGGGGTTGAGGGATAGGGAGCTGCTGGTGTGGGGGGCTGAGGGATAGGGAGCTGATGGTGTGGGGGGCTGAGGGATAGGGAGCTGATGGCGTGGGGGGCTGAGGGATAGGGAGCTGATGGTGTGGGGGGCTGGAGGATAGAGAGCTGATGGTGTGGGGGGCTGAGGGATAGGGAGCTTAAGGTGTGGGGGGCTGGAGGATAGGGAGCTGATGGTGTGGGGGGCTGGAGGATAGGGAGTTGATGGTGTGGGGGCTGAGGGATAGGGAGTTGATGGTGTGGGGGCTGAGGGATAGGGAGTTGATGGTGTGGGGGCTGAGGGATAGGGAGTTGATGGTGTGGGGGCTGAGGGATAGGGAGCTGATGGTGTGGGGGGCTGAGGGATAGGGAGCTTAAGGTGTGGGGGGCTGAGGGATAGGGAGCTGATGGTGTGGGGGGCTGAGGGATAGGGAGCTGATGGTGTGGGGGGCTGAGGGATAGGGAGCTGATGGTGTGGGGGGCTGAGGGGATTTGGAGCCGACGGTGGGGGGACCTTATAGTGAATGGAGCTAGGGACTGAGCTCATGGGTAGCTGATGGAGTGTTGGGGGGCTCTGTGGGGTTAGGGGCTGAGCTCATGGGTAGCTGATGAAGTGTTCGGGGGCTCTGTGGGGTTTGGGGCTGAGCTCATGGGTAGCTGATGAAGTGTCGGGGGGCTCTGTGGAGTTAGGGGCTGAGCTCAGGGGTAGCTGATGTAGTGTCGGGGGGCTCTGTGGGGTTAGCGACTGAGCTCATGGGTAGCTGATGGAGTGTTGGGGGGGCTCTGTGGGGTTAGAGGCTGAGCTCATGGGTAGCTGATGAAGTGTCGGGGGGCTCTGTGGAGTTAGGGGCTGAGCTCAGGGGTAGCTGATGAAGTGTCGGGGGGCTCTGTGGAGTTAGCGACTGAGCTCATGGGTAGCTGATGGAGTGTTGGGGGGCTCTGTGGGGTTAGGGGCTGAGCTCATGGGTAGCTGATGAAGTGTCGGGGGGGCTCTGTGGTGTTAGGGACTGAGCTCAGGGGTAGCTGATGGAGTGTTGGGGGCTCTGTGGGGTTAGAGGCTGAGCTCATGGGTAGCTGATGGAGTTTCAGGGGGCTCTGTGGGGTTAGCGACTGAGCTCATGGGTAGCTGATGGAGTGTTGGGGGGCTCTGTGGAGTTAGGGGCTGAGCTCAGGGGTAGCTGATGGAGTGTCGGGGGGCTCTGTGCGGTTAGGGGCTGAGCTCAGGGGTAGCTGATGGAGTGTTGGGGGCTCTGTGGGGTTAGAGGCTGAGCTCATGGGTAGCTGATGGAGTGTTGGGGGGCTCTGTGGAGTTAGGGGCTGAGCTCAGGGGTAGCTGATGGAGTGTCGGGGGGCTCTGTGGGGTTAGGGGCTGAGCTCAGGGGTAGCTGATGGAGTGTTGGGGGCTCTGTGGGGTTAGAGGCTGAGCTCATGGGTAGCTGATGGAGTGTTGGGGGGCTCTGTGGGGTTAGGGGCTGAGCTCATGGGTAGCTGATGGAGTGTCGGGGGGCTCTGTGGGGTTAGAGGCTGAGCTCATGGGTAGCTGATGAAGTGTCGGGGGGCTCTGTGGAGTTAGGGGCTGAGCTCAGGGGTAGCTGATGAAGTGTCGGGGGGCTGAGGGATAGGGAGCTTAAGGTGTGGGGGGCTGGAGGATAGGGAGCTGATGGTGTGGGGGGCTGGAGGATAGGGAGTTGATGGTGTGGGGGCTGAGGGATAGGGAGTTGATGGTGTGGGGGCTGAGGGATAGGGAGTTGATGGTGTGGGGGCTGAGGGATAGGGAGTTGATGGTGTGGGGGCTGAGGGATAGGGAGCTGATGGTGTGGGGGGCTGAGGGATAGGGAGCTTAAGGTGTGGGGGGCTGAGGGATAGGGAGCTGATGGTGTGGGGGGCTGAGGGATAGGGAGCTGATGGTGTGGGGGGCTGAGGGATAGGGAGCTGATGGTGTGGGGGCTGAGGGGATTTGGAGCCGACGGTGGGGGGACCTTATAGTGAATGGAGCTAGGGACTGAGCTCATGGGTAGCTGATGGAGTGTTGGGGGGCTCTGTGGGGTTAGGGGCTGAGCTCAGGGGTAGCTGATGAAGTGTCGGGGGGCTCTGTGGAGTTAGCGACTGAGCTCATGGGTAGCTGATGGAGTGTTGGGGGGCTCTGTGGGGTTAGGGGCTGAGCTCATGGGTAGCTGATGAAGTGTCGGGGGGGCTCTGTGGTGTTAGGGACTGAGCTCAGGGGTAGCTGATGGAGTGTTGGGGGCTCTGTGGGGTTAGAGGCTGAGCTCATGGGTAGCTGATGGAGTTTCAGGGGGCTCTGTGGGGTTAGCGACTGAGCTCATGGGTAGCTGATGGAGTGTTGGGGGGCTCTGTGGAGTTAGGGGCTGAGCTCAGGGGTAGCTGATGGAGTGTCGGGGGGCTCTGTGCGGTTAGGGGCTGAGCTCAGGGGTAGCTGATGGAGTGTTGGGGGCTCTGTGGGGTTAGAGGCTGAGCTCATGGGTAGCTGATGGAGTGTTGGGGGGCTCTGTGGAGTTAGGGGCTGAGCTCAGGGGTAGCTGATGGAGTGTCGGGGGGCTCTGTGGGGTTAGGGGCTGAGCTCAGGGGTAGCTGATGGAGTGTTGGGGGCGCTGTGGGGTTAGAGGCTGAGCTCATGGGTAGCTGATGGAGTGTTGGGGGGCTCTGTGGGGTTAGGGGCTGAGCTCATGGGTAGCTGATGGAGTGTCGGGGGGCTCTGTGGGGTTAGAGGCTGAGCTCATGGGTAGCTGATGAAGTGTCGGGGGGCTCTGTGGAGTTAGGGGCTGAGCTCAGGGGTAGCTGATGAAGTGTCGGGGGGCTGAGGGATAGGGAGCTTAAGGTGTGGGGGGCTGGAGGATAGGGAGCTGATGGTGTGGGGGGCTGGAGGATAGGGAGTTGATGGTGTGGGGGCTGAGGGATAGGGAGTTGATGGTGTGGGGGCTGAGGGATAGGGAGTTGATGGTGTGGGGGCTGAGGGATAGGGAGTTGATGGTGTGGGGGCTGAGGGATAGGGAGCTGATGGTGTGGGGGGCTGAGGGATAGGGAGCTTAAGGTGTGGGGGGCTGAGGGATAGGGAGCTGATGGTGTGGGGGGCTGAGGGATAGGGAGCTGATGGTGTGGGGGGCTGAGGGATAGGGAGCTGATGGTGTGGGGGGCTGAGGGGATTTGGAGCCGACGGTGGGGGGACCTTATAGTGAATGGAGCTAGGGACTGAGCTCATGGGTAGCTGATGGAGTGTTGGGGGGCTCTGTGGGGTTAGGGGCTGAGCTCATGGGTAGCTGATGAAGTGTTCGGGGGCTCTGTGGGGTTTGGGGCTGAGCTCATGGGTAGCTGATGAAGTGTCGGGGGGCTCTGTGGAGTTAGGGGCTGAGCTCAGGGGTAGCTGATGAAGTGTCGGGGGGCTCTGTGGGGTTAGCGACTGAGCTCATGGGTAGCTAATGGAGTGTTGGGGGGGCTCTGTGGGGTTAGAGGCTGAGCTCATGGGTAGCTGATGAAGTGTCGGGGGGCTCTGTGGAGTTAGGGGCTGAGCTCAGGGGTAGCTGATGAAGTGTCGGGGGGCTCTGTGGAGTTAGCG
Organism: Engystomops pustulosus; assembly: GCF_040894005.1. NCBI lineage: Eukaryota > Metazoa > Chordata > Amphibia > Anura > Leptodactylidae > Engystomops > Engystomops pustulosus. Next base: position 590,547 of record NC_092421.1, read on the forward strand.
ACTGAGCTCATGGGTAGCTAATGGAGTGTTGGGGGGGCTCTGTGGGGTTAGAGGCTGAGCTCATGGGTAGCTGATGAAGTGTCGGGGGGCTCTGTGGAGTTAGGGGCTGAGCTCAGGGGTAGCTGATGAAGTGTCGGGGGGCTCTGTGGAGTTAGCGACTGAGCTCATGGGTAGCTGATGGAGTGTTGGGGGGCTCTGTGGGGTTAGGGGCTGAGCTCATGGGTAGCTGATGAAGTGTCGGGGGGGCTCTGTGGTGTTAGGGACCGAGCTCAGGGGTAGCTGATGGAGTGTTGGGGGCTCTGTGGGGTTAGAGGCTGAGCTCATGGGTAGCTGATGGAGTTTCAGGGGGCTCTGTGGGGTTAGCGACTGAGCTCATGGGTAGCTGATGGAGTGTTGGGGGGCTCTGTGGAGTTAGGGGCTGAGCTCAGGGGTAGCTGATGGAGTGTCGGGGGGCTCTGTGCGGTTAGGGGCTGAGCTCAGGGGTAGCTGATGGAGTGTTGGGGGCTCTGTGGGGTTAGAGGCTGAGCTCATGGGTAGCTGATGGAGTGTTGGGGGGCTCTGTGGAGTTAGGGGCTGAGCTCAGGGGTAGCTGATGGAGTGTCGGGGGGCTCTGTGGGGTTAGGGGCTGAGCTCAGGGGTAGCTGATGGAGTGTTGGGGGCTCTGTGGGGTTAGAGGCTGAGCTCATGGGTAGCTGATGGAGTGTTGGGGGGCTCTGTGGGGTTAGGGGCTGAGCTCATGGGTAGCTGATGGAGTGTCGGGGGGCTCTGTGGGGTTAGAGGCTGAGCTCATGGGTAGCTGATGAAGTGTCGGGGGGCTCTGTGGAGTTAGGGGCTGAGCTCAGGGGTAGCTGATGAAGTGTCGGGGGGCTCTGTGGGGTTAGCGACTGAGCTCATGGGTAGCTGATGGAGTGTTGGGGGGCTCTGTGGGGTTAGGGGCTGAGCTCATGGGTAGCTGATGAAGTGTTCGGGGGCTCTGTGGGGTTTGGGGCTGAGCTCATGGGTAGCTGATGGAGTGTTGGGGGCTCTGTGGGGTTAGAGGCTGAGCTCATGGGTAGCTGATGAAGTGTCGGGGGGCTCTGTGGAGTTAGGGGCTGAGCTCAGGGGTAGCTGATGAAGTGTTGGGGGGCTCTGTGGGGTTAGCGACTGAGCTCATGGGTAGCTGATGGAGTGTTGGGGGGCTCTGTGGGGTTAGGGGCTGAGCTCATGGGTAGCTGATGAAGTGTCGGGGGGGCTCTGTGGTGTTAGGGACTGAGCTCAGGGGTAGCTGATGGAGTGTTGGGGGCTCTGTGGGGTTAGAGGCTGAGCTCATGGGTAGCTGATGGAGTTTCAGGGGGCTCTGTGGGGTTAGCGACTGAGCTCATGGGTAGCTGATGGAGTGTTGGGGGGCTCTGTGGAGTTAGGGGCTGAGCTCAGGGGTAGCTGATGGAGTGTCGGGGGGCTCTGTGCGGTTAGGGGCTGAGCTCAGGGGTAGCTGATGGAGTGTTGGGGGCTCTGTGGGGTTAGAGGCTGAGCTCATGGGTAGCTGATGGAGTGTTGGGGGGCTCTGTGGAGTTAGGGGCTGAGCTCAGGGGTAGCTGATGGAGTGTCGGGGGGCTCTGTGGGGTTAGGGGCTGAGCTCAGGGGTAGCTGATGGAGTGTTGGGGGCTCTGTGGGGTTAGAGGCTGAGCTCATGGGTAGCTGATGGAGTGTTGGGGGGCTCTGTGGAGTTAGGGGCTGAGCTCAGGGGTAGCTGATGGAGTGTCGGGGGGCTCTGTGCGGTTAGGGGCTGAGCTCAGGGGTAGCTGATGGAGTGTTGGGGGCTCTGTGGAGTTAGAGGCTGAGCTCATGGGTAGCTGATGGAGTGTTGGGGGGCTCTGTGCGGTTAGGGGCTGAGCTCAGGGGTAGCTGATGGAGTGTTGGGGGCTCTGTGGAGTTAGAGGCTGAGCTCATGGGTAGCTGATGGAGTGTTGGGGGGCTCTGTGGAGTTAGGGGCTGAGCTCAGGGGTAGCTGATGGAGTGTCGGGGGGCTCTGTGGGGTTAGGGGCTGAGCTCAGGGGTAGCTGATGGAGTGTTGGGGGGCTCTGTGGGGTTAGGGGCTGAGCTCAGGGGTAGCTGATGGAGTGTTGGGGGCTCTGTGGGGTTAGAGACTGAGCTCAGGGGTAGCTGATGGAGTGTTGGGGGCTCTGTGGGGTTAGGGGCTGAGCTCATGGGTAGCTGATGGAGTTTCAGGGGGCTCTGTGGGGTTAGAGGCTGAGGTAATGAGAAACTGATGGAATGTGGGGGGAACTGGGGGAATTTGGAGCTGATGGTGTGTGGGGGGTGATAGTGTGTGGGGTTTGGGTCTGAGGTCATGGATAGCCAATAGAATGGGGGGAGACTAAGGGCATGTGGAGCGGTTGGAAGGATTTAGTGAATATTGTGAATAGGGAACTGAGGATAGAAGAAGAGGGGTCACTAACTATAAAACTGGGCACTTATGAAGAAAAGAGATATTAAACATCAGCTAAGATGGGAGCGACAGGGAACTGGACAGTCACTCGAAAAGGAGGCGCTTAACACAAATGGAGACATAACTTCAAAGGAAGCCTAAACCTTAGTCTGGGCAACGAAGTGGACAGACTAGGAGGGAGCAAATGAATGGGTGCAAAATGTAAAAGATAGTGGGACAATACAGTTCCAAGAGTATGTACCTCATGAGCCAGGGGTTAACTAAATTTTGGTAGGTTGGGGCCCCAGTGGACTCTTCTGCTGCTGATGATCTATCTATTACCGTATATACTCAAGTATAAGCCGCAGGTTCTCTTCTTAGTTCTGGAAGCTGCAGGTCCATGGACACCGGCCACATGCACAGTAAGATATCAGCGGCGGTGGATTCAGTGTGTATGCGGCCAGCACACGTGGACCTGCCGCTTCCAGAACTAGAAGAGGACCTGCGGCAAGCATCGGAAAGGTGAGTTTTTACTTTATTTTTTTAAGTACTAGGCATACTAGGTGTTGGCTGTATACTAGGGGCTGGCTGGGGGGCATGGACTGGCTATATAATGGGGAGCTAGCTAGATATATACAGGGGTCTGGCTGGCTATATACAGAGGGCATGGGATGAGTATATAATAGTGTCTGGCTATATAATGGGGGGCATGGGCTTGCTATATACAGGGGTCAGGGGCTGCCTATATACTGAGGGGTAGAGGGCTGGCAAGCTATATACTGGGGGAGGGGGGCAGGAGGCTGGTGTCACAGCTTATAAAGAAGCAGGAATGCATGTAAAAAAAGAAAAAACTGGGGAAAGTGCAAAGGGAAAACTGTCCCCGCCTGTGGGTGATGGTCAACTTACCTCTGCTAGTGCTGGACCTGACAATTTCTCTCTCTTTCTGAACATGAAGACCTTTCCAGATATTAGGGAAAAGGACTAAAGAATACCAGGGTCTGGTGCACTAAATTTGGGCCCCCCAAACAAAACAATTGGTGCAAGAGAAACATGGCAAACTAGCAATCCCAGCATGCACAGAACCACAGACTGTGTACACAAAGGAGGGCAAAAGGGAGGACAGGAATAACGGGTAACAACCAGAGCAGAACCACAAAGCACTCGCTATAAAATGAACACAGACAAAGGGGAACAGACGGGAAAGTGGTGAGTGAAGACAAGAGAACAGACAAACTTCACAGAATGTCTCACCATAGTCAAAGAAACAAGCTACTATGAAATGTAGAAGTTCCACCAGAACAGAGCCAGGGAAAATCTGCAGAGAATACCTAGCAGATAATAAATGACATGGCCACTCCTAAAAGGATAACACAAATTAAGACAACTGAGACCTAAAAACACCAACAACAAAAAGAGTGCTAGAGAACCAACTAGAAAGGCCAAAGGACGCCGGTTCAAGTCCTGACAGTACCCCCCCCTTCCGTGGAAAGTGGCCACCAATCTGGGTGCAGACACCTCAGAGGCCCCAGGAGTTATCCTCCACGGCATAGCCCTCCCAGGCCACCAAATACTGAAGGGTCCCCCTCAAACATTATGAGTGTATATAAAACTGGGAGACCTTGTACTCAGAATCCAGGGGAGGCGCAGCCCCAGCTGAACCCACCTTCTTCAAAAGAGAGACATGAAACACAGAGCTTATTTTCCACAAGGGGGAGGGGCATGTCCAGTGCACATGTGAGGTCATTGAGGAGGCAGAAATCTGCAGGTCATTCTCTAGACTCCTCTATTTCTCCCTGTTTGCACATAAATTAAAGAAGCTTTCCAGTAACATTGGGGCAGATTTACTCACCTGGTCCAGTCGCGATCCAGTGGCGGGTTCTCTGACGCTGATTCGGGTCCGGACGGGATTCACTAAGGTCGTGCGCCCGATATCCACCAGGTGTCGCTGCTGCGCCGAGGTCCGCCGGAGTTCACGTTCTATTTCTTGGTGCAGGTAATTGTGTGTCAAGCGACACTTTTTTTTTTTTTAAATACGGCAGTTTTTCCGAGTCCGTCGGGTTTTCCGGCGGCCACGCCCCCCGATTTCCATCCCGGGAGGATTGCGCCGAGATCCTATCGCTTGCGCCAAAATCCCGGCGGAATCGTCGGGATATCGGACGGAATCGTGCAATTCGGACCCTTAGTAAATGAGCCCCAATGCGCGACAGCAGGGGAGTTCTCCAATCAAAAGACTTCATGAGCTGGGAATAGAGATGAGCGAACATACTCGTCCGAGCTTGATGCTGGTTGGAGCATTAGCGTACTCGAAACTGCTCATTGCTCGGACGAATACTTCGCCCGCTCGAGAAAATGGCAGCTCCCGCCGTTTTGCTTTTTGGCGGCCAGAAACAGAGCCAATCACAAGCCAGGAGACTCTGCACTCCACCCAGCATGACGTGGTACCCTTACACGTGGATAGCAGTGGTTGGCTGGCCAGATCAGGTGACCCTGGGATAGACTAGCCGCTGCCCGCGCTGCTCGGATCATTCTCTGTCTGGATGCCGCTAGGGAGAGAGCTGCTGCTGGTCAGGGAAAGCTTTAGGGTGTTCTATTAGCTTACTGTTAGGCAGGAGTGATTCTCAAAGAACCCAACAGCCCTTCTTAGGGCTACAATAACGTTCTACTTTTTTTTTTTTTATTTGCAGCTAGTACCATATTGTGAGGAATTAGCAGGGGGACTTGCTACCGTTGTGTTTAGCGCTTAGTGACACACATATCCACCTCAAACACCAAAGTGGGAAAATTTATTAGGGGTTTGATTTCAATTAGGCACAGTCTGCCATTTCCTTTTTTATTTTACGTTTATTTTTTTCATAACTCAGCGTCATCTCATCTGGCATAGTAGTGTGCTGTAATACTTGGCTAGAAAATAGCCATAGGAGAATACAAACGTCTTAATTACGCCTACAATAGCGTTATATATATTTTATTTCTGGTTGATCTGCTGGTGGCTGTAGTTGTTGCAGTGCATCTACTAGCAAATTGTGAGGAATTTGTAGTGAGACTTGCGACCGCTGTGTTTAGCGCTTAGTGACGCACATATCCATCGCAAAGACCGAAGTGGGAAAATTTATTAGGGGTTGGATTTCAATTAGGCACAGTCTGCCATTTCCTTTTTATTTTACGTTTATTTTTTCATAACTCAGCGTCATCTCATCTGGCATAGTAGTGTGCTTTCATACTTGGCTAGAAAATAGCCATAGCAATAGGATAGCATCGTTTGGTTTTAAAAACTAAAAAACACCAAAAAAAAAAAAAAACACAAAAAAACACAAAAAAAGTAAAAAAAAAAATTAAAGTTATAACTTTCATTTTCAAAATGTTTAACCCGAGGGCTAGGGGTAGAGGACGAGGGCGGGGACGTGGGCGTCCAACTACTGCAGGGGTCAGAGGCCGTGGTCCTGGGCGGGGTGAGACACCATCTGCTGATGAGGGAGCAGGGGAACGCCGCAGAGCTACACTCCCTAGGTTCATGTCTGAAGTTACTGGGACTCGTGGTAGAGCACTGTTGAGGCCAGAACAGTGCGAACAGGTGATGTCGTGGATTGCCGACAATGCTTCGAGCAATTTGTCCACCAGTCAGTCTTCCACGCAGTCCACCCATGTCACCGAAATCGGCACTCCTCCAGCTCCTGCACCTCAGCCTCCTCCCCCCCAGTCTGCCCCCTCCAAGGAAAATTTGGCATTTGAACCGGCATACTCTGAGGAACTGTTTTCTGGACCCTTCCCACAGTCACAAACCACTTGTCCAGTTGCTGCTGAGCAATTTTCCGATGCCCAGGTTTTCCACCAGTCGCAGTCTGTGGGTGATGATGACCTTGTTGACGTAGTGGAAGAAGTGTGTAAAGAGGTGTCCGACGATGAGGAGACACGGTTGTCAGACAGTGGTGAAGTTGTTGTCAGGGCAGGAAGTCCGAGGGGGGAGCAGACTGAGGGATCGGAGGATGATGAGGTGACAGACCCAAGCTGGGTTGAGAGGCCGGGTGAACACAGTGCTTCTGAGACGGAGGAGAGTCCTCGACCAGAACAGGTTGGAAGAGGCAGTGGTGGGGCCAGACGGAGAGGCAGGGCCAGAGCAGGTGCATCAGCGCCAAATGTGTCACGTAGTGAAGCTCCCGTGGCGAGGGCTCCCGCGGCGAGGGCTAGATTTTCAGAAGTCTGGAGGTTCTTTAAGGAAACACCGGATGACCGACGGACTGTGGTGTGCAACCTTTGCCAAACCAGGATCAGCAGGGGTTCCACCACTACTAACTTAACTACCACCAGTATGCGCAGGCATATGAATGCTAAACACCCCACTCAGTGGCACCAAGCCCGTTCACCTCCGGCCGTGCACACCACTGCTCCTTCCCCTGTGTCAGCTGATAGTCAGCCCCCTGCCCAGGACCCTGGCACAAAAACCCCATCGTCGCCTCCACGATCCTCCACAGCATCCACCAGCGTTCAGATCTCCATACCCCAGACGCTGGAGCGGAAACGGAAATATAGTGCAACCCACCCGCACGCCCAAGCCCTTAATGTCCACATCTCCAGATTGCTTAGCCTGGAGATGCTGCCCTATAGGCTAGTAGAGACCGAGGCCTTTCGCAACCTCATGGCGGCGGCGCCCCTCAGTATTCCGTCCCCAGCCGCCACTACTTTTCCCGATGTGCCGTCCCAGCCCTGCACCAGCACGTGTCAGACAACATCATCCGTGCCCTGACCAACGCCGTTTCTGACAAGGTCCACCTGACCACGGACACGTGGACGAGTGCTGCCGGGCAGGGCCACTATATATCGCTGACGGCACATTGGGTTAACTTGGTGGAGGCTGGGACCGAGTCTGACCCTGCGGCTGGTCATATACTGCCGACGGCGAGGATTGCGGGGCCTACCTCGGTCCAGGTCTTTCAGGCCTACTATGCCTCCTCCTCCTCCCACCCCTCCTCCACCTTCTCCTCCGAACTACCATCCGTGGGTATGGCGCCATCAGTCGCTAGCTCTAGGCACAGCAGCAGTGCCATCGCTAAGCGACAGCAGGCGGTGCTCAAACTGCTGAGCCTAGGCGATAAAAGGCACACCGCCCAAGAACTATTACAGGGCATCACGGCGCAGACTGATCTGTGGCTGGCACCGCTGAACCTGAAGCCAGGCATGGTTGTGTGTGACAACGGCCGTAACCTGGTGGCGGCTCTGCAACTCGGCAGACTGACACATGTGCCATGCCTGGCCCATGTGTTAAATCTGATAGTTCAGCGTTTCCTCAAGACATACCCCAATCTGTCTGATTTGCTCACGAAGGTGCGCCGCATTTGTGCGCATTTCAGGAAGTCCAGCACAGATGCTGCCACTCTCAGGGCAGCGCAGCGCCGCCTCCAACTGCCCGCTCACCGACTGTTGTGCGACGTGCCCACGAGGTGGAATTCAACATTAACCATGTTATCCAGAGTTTACCACCAGCGCCGAGCGATTGTAGACTGCCAGATGTCAACTTCCACCAGAACTGGTAGTCAGGTCAGTCAGCTTCCTCAAGTCTACAATGAGGAGTGGACGTGGATGTCTGATATCTGTCAGGTGCTGAGTAACTTCGAGGAGTCAACACAGATGGTCAGTGGCGATGCTGCCATCATCAGCCTCACCATCCCGCTGCTTGGCCTGTTGAAAAACTCTCTGGTCATCATGAAGTCGGAAGCTTTGCGCTTGTCACAAGAGACGGGGGAAGAAGATAGCCAAAGCACCCTTAGGTCTGTTTCTCAGCGCATATCGGAGGAGGTGGAGGAGGATGAGGAGGAAGAGGAGGAGAATGTTGGCGAGACACAAGAGGGGACCATTGTTGAGTCCTTCACTGTTCAGCGTGTATAGGCAGAAGAAGAGGAGTTGGAGGAGTTGGAGGAGGAGGAAATGGACAGTCAGGCCAGTGAGGGGAGTGAATTCCTACGCGTTGGTACTCTGGCGCATATGGCAGATTTCATGCTAGGCTGCCTATCCCGTGACCCTCGCGTTCAAAGAATTTATTCCAGCACCGATTACTGGGTATTCACTCTCCTGGACCCACGGTACAAGCAAAATCTTTCCACTCTCATCCCTGGAGAGGAAAGGAGTGTGAGAATGCATGAATACCAGCAGGCTCTGGTGCACAAGCTGAAACACTATTTCCCTTCTGACAGCGCTAGCGGCAGAGTGAGTAGTTCTGCGGGACAAGTAGCGAGGGAGAGTAGGCGAGCAGGCAGCTTGTCCAGCACTGGCAAGGGTACGCTTTACAAGGCCTTTGCCAGTTTTATGTCACCCCAGCAAGACACTGTCACCTGTCCCCAGTCTCGGCAGAGTAGGGCTGATCTTTACAGAAAGATGGTGAGGGAGTACGTAGCTGACCATACCATCGTCCTAAATGATCACACAGCTCCCTACAACTACTGGGTTTCAAAGCTGGACATGTGGCACGAACTGGCGCTGTACGCCTTGGAGGTTCTTGCCTGCCCTGCCGCTAGCGTGTTGTCCGAGCGGGTTTTCAGTGCAGCTGGTGGCATCATCACCGATAAGCGTACACGCCTGTCGACTGACAGCGCTGACAGGCTGACGCTTATTAAGATGAATAAAGCCTGGATTTCTCATAATTTCCAATCTCCAGCAGGTGAAGGAAGCTCAACCTGAATAATTTATCCACTCCTCCTCATTGTCCTCCTTCTCCTCCTCTTTGTACACTAAAGCAGAGGAAACTGGCTATTTTTTGACAGGGCCCACTGGCTCTAGCTATAGTACTTTATTCATTTAATTTTTCTGGAGGGCCACCTACCCGGTCCTCTGTTTTAAACAATTTTTGGGAGTGCCACATACAGGCACTCAATCTATTCAATTTTTCTGGAGGGCCACCTACCTGCTCCTCTGGTTTGAAAACTTTTTTGGACTGCCACATACAGGCACTCAATCTATTTCATTTTTCTGGAGGGCCACCTACCTGCTCCTCTGGTTTGAAAACTTTTTTGGACTGCCACATACAGGCACTATCCAAATTAAATTGTCTCCATAGCAGCCTCCACACGTTGTCTCCATTGCTACCTCCAAAAGTCGTCCATATAGCTGCCTCCATACATCGTCCCCTTATCAAACGAGGTGTGTCATGCAGAAATTTGGGTTGTTTTCATGGCTTCCACATCAAACTTGTTAACTTTGTCGCCACCCTGCTGTGTAATCCACAAAATATACTGGCAAACTTTTATCATTTACCGATATTATTTCAGCGCTTCTTGCGCATCTGTTTACATTCCCCTCACCCGGCATATCCTAAACTTATAAGAACGCTACTACACTTGATCTTATCCGAAAGGTTCTTAGAAGTGCTGTTTGGGGAGTAGCCTAGAGACAGGGGCTTGGATTGGCGAAAGCTCGCCTGGCAGCGGAGCGCCAGCTCCATCCCAAGATCCAACTAACATAGTTTTAACTGCAGCACCTTTAATCTACTACTAGTTCACTGCCTCCATACATGGTCCCCTTATCAAACGTGCTGTGTCAGGCAGAATTTTGGGTTGTTTTCATGGCTTCCATGTTAACTTTGTCGCCACCCTGCTGTGTAATCCACAAAATATACTGGCAAACTTTTATCATGTACCGATATTATTTGAGCGCTTCTTGCTCACCTCCTTTGGTTCCTCTCTGCCACCCATTGGTTTGAAGCCTGAGTCCATTTAGGGTATGTCGCCATGCCACTCTCTAGCCTGCCACTGCTGCCGCTGCCTCTGCATGCCGTCCCCTAGAGTGTCAGGGTCAATTATTGCATGTTTTAGTTGCTATCTAGCCTCATTCGGTCACTCTGTCATGGCCATGCTGTTGCCCATAATTTTGGCATAATGGTGCGATTAAGCAGCCTCAGAGGCATCCATGCATGCTGCCCCTGCTGTTTCCTGTCCATTTCCGTGGTGTTTCCATCCTTTTCTGAGGTTCCCAGGTGTTTGGCCAAGCTTCCCTGTGCAGAGCCTTGGTCCCCTTGAAAAATGCTCGAGTCTCCCATTGACTTCAATGGGGCTCGTTATTCGAGACGAGCACTTGAGCATCGGGAAAAGTTCGTCTCGATTAACGAGTACCCGAGCATTTTAGTGCTCGCTCATCTCTAGCTGGGAACCATGAGTTGTTCTGATTAGTATTCTCCTCCTCTTCTGCTTCTCTCTTGTTTTTCTATATAGATTTGTGAAACCAATTAAACCTGCGCCGTGCTGATTTTTTGCCCGGAGCAACAGCATCAGCAATTTGTCGGAGTCATCCTTTGCATTGATTAGAAACACGCAGCCAATGCACACTAAAAGAGGAAACCTTAAATCCTACCCTATTGCTGTCATTTTATAGGAAGCTTTTATGTCTACTTCCAGTCAATAAAAATGTGTCCATGGTCACACGGTTGTGCAGCTCATTATATCACCCAGATGCACGGCTCGTTATATCACACAGGTGCACGGCCCGCTATATATCACACAGGTGCGCGGCTCGTTATATCAAACAGGTGCGCGGCTCGTTATATATCACACGGGTGCGCGGCTCGTTATATATCACACAGGTGCACGGCTCGTTATATATCACACAGGTGCACGGCTCGTTATATATCACACAGGTGTGCGGCTCGTTATATCAAACAGGTGCACGGCTCGTTATATATCACACAGGTGCGCGGCTCGTTATATATCACACAGGTGCACGGCTCGTTATATATCACACAGGTGTGCGGCTCGTTATATCACACAGGTGCACGGCTCGTTATATCACACAGGTGCGCGGCTCGTTATATCACACAGGTGCGTGGCTAGTTATATCACACAGGTGCACGGCTCGCTATATCACACAGGTGCACGGCTCGTTATATCACACAGGTGCACGGCTCGTTATATCACACAGGTGCACGGCTCGTTATATCACACAGGTGCACAGCTCGTTATATCACACAGGTGCGTGGTTCGTTATATCACACAGGAGCACGGCTCGTTATATATCACACAGGTGCACGGCTCGTTATATCACACAGGTGCATGGCTGGTTATATATCACACATGTGCACGGCTCGTTATATCACACAGGTGTGCAGCTCGTTATATCACACAGGAGCATGGCTCGTTATATATCACACAGGTGCACGGCTCTCGTTATATCACACAGGTGCGCGGCTCGTTATATCACACAGGTGCGCAGCCCGTTATATATCACACAGGTGCATGGCTCGTTATATCACACAGCTCTGATAACTCTCCATGATACTAACAAGCATTGCACCTATGTGATATAACGAGCCATGCACCTGTGTGATATAACGAGCCATGCACCTGTGTGATATAACGAGCTGTGCACCTGTGTGATATAACAAGCCGTGCACCTGTGTGATATATAACGAGCCGTGCACCTGTGTGATATATAACGAGCCGTACACCTGTGTGATATAACGAGCCGTACACCTGTGTGATATATAGCGAGCCGCGCACCTGTGTGATATATAACCAGAGCCGTGCACCTGTGTGATATATAACGAGCCGTGCACCTGTGTGATATATAACGAGCCGTGCACCTGTGTGATATAACGAGCCGTGCACCTGTGTGACCATGGTCAGATTTCTATCCACTGGAAGTAAACATTAAACCTTCTGATAGAATGACAGCAAGCAGAGATCTAGAAAACTGTGAGTAATTGATGCAGAAAGTAGATTGGAAAATTGTTTAACTTTTCCTTACACAAACCATATCAATTATTTGCTGAAAGTGGACGACCCCTTTAAGTTCAATAAAAAAAACTCCAACTAATCCCAAGTCCCATGAGTTTGAAAAGCAGATCTATTACACATGATGAAGAAATCCCAAAATGTTGTAATGGTTCAGGAGGCAGAGGTATGTACGAATATCCACATTTATATTAATGGGGCTCATTTACTAAGGGTCCGAATTGCGCGATTCTGTCGGGTTTCCCTACAATTTGTGATTTGCGCCGAATTCCACCGGGATTCTGGTGCACGCGATCAGATTTTGGCGCCGGGTTCTATGCGACGGAAATCGGAGGGCGTGGCCGGCGGAAAAACCGATGTATTTTCTTTTTTGTTAAAAAAGTGTCGCTTGACACGCACTTACCTGCACCAAGAAATAGAAGGTGAACTCCGGTGAACTCCGGCGGACCTCGGCTCACCAGCGACACCTGCTGGATATCGGGTGCACGGAGTTTAGTGAATCCCGGCCGGACCCGAATCAGCGTCGGAGAACCCGCCATTGGATCGCGACTGTACCGGGTAAGTAAATCTGCCCCAATGTTATTGGAAAGCCTCTTTAATTTAGGTGCAAACAGGGAGAAATAGAGGAGTCCAGAGAATGACCTGCAGATCTCTGCCTCCTCAATGACCTCACATGTGACCCTGAATAATCCGCGCCGCCCCCCCGGGGGTCACTGTTATAGACGTTCCTGTTCGTTTGTTGATGAAGAAGTCGGATGTCACCGCGTTCAGCCTGGTGCCTCGTCTGCACTGACGCCTCTGGCTGTAGATTATATGTTACGGCTGCTGAGGATGTGATCGGTGCCTCATCTTATGGGGAATTAATAACCTCAGCTTCCCGAAAACACAACTATTCATATCAGAGGCGCCACGCCAAGGAACAAACAACAATGACATTTGGCACAGGACAGAGGGGATTCACAGGGGAAACATTAACAACATAAATGTGTCCGATACTCAGGTCTCTCCGATACATTGCTGCCTTCCTTCTATCTTCTCAGCAGCTTATAATGAGAGATTCTGATAATTATCCATAAAATATTCCTCTCGGTTCCGGGCTGCACTTCCCCCTCTTAGTTGCACATTCTTTGTGCACCACCTGCGCCATCTAATACCTGTAGTAAAAAGTTCTGCTCCGTTTTCACTCTTCCAATATCCAGGTTGACATCTGAGGTTATTACAAGTTAATATTCGCTCTTCCAGTCCACAAACTTTTAAACCAAATGAGATTTGTGCAGTTTTTGGTTCCAGCGCAGCAGATTTACATGAACAAAGATCCAATATATAGTAATTCCCTTTATTCTGCCCCTTGTGCGTCTGGTTGTACAATTACAATGTGCACTAAGCAGAAATAAGCAATTCTCTAATTTACTATCCTTGTATAATTACTATAATCTGCAGCTCTTTAGGGTTTACCTTGCCCCTCGCACTGTGGGTGTTAGCGATGGGTGTTTGCTTCAATATGCAGCGCCTCACAAGTATAACCTCTCCGCGCTCCAGCGGGTCTCCTGTGGTTCGGGGTGCGCACCTCCTAGGGTGGGCACTCGCCGGCCTCTTCCTGTGCCCCCTGCCGGATCTTTGTGCCTCACAGCCTTAGAGAAAGCTGTGTATTATTCATGGTGACCTCCTGCTACACTCCTGACCTCGATCCTGTGCCGCCTGTCCTTACCCTCCACAGCAAGTCCCACCCTCTTTACTTTGGGCTCTGGTGAATTCCGGCTGCCATTCAGACTCCGCTCCCAGGTGTCGGCTTACGTCATCGTCCGCCGAGCTTCACTGGGTCCAATACCACCAACCCTGACTTACATACATATAAATATACAGGAGGCCCCCGGGTTACGTACAGGGGAGGTTCTGGAGGTTTGTTCTTAAGTTGAGTTTGATCATAAATCAGAACTGTATATTTTATCATTGTAACCCCAAATGTTTTTGGTCTCTGTGACAATTGGATTTTAAGAATGTTGAGTCGTCATAAGAACCAGGAGTAACAATAAAGCTTCATTACAGACGCCTGTGATAACTGTTATAGATGATTATTGTAGCCCAAGGCTAAAGTACAGGAAATTACCAACATCCAGAGGTCTGTCTGTAACTAGGGGTCGTCTGTAAGTTGGAGCAGTCACAGTGCTTGGTGGGATGGCTGCTCACATGTTCCAGGCCAGGGCTTACAGCCCTATGTAAAGCCACCTGTGCTAGGAGAAGAGGTATGTGGTACCTACCTGTGTGTGTAGCTCAGTGGGACACAGTGAATGTCAGACCCAAGGCTGAGCCTTGCTGTGTGGGGAAGTCTGAGGACTGGAAATGTGCTCCTAACCCCGGAGGGTGAAGTCGGGCGCTGTGCCTGGTAATCAGGGGCATAACTTGAGGGGGGGCAGAGGTTGCGGTCGCACCAGGGCCCAAGAGGCTTAGGGGGCCCTTATGGTGTCACTTTCCCATATGAGAAGACTATTACTATACACCACACATTATAGTCAGCGGCCTGGCACAGACTTTGCACTGGGGCCCATCAGCTTCTAGTTCCGCAACTGCTGTTAATGTGCGCTGTGCCTAATGACATGGACTGAAAATGTGCTCCTAACCCCGGGGGTGAAGTCCGGCGCTGTGCCTGGTCATGTGCACTGTGCCTAATGACATGGACTGAAAATGTGCTCCTAACCCCGGGGGTGAAGTCCGGCGCTGTGCCTGGTCATGTGCACTGTGCCTAATGACATGGACTGAAAATGTGCTCCTAACCCCGGGGGTGAAGACCGGCGCTGTGCCTGGTGATGTGCACTGTGCCTAATAACATGGACTGAAAATGTGCTCCTAACCCCGGGGGTGAAGACCGGCGCTGTGCCTGGTGATGTGCACTGTGCCTAATGACATGGACTGAAAATGTGCTCCTAACCCCGGGGGTGAAGACCGGCGCTGTGCCTGGTCATGTGCACTGTGCCTAATGACATGGACTGAAAATGTGCTCCTAACCCCGGGGGTGAAGTCCGGCGCTGTGCCTGGTGATGTGCACTGTGCCTAATGACATGGACTGAAAATGTCCGGCGCTGTGCCTGGTCATGTGCACTGTGCCTAATGACATGGACTGAAAATGTGCTCCTAACCCCGGGGGTGAAGTCCGGCGCTGTGCCTGGTCATGTGCACTGTGCCTAATGACATGGACTGAAAATGTGCTCCTAACCCCGGGGGTGAAGTCCGGTGCTGTGCCTGGTGATGTGCACTGTGCCTAATGACATGGACTGAAAATGTCCGGCGCTGTGCCTGGTGATGTGCACTGTGCCTAATGACATGGACTGAAAATGTGCTCCTAACCCCGGGGGTGAAGTCCGGCGCTGTGCCTGGTGATGTGCACTGTGCCTAATGACATGGACTGAAAATGTGCTCCTAACCCCGGGGGTGAAGTCCGGTGCTGTGCCTGGTGATGTGCACTGTGCCTAATGACATGGACTGAAAATGTGCTCCTAACCCCGGGGGTGAAGTCCGGTGCTGTGCCTGGTGATGTGCACTGTGCCTAATGACAAGGACTGAAAATGTCCGGCGCTGTGCCTGGTGATGTGCACTGTGCCTAATGACATGGACTGGAAATGTGCTGCTAACCCCGGAGGTGAAGTCCGGCGCTGTGCCTGGTCATGTGCACTGTGCCTAATGACATGGACTGAAAATGTGCTCCTAACCCCGGGGGTGAAGTCCGGCGCTGTGCCTGGTAATGTGCACTGTGCCTAATGACATGGACTGAAAATGTGCTCCTAACCCCGGGGGTGAAGACCGGCGCTGTGCCTGGTCATGTGCACTGTGCCTAATGACATGGACTGAAAATGTGCTCCTAACCCCGGGGGTGAAGTCCGGTGCTGTGCCTGGTGATTTGCACTGTGCCTAATGACATGGACTGAAAATGTCCGGCGCTGTGCCTGGTCATGTGCACTGTGCCTAATGACATGGACTGAAAATGTGCTCCTAACCCCGGGGGTGAAGTCCGGCGCTGTGCCTAGTCATGTGCACTGTGCCTAATGACATGGACTGAAAATGTGCTCCTAACCCCGGGGGTGAAGTCCGGCGCTGTGCCTGGTCATGTGCACTGTGCCTAATGACATGGACTGAAAATGTGCTCCTAACCCCGGGGGTGAAGTCCAGTGCTGTGCCTGGTGATGTGCACTGTGCCTAATGACATGGACTGAAAATGTGCTCCTAACCCCGGGGGTGAAGTCCGGCGCTGTGCCTGGTCATGTGCACTGTGCCTAATGACATGGACTGTAAATGTGCTCCTAACCCCGGGGGTGAAGTCCGGCGCTGTGCCTGGTGATGTGCACTGTGCCTAATGACATGGACTGAAAATGTGCTCCTAACCCCGGGGGTGAAGTCCGGTGCTGTGCCTGGTGATGTGCACTGTGCCTAATGACATGGACTGAAAATGTCCGGCGCTGTGCCTGGTCATGTGCACTGTGCCTAATGACATGGACTGAAAATGTGCTCCTAACCCCGGGGGTGAAGACCGGCGCTGTGCCTGGTCATGTGCACTGTGCCTAATGACATGGACTGAAAATGTGCTCCTAACCCCGGGGGTGAAGTCCGGTGCTGTGCCTGGTGATGTGCACTGTGCCTAATGACATGGACTGAAAATGTCCGGCGCTGTGCCTGGTCATGTGCACTGTGCCTAATGACATGGACTGAAAATGTGCTCCTAACCCCGGGGGTGAAGACCGGCGCTGTGCCTGGTCATGTGCACTGTGCCTAATGACATGGACTGAAAATGTGCTCCTAACCCCGGGGGTGAAGTCCGGTGCTGTGCCTGGTGATGTGCACTGTGCCTAATGACATGGACTGAAAATGTCCGGCGCTGTGCCTGGTCATGTGCACTGTGCCTAATGACATGGACTGGAAATGTGCTGCTAACCCCGGGGGTGAAGACCGGCGCTGTGCCTGGTCATGTGCACTGTGCCTAATGACATGGACTGAAAATGTGCTCCTAACCCCGGGGGTTAAGACCGGCGCTGTGCCTGGTAATGTGCACTGTGCCTAATGACATGGACTGAAAATGTGCTGCTAACCCCGGGGGTGAAGTCCGGCGCTGTGCCTGGTCATGTGCACTGTGCCTAATGACATGGACTGAAAATGTGCTCCTAACCCCGGGGGTGAAGTCCGGCGCTGTGCCTGGTAATGTGCACTGTGCCTAATGACATGGACTGAAATTGTGCTCCTAACCCCGGGGGTGAAGACCGGCGCTGTGCCTGGTAATGTGCACTGTGCCTAATGACATGGACTGAAAATGTGCTTCTAACCCTGGGGGTGAAGTCCGGTGCTGTGCCTGGTGATGTGCACTGTGCCTAATGACATGGACTGAAAATGTGTATCTAACCCCGGGGGTGAAGTCTGGCGCTGTGCCTGGTGATGTGCACTGTGCCTAATGACATGGACTGAAAATGTGTATCTAACCCCGGGGGTGAAGTCCGGCGCTGTGCCTGGTGATGTGCACTGTGCCTAATGACATGGACTGAAAATGTGCTCCTAACCCCGGGGGTGAAGTCCGGCGCTGTGCCTGGTCATGTGCACTGTGCCTAATGACATGGACTGAAAATGTGCTCCTAACCCCGGGGGTGAAGTCCAGTGCTGTGCCTGGTGATGTGCACTGTGCCTAATGACATGGACTGAAAATGTGCTCCTAACCCCGGGGGTGAAGTCCGGCGCTGTGCCTGGTCATGTGCACTGTGCCTAATGACATGGACTGAAAATGTGCTCCTAACCCTGGGGGTGAAGTCCAGCGCTGTGCCTGGTGATGTGCACTGTGCCTAATGACATGGACTCAAAATGTGCTCCTAACCCCGGGGGTGAAGTCCAGCGCTGTGCCTGGTAATGTGCATTGTGCCTAATGACATGGACTGAAAATGTGCTCCTAACCCCGGGGGTGAAGTCCGGCGCTGTGCCTGGTCATGTGCACGGTGCCTAATGACATGGACTGAGATTTATCATATGGACGATGCGTTTGCCGGCTGGAGCATGGCCCTTTTCCTGTTATTATTATGTCCCCTGTTTTGGTCTTTACTGTATATAATATATAATATTTATGTATCAGGAATAATAAATATGCAGAGGAGCTGGAAGGAGGCAAGAAATTTGGGTTCAGACCAAGGTAGAATTTCTATGGGATCTGCCGGCACAGAACTATGACGTTAGCAGGAGGCAACACAGGCGCCTCATAGTTCCTCTGCCTGAAGATCGCATGAACGCGCATCTGCCGGCCGGGAACCCGAAGAGCTGCGGCACGGAAAAGAGGACGCGGGGGACAGCGCCCGAGAGTGAGAACTCATGTTATTTCTGTATATACTTAAGTATGAGCTGATTGGGGCTTATTTACTCGAGTATATACGGTAAGTTGGATGAAAGTTTATCTTTCTGTATGCGGAGCTGCTTGGATTTATCCGGGTGGTAATGTCCTTTATCTAGGTGGGGGGGAGGGGGGGGGGCTGTAACACTCATTTTCTTTGTATTTCTCCTCACTTTTCCCACGTTGCCTTCATTATAAATCCCTAAATACATTTTCCTTTTTCTCAAGGTAAAGGCCAGAAGACATATTTTGGACTTACTCCAAGGTATAACATATGGATCAAGTTTCTTCTTCCAGTTGAAGAATCAAAGCCAATTCTTAAAATCTTGGAGCAAATCCCATTCCCCAGTCATCACTATATGCAGTAAATAATGGCTAAGCAGTGAAATGCACAAAGAATAGAAAATTATTCACATTTTAAGCTAAGAGCAAAATTATAAAGATCTGAGGAGATTAGAGAAACAGAATGAGCTGGAAATATCACACACCCGGCTTAAACACAAGTCTATAAAAAAGATAAACTTACACACTCACCTTCCGGTGCTCCCAATGCTCCGTGCAGCTCCCCGTGACTTCTCTTCTTTTTTCTCTCTGCTGTATTAGCCGGGAGAGGCGCGGCCATGTGCTCTACCAACCGGTGGAACGCCTGGCTGCACCTCTGCTGGCTAAGAAAAACAGTAGGGACGTCATGGGGGCAGGCTATCTACTACAAGGGGGTTGGTTATATACTACAGGGGGCTGGCAGGCTATATACTACAGGGGGATGGCAGGCTATATACTACAGGGGGCTGGCACACTATATACTACAGGGGCTGGCAGGCTATATACTACAGGGGGCTGGCTGGCTATATAATACAGGGGGCTGGCTGGCTGTATACTACAGGGGGCTTGCTAGCTATATACTACAGGGGACTGGTTGGCTATATACTTCAGGGGGCTGGCTATATACTACAGGGGACTGGTTAGCTATATACTTCAGGGGGCTGGCTAGCTGTATATTACTGGTGGCTGGCTGGCTGTACACTACTGGTGGCTGGCTGGCTGTACACTACTGGGAGCTGGCTGGCTATATACTACTGGTGGCTGGCAGGCTATATACTACTGGTGGCTGGCTGTACACAACTGGGAGCTGGCTGGCTATACAATACTCGGGGCTGGTTGGCTATATACTACAGGGGCTGGCTAGCTATATACTACTGGGGGCTGACAGGCTATACACTAATGGGGACTGTCTGGCTATATACTACAAGGGGGTTGGTTATATACTACAGGGGGCTGGCAGGCTATATATTACAGGGGACTAGTTGGCTATACAATACTCAGGGCTGGCTGGCTATATACTACAGGGGGCTGGCTAGCTATATACATCTGGGGGGCTGGCAGGCTATACACTAATGGGGACTGTCTGGCTAAATACTACTGGGGGCTGGCAGGCTATATACATCTGGGGGAGTGGCAGGCTATATACAGCTTGGGGGCTGGCTGGCTATATACTACAGGGGGCTGTGACCAATGCGTTTCCCACCTTTGGCTTATACTCAAGTCAATAGTTTTTCCCAGTTTTCGGTGGTAAAATTTGGGGCCTCGGCTTATACTCGAGTATATACGGTAATTTTAAATTGGAATTTACAATGTCAACATCTGAAGGATATTAAAGGGCAAATTATTCTAAAAACAAATGACTTAAACAGTAATAATTAGAGCTACTGGATTATAGTAAAAATATTACTTCTCGTATATATAATTTTCCCAAAAGATGCATTATGTAAAAATACAATTCATGTGATTATACTTTAGATCAAACAGAAGGAACAATTAGAAGGAAAAAGTTACTCACCTGCGCTCCTCTTCATATTAATCCCGTTGTTTGATTTCTCTAATCCTGACTCTCTGGGGTCACCTAGAAAAAATAATTATACCATAAATAGTCACTGTATGCGGGACTGGATCAAGGAGAGGCCCTGCGGGGGGCACCGGAGAGGTGAGAACAGAGTATTATTTCTATGTGGTGGGCAAAGGAGGCTGTCAGGCTATATACAGGGGACTGGCTGGCTATATACTGGGGTCTGGATGGCTATATAATGGGGTCTGGATGGCTATATATTGGGGCTGGTTGACCATATACAGGGGACTGACTGGCTATATACAGGGGACTGACTGGCTATATAATGTTGTCTGGATGGCTATATAATGGGGCTGGTTGACCATATACAGGGCACGGGCTGGCTATATACAGGGGACTGGCTGGCTATATACAGGGGACTGGCTGGCTATATAATGGGGCTGGTTGACCATATACAGGGCACGGGCTGGCTATATACTGGGGCAGGCTTGCAGGACCCTTGGCAGGATCGAGCAGTCAGTCAAGGTTGGCAGCCCTTGGGTTTGCATGAAGTCGACTAGTACCCTATACAGGTATGGAGGCTCTCTGTTTCAGAAAGAGAAGGGTCTGTGGGTGCTGGTTGTGGGAGGAGGGGCCCTTGGGTTTCTGGCTGTGTTAGAAGCAGGGCAAGAAGTGGATTGGGGATACTGACTGTGAGAGGAGGAGGGGGCCTGGTTTTGAAAAAAGGAGGTCATATGGGTGCTAGCGGTGTTAGAAGAAAAGGAATGGAGGGCACAGGGTTAATGTCTGCACCCAATTTCATCCATCCATATGGACCATCTCTTGCATATATTCCCATGTGCTTTCACTGCCTTAATAATAATCCCGGATGCTTCCTTCATTGCTGTGTGCAGACTCTCAGTGCACTCTGTGGATTTTACTGAATGTTCCAAAATATCAGAGCTTTATTTCATTTGTTTTTTTTTGCTGGTGGTTAACTCTTCAGATACTGCATTAATGACGACCACAGCGTCTAAAGAACATTGTATCCCCTCACCCCTCATCATAATCGTGGGACCCACCAGTCTGCTCGTCAGCCTCTCCAAGGGAATTGGCTGAATTAAGTGATCAAAAGAAAAATGTAAAAAAAAGTAAAAAATAAAAATGGAATGAATTAAAATGTCACACAAGGCACCTTTACATATAAAGTGTAAATCAGTGAACCCGCATAGGGAACACCATAAAAACCTAAAAAAACACCAAAGAATGAAATAACTTTTATCCATCATAAGCCACAAAAAAAGGAATAAAATTCAATCAAAAAGCATCGCCTACGACCAGGCGCCCAGAAGATGGAAATAAGAAAAACATCTTACATGATCCCATGATCCTTGTACAGTGAACGGCAAAACTAACGCAAAAAGGGTTAAACATAAAGACAGAATTTATTTCTTTAAATATCCCAAAAAAAAGTCAATAAAATGTCATCAAAAAAGGTAAAGCCACCAAAGACGGGGGTCACGAAAAATGCAAAAAATAAGCCCTCACTTTATTAACCCCTTTGGGACGGTTTGGGGTCTAATTTAACCATTTAAGTGCTTCCGGGCCAAACCCGATCTCTCACATCTGTTCTGTATAAATGTCTGAGGTTATAACTGCACAAAGCTGTGACTTACCCGCCAGAAGTTACCCAGTTTTCATGACTTGTTACCCTTCACGTTTGTGGTAAATATTGGTCGATATGTTTTGCATTTATTCATAAAAAATGTTTAAATATGGTGAAAATGTTATAATCAGCAAGTTTCTGATAAATGATTGCAATCCTCGTAGATTTCATGTTCTCTTGATACAATTATTGAGAGGAAACATTTTCACTATGTACAACAATTAGAAAATATATAGAGAGAATTTTTTAAAAACTCTGACCGTAGCTCCAATTATTGTATAAGTTCTTCCTTTTGGGATGTTTTTTTCACCTTTTAGTCCACAGAACATAGAAAATTACTCCACACAATTTCTAAAAGCAGACAACTTCCAACGGGAATCGACCAGAACCTCCTTAGTGCGGTTTTATTCCTCGATTCCACCATAGATCAGAGCGGACCGCTAGAAGAAAATATTCACACAAAATAGCAATAAATACAGAGGACGCCAGCCACAAATGGGGATATGCGAAGGTCACCGCCCCCAAACCCGCCCCCTCATGAATACGCCAGACCTCTCTAAAAGCCCTGTACAGCGCAGCGGTGTTAGATAGTGCAACATCCCCCACCGGGGCCTAGCCTTTTCTTGGGGCCCTGGAGACATCCAGGGCCCGGAATACCGGAGTGGCTGGCGGTTGCGGCCTAGGCACGCTAGTGTCACGGTGCTTGGTACGGGGGAACCGGAGGGCTGTCCTACAGCCTGGCAGGTCTCCAGCAGGTGGTGTTGGCAAGAAATGATGAGGTATAGCGGTTCTCCCTTTGGGGTCTGGAGTATGAGTCCCTGTGTAGTGGACAGGATGCCCGTGATGGTGACAGCCGTAGTGGCAGGGACCAGACGGAGGCAGACGTTGTCTAAAAGTAACTTACAGTTCTTTATTGGAACCGACAGGAACGGTAGCAACGTGTCTTGACAAATGGTAGAACGCTGGAGATGCAGTTGGAGGGAGCCACAGGAGTAGTTCACCAGCCTGGATGCAATGGCAGGCTGGGAGGTAGCTGTGTCCTAGTAGGATGCTTCAGCTTGTCCTGGGTTGCTTCAGATATCACCTTTGAAGGTCGGATGATATCCCTTTCCTCTCACTAACTAACTCACTCAGGCAGGCAGTGAGCTGAGCTCTCCTGCTCTGGTCTGGTGTGCTGACTGCACTGACTCTTCTGAGTCTCTAATCCACTGACTACAACTGCTCTCAGTCTGAACTAGACTGGAACTGAGCTCTTCCTCAGCTAACTCTGATCTGAGAGTGAACTCTAGAACTTTCCTGACCAGGGGTTTTATTACTCCCACTGGTCAGGTGGTGGTCACTCCTCCAATTGCATCCCAGCTTACAGATACAAGATTATATCAACTGTGACTGGTTGCTAGAATTACATCACATTAAGAATTAACTCCTGCCTTACCAGACTCTACCGCTGCAGTGCTCCCCTGTGTTATGTAGTGACCTGCTGTGGGGTTGATCAGACCCTACACAGGCTGCAAGCTACATGGTGGGGTATTCACAACCACCCCTCTGCCTTGCATCGGCAGGGGTGTTGCATACCCCCGGGGCAGTTGAGAGAGCCGCCATCGGCTCGACTACGGACTGGTTGGGGCGCAGAAGACCAACCACTGACCAGCAGCGGGGCCTCCGGGGGTCCGTGCAAGTGATGGCCGGTAGAGGTAAGTACAAAAAGGGGTGTATGCTAAGTCAACAGTTGGTTGCTGACGCCGTTAAACCAAACTGTACAGTAGGAAAGGTGTGGTGTCATGTACTGTAATCCACTCCTTGCACCAAGGCCTGTATATTTGTTATATAAACACTTCTTCCCTGGTGACAAACATATAGGGGCAGATTTATCAAGCAGTCTGAAAGTCAGAATATTTCCAGTTGCCCATGGCAACCAATCACAGCTCCCCTTTAAAATATTCATGAACACTGGTGAAATGAAAGCTGAGCTGTGATTGGTTGCCATGGGCAACTGGAAATATTGTGACTTTCAGACTGCTTGATAAATCTGCCCCATAGTGTAGATATGCATTACCTTGGCATATGTGACACAATAAGACATTGTACAATGTACCTGCCGACTGACATTCTTACCCCTGTATGAGTGGTATCCAGGTGCTACATCTTTAACACCCCCGGTCCCCTAAGGACCCGCAGTTTACGGACTACCCCCACTTATGAAGCTTCGGTTTGAGGCATAAGATTGCGGTCAGGGTTTACATAGAGACGGTCCGACACAGCCACACTACAATCTGGAAAGCCTATAAAAGGTTAGTGCAAACTACTAGCATAACATTGACAGTGTGCAAACTTTTTTTTGTAAACTCACATTGGCTTAGAAGCTCAATGGGTACACATCTTAAAACATTAACGTTGCAAACGTTACAAAGGTAGGCTACTCGGGGGAGCAGGATATGAAAATGTCTCTTTACCTAAAAAGGGAAAGGCATAATAGTGCATGCAGAATGTCCGTACCTAAAAAGGAAGGCATTAAGTGCAATACAATAGCAATGAAGTAGCAACTTTTCCTGGTAGTATCTGGCAAAAGTCTCACAGAAGGTCTTTAGTAGCAAAGTTCATCTTCTGGGTACAGCCCTTGAGGTGGGAAAAGTGCAATAAAGGAATAAAGGGTCTCCTCTATGTGTAGAGGGACAGAGTCCTTTGTAGGAATCTCTGCTGTGGCAGAGGAAGGGGTGCTCTCATAGCACATGACAGTGGGTAGTTCAAGGCATGTCTCTTGACTGAGATAAGTAAATAGGGGTAGAGTCTCAGGAGAGTTTCTGGCTCTACGGGGTTAGCGGGCGCTCAGCCCAAATGGGATAGCAATAATAAAGAAATAAGCATATTTACAAAATACACAATACCTGAAGAAGGCTTTCAGCCCATCAGGGGTTAATCAGCATCTTCTTTTCCAGCAACAGCAGGATCCGGGATCAGAACAGGATACTGTGTAGAAGAAACAGTAGAAGCCGGCTGGGGACACCCGGTGGCAGTTTCAGGTACTGCAGGTTCAGCAGCATCCTCCTGACATTCAGGGGGAGGGGCACTGTTGCCCGGGGTGTCGGCTGTTCCAGCCGGGGGCTCAACAGAGCCGAGGACCAAGGAGGGGTCCAGGAATAAATAAATGGGAACCTGTGGCAGCGCCACGGCTCCATCCAGCTCCAATTCTTCTGGGGCCGGGTCATCATCCCACTGGTAGCTGGCAGGTAGAGATGGTGGTCTAGTTGGAGCCTCTGGATAAGGCTCACCAGCCAGGATATCTTCTACCACGGAGGAACCACGGGATCCGGCAGCGCTCCCTGCAGGGGAGGCGGTGGGGGTGGCTCCCTGTATCATGCCCGGCCCGTGGATGGCAATGGGGCCTGTACTCACGATGACTGTGGATGGGGCATTCACATGGGTCTCTGCCGAGGAGGAAGACGAGTTCGGAGACTCCGGCCATTCGTTGTCCTCATACAGCTCATCACAAGATGGGTAGCAGTCCTCATCAGGGTCCGGGATCCGGATCACGCCAGCCGCCCATGGTCCTCGGGGTCCGTCCTGGAGGGAAAATTCTATGTACTCCCCTGGCTTCAGGTTATGGAGCCTCTCCGGCAAATCGGGCCTTTTGACGGACCAGCGGGAAATAAATACCTCCCGTCCGGTGTAGTCCTGGGTGGCGAATCCATAACCCCGCTGACGGTCGAAGTAGCGGACCATGCCAGGAGTAGGCCTCGATGCAGGTTGGGCAGCAGCAGTAGGCCCAGGCGCTGGCTCAGCAGGAGTCGGGGCCTCCCCACGTGGCGCCTCCACGTGGGCCCGCGGTACCAGCATGGTAGCCGGGAGAGGCAACAGGAACTGCCCAGGTGGTGCTTGGCTGGAGGTACGTCCTCATGACGGAGGCTCGGGTCAGTCCGCAGTGCAGTCTGTGCCCAGCAAAGGGCCTCCAGAGCGGCTGAGCAGAGACCACGATCACGGTCTCGAGGGCTTCCAGAAACTCCGGTTGTTCCACGGAGAGGAATGGCCGAGGGCCCCACGTGGTGTTGACCTCGCTGCACAAAGTCCACACTAGTTCTGGCACTTTGTTGAGGCGGGGAATTCGTGCCATTCGCGCGTGGGTGGAGCTTGGGGAGTCATCTGGATTTCCCACCAGTTCAGATTTTGGCGGGCTGGAAATACTTGCTGCGCCACAGCCTCTGAGGTAAATGCTTCAGGCGCGGCAGCACCGGATGTAGCAGAGCTGACAAAGTTCTTTGCAGGGTTTAACCTCCCGAGTGCTGGAGCGATGCTCGACAGCACGTGGCAGCAGCAACACAGTTCAATGCAGAAACGCACACAATCACTTGGGCCTAAACCCGAATGGCAGCAGGGTTAGGCAGCACAGTCTTTGTAATAAAGGACAGTCTATAGTGCCAGAATAAGGCACAGAAGTATAAATCCTGTTCGTGACGCCACTTGCAACATCCCCCACCGGTGCCTAGCCTTTTCTTGGAGCCCTGGAGACAGCCAGGGCCCGGAATACCGGAGTGGCTGGCGGTTGCGGCCTAGGCACGCTAGTGTCACGGTGCTTGGTATGGGGAATTGGAGGGCTGTCCTACAGCCTGGCAGGTCTCCATCAGGGTGGTGTTGGCAAGAAATGATGAGAGAGAGGCTGCTATAGCGGTTCTCCCTGGGGCAACCCTTTGGGGTCTGGAGTATGAGTCCCTGTGTAGTGGATAGGGTGCCCGTGATGGTGACAGCCGTAGTAGCAGGGACCAGACGGAGGCAGACGTTGAACAAAAATAACTTCCAGTTCTTTATTGGAACCGACAGGAACAGTAGCAACGTGCCTTGACAAATGGTAGAAGGCTGGGGGTGCAGTTGGAGAGGAACCACAGGAATGGATCAACAGCCTGGATGAAAGGGCAGGCTGGGAGATAGCTGTGTCCTAGTAGGACGCTTCAGCTTGTCCTGGGTTGCTTCAGATATCACCCTTGAAGGTAGGATGATACCTAGAGATGAGCGAGTATACTTGTCTGAGCTTGATGCTCGTTTGAATATTAAGGTACTCGAAACGGCTCGTTGCTCGGACGAGTATTTCCCCGGCTTGAGATCGAGCATTTAATTAAAAAAACACAGTGAAGAACAATGAAGAATAGAATAAAAACAGTGAACACAGGATCATTTAAGTGAAAAACACAGTGAAGAACACAGTGAAGAATAGATTACAGATGTTCGGCACATCTGCTTACTTGTCGGAAGATACACGCGGAACGATGCGAACAAAATAGTATGTGAAGAACAATATATATGTGTGAAGAACACATTGAAGAACACAGTGAGCAGAACGGAGACACCGGGGAGCAGCACAGAGACACCGGGGAGCAGCAGCATGGAGACACCGGGGAGCAGCACAGAGACACCGGGGAGCAGCAGCACGAAGACACCGGGGAGCAGCAGCATGGAGACATCAGGGGAACAGCAGCACAGAGACATCGGGGGAACAGCAGCACGGAGACGGCGGGGCAGCACGGAGACATCGGGGCAGCACGGAGACATCGGGGCAGAACGGAGACACCGGGGCAGCACGGAGACATTGGGGCAGAATGGAGACACCGGGGCAGCACAGAGACATCGGGGCAGCACGGAGACATCGGGGCAGCAAGGAGACATTGGGGCAGAACGGAGACACCGGGGCAGCATGGAGACATTGGGGCAGAATGGAGACACCGGGGCAGCACGGAGACATCGGGGCAGCACGGAGACACCGGGGCAGCACGGAGACATCGGGCAGCACGGAGACATCGGGGCAGCATGGAGACATTGGGGCAGAACGGAGACACCGGGGCAGCTCGGAGACATCGGGCAGAACGGAGACACTGGGGTGCAGCAGCACGGATCCCTGGGCAGCGTATCTCCCGACAAGTAAGCAGATGTGCCAAACATCTGTAATCTATTCTTCACTGTGTTTTTCACTGCGTTTTTCACTTAAATGATCCTGTGTTCACTGTTCTTCACATCTGCTATCTTGTCGGGAGATAATATACGCGCGGAACAGTGAAGAATAGATTGCAGATGTTTGCATACATCTGCTAACTTATCAGAAGACATTCTTTTTCAATTAAATAACACATTTTATTCCCGAACCATGGTCCCTTTGAAAAATGCTCGAGTCTCCCATTGACTTCAATGGGGCTCGTTATTCATCAGGAAAAGTTCGTCTCGAATAACGAGCACTCGAGCATTTTAGTGCTCGCTCATCTCTAATGATACCCCTTTCCTCTCACTAACTAACTCACTCCACTGAGCTGAGCTCTCCTGCTCTGGTCTGGTGTGCTGACTGCACTGACTCTTCTGAGTCTCTAATCCACTAACTACAACTGCTCTCAGTCTGAACTAGACTGGAACTGAGCTCTTCCTCAGCTAACTCTGATCTGAGAGTGAACTCTAGAACTTTCCTGACCAGGGGTTTTATTACTCCCACTGGACAGGTGATGGTCACTCCTCCAATTGCATCCCAGCTTACAGATACAAGATTATATCAACTGTGATTGGTTGCTAGAATTACATCACATTAAGAATTAACTCCTGCCTTACCAGGCAAACTCTACCGCTGCAGTGCTCCCCTGTGTTATGTAGTGACCTGCTGTGGGGTTGATCAGACCCTACACAGGCTGCAAGCTATGTGGTGGGGCATATTCACAACCACCCCTCTGCCTTGCATCGGCAGGGGTGTTGCAATAGCGTTATGGGAGGTTTCTGATAACACTAACAGTATAACACTGCGGCGTTTGTTTAGCGCTAGGAGCGGATTACTTTACTAACATCTCCTGGGACACTTTTTCAGGGTCACAGGTTTCTTTAACAAATGTGTGTTGTAATTAACAATAACTTTATAGGAAGATTAATTCCATAATTGACAGAAACGGAGTCCAGTGATAGAAGTGCCACATCTGCAAATAATCGTGCAACATTCCTGATACTCAACCTACACCAAGAACGGCGCTTTTCATGACAATAAATTTCCTTAATATTTACATGTTTTAATCTTTTAACAGAAAATTACTAAAGTTGAAGAAAAGGTGGAGATGATAAAACAAATTTTGGGGACAAATATAAAAAACTATATAAATGAGGAATCCTACAGTATATGAGGAATCATAGTGACCATAGAATAGAGAGAACATATTTTTTCATAGTATGGTAAACTCTAGAGATGAGCGTACACACTCGTCCTGCTCGTTGCTCGGACGAATACTTCGCCCGCTCGAGAAAATGGCAGCTCCCGTCGTGATTTTTGGCGGCTAGAAACAGAGCCAATCACAAGCCAGGAGACTCTGCACTCCACCCAGCATGACGTGGTACCCTTACACGTCGATAGCAGTGGTTGGCTGGCCAGATCAGGTGACCCTGGGATAGACTAGCCGCTGCCCGCGCTGCTCGGATCATTCTGTGTCTGAATGCCGCTAGGGAGAGAGCTGCTGCTGGTCAGGGAAAGCGTTAGGGTGTTCTATTAGAATAGTGTTATGCAGGAGTGATTCTCCAAGAACCCAACAGCCCTTCTTAGGGCTACAATAACGTTATACTTTATTTTTTTTTTGTTTGCTTGTGGCTGGGCTTGCTGGCACTAGTAGTGCAGCTAGTACCATATTGTGAGGAATTTGCTGGGAGACCTGCGACCGTTGTGTTTAGCTCTTAGTGACGCACATATCCACCTCAAACACCAAAGTGGGACAATTTATTAGGGGTTTGATTAGAATTAGGCAGAGTCTGCTTTTTCTTTTTTTTTTTACTTTTCTTTTTTTTTATAACTCAAAGTCATAAGGCACAGCACAAAATCCAGTTGTGTGCTGTCATTGTAGGCTAGAAACTAGCCATAGCAATAGGATAGCATCGTTTTGTTAAAAAAACAAAAACACAAAAAACACAAAAAAACCACAAAAAAAATTTACAGTTTACACTTTAATTTTGAAAATGTTGAACCTGAGGGCTAGGGGTAAAGGACGAGGGCGTGGGCATCCAACTACTGCAGGGGTCAGAGGCCGTGGTCCTGGGCGGGGTGAGACACCACCTGCTGATGAGGGAGCAGGGGAACGCCGCAGAGCTACACTCCCTAGGTTCATCATGTCTGAAGTTACTGGGACTCGTGGTAGAGCACTGTTGAGGCCAGAACAGTGCGAAGAGGTGATGTCGTGGATTGCGGACAATGCTTCTAGCCATTTGTCCACCAGTCAGTCTTCCACGCAGTCCACCCATGTCACCGAAATCAGCATTCCTACAGCTCCTCCACCTTAGCCTCCTTCCCCCCAGTCTGCCCCCTCCCAGGAAAATTTGGCATTTGAACCGGCGTACTCTGAGGAACTGTTTTCTGGACCCTTCCCAGAGTCACAAACCACTTGTCCGGTTGCTGCTGAGCTCTTTCCCGATGCCCAGGTTTTCCACCGGACGCAGTCTGTGGGTCATGATGACATTGTTGACGTAGTGGAAGAAGTGTGTAAAGAGGTGTCGGACGATGAGGAGACACAGTTGTCAGACAGTGGTGAAGTTGTTGTCAGGGCAGGAAGTCCGAGGGGGGAACAGACTGAGGGATCGGAGGATGATGAGGTGACAGACCCAAGCTGGGTTGATAGGGCGGGTGAACACAGTGCTTCTGAGACGGAGGCGAGTCCTATAGCAGAACAGGTTGGAAGAGGCAGTGGTGGGGCTAGACGGAGAGGCAGGGCCAGAGCAGGTGCATCAGTGCCAAATGTTTCAAGTAGTGAAGCTCCCGTGGCGAGGGCTAGATTTTCTGAAGTCTGGAGGTTCTTTAAAGAAACACTGGATGACCGACGGACTGTGGTGTGCAACCTGTGCCACACCAGGATCAGCAGGGGTTCCACCACCACTAGCTTAACCACCACCAGTTTGCGCAGGCATATGAATGCTAAACACCCCACTCAATGGAACCAAGGCAGTTCACCTCTGGCCGGGCACACCACTGCTCCTTCCGCTGTGTCACCTGCTGCCTCTGCTAGTCAGCGCCCTGCCCAGGACCCCGGTCCAAACACCTCCCGTGCGAAAACCACACCTTCGCCTCCACGATCCTCCACAGCATCCACCAATGTCTCCATGCGCAGCGTTCAGCTCTCCATACCCCAGACGCTGGAGCGCGAGAGGAAGTACAGTGCAACCCACCCACACGCACAAGCCCTCAACGTCCACATCTCCAAACTGCTTAGCCTGGAGATGCTGCCCTATAGGCTATAGGCAGAGAACGAGGCCTTTCGCAACCTTATGGCGGCGGCCGCCCCTCGGTATTCGATCCCCAGCCGCCACTACTTTTCCCGATGTGCCGTCCCAGCCCTGCACAAGCACGTGTCAGACAACATCATCCGTGCCCTGACCAACGCCATTTCTGACAAGGTCCACCTGACCACGGACTCATGGACGAGTGCTCCCGGGCAGGGCCACTATATATCGCTGACGGCACATTGGGTTAACTTGGTGGAGGCTGGGACCGAGTCTGACCCTGGGGCTGGTCATATATAGCCGACGCTGAAGATTGCGGGACCTACCTATGTCCACATCTCTCAGGCCTACTATGCCTCCTCCCACCCCTCCTCCACCTCCTCCTCCGAATTACCATCCGTGGGCATGGCGCCATCAGTCGGTAGCTCTAGGCACAGCAGCAGTGCCGTCGCTAAGCGACAGCAGGCGGTGCTCAAACTGCTGAGCCTAGGCGATAAAAGGCACACCGCCCAAGAACTATTACAGGGCATCACGGCGCAGACTGATCTGTGGCTGGCACCGCTGAACCTGAAGCTAGGCATGGTTGTGTGTTACAACGGCCGTAACCCGGTGGAGGCTCTGCAACTCGGCAGACTGACACATGTGCCATGCCTGGCCCATGTGTTAAATCTGATAGTTCAGCGTTTCCTCAAGACATACCCCAATCTGTCTGATTTGCTCATGAAGGTGCGCCGCATCTGTGCGCATTTCAGGAAGTCCAGCACAGATGCTGCCACTCTCAGGGCAGCGCAGCGCCGCCTCCAACTGCCCGCTCACCGACTGTTGTGCGACGTGCCCACGAGGTGGAATTCAACATTAACCATGTTATCCAGAGTTTACCAGCAGCGCAGAGCGATTGTAGACTGCCAGATGTCAACTTCCACCAGAACTGGTAGTCAGGTCAGTCAGCTTCCTCAAGTCTACAATGAGGAGTGGACGTGGATGTCTGATATCTGTCAGGTGCTGAGTAACTTTGAGGAGTCAACACAGATGGTCAGTGGCGATGCCGCCATCATCAGCCTCACCATCCCGCTGCTTGGCCTGTTGAAAAACTCTCTGGTCAGCATGAAGTTGGAAGCTTTGCGCTCGTCACAAGAGACGGGGGAAGAAGATTCCCTTGTTGATAGCCAAAGCACCCTTAGGTCTGTTTCTCAGCGCATATCGGAGGAGGTGGAGGAGGAAGAGGAGGAGAATGTTGGCGAGACAGAAGAGGGGACCATTGTTCAGTCCTTCACTGTTCAGCGTGTATGGGCAGAAGAAGAGGAGTTGGAGGAGTTGGAGGAGGAGGAAATGGACAGTCAGGCCAGTGAGGGGAGTGAATTCTTACGCGTTGGTACTCTGGCGCATATGGCAGATTTCATGCTAGGCTGCCTATCCCGTGACCCTCGCGTTCAAAGAATTTATTCCAGCACCGATTACTGGGTATTCACTCTCCTGGACCCACGGTACAAGCAAAATCTTTCCACTCTCATCCCTGGAGAGGAAAGGAGTGTGAAAATGCATGAATACCAGCAGGCTCTGGTGCACAAGCTGAAACAGTATTTCCCTTCTGACAGCGCTAGCGGCAGAGTGCGTAGTTCTGCGGGACAAGTAGCGAGGGAGAGTAGGCGAGCAGGCAGCTTGTCCAGCACTGGCAGGGGTACGCTTTACAAGGCCTTTGCCAGCTT
Source organism: Engystomops pustulosus (assembly GCF_040894005.1). NCBI lineage: Eukaryota > Metazoa > Chordata > Amphibia > Anura > Leptodactylidae > Engystomops > Engystomops pustulosus. The sequence continues at coordinate 623,414 of NC_092421.1, forward strand.
TATGTCACCCCAGCAAGACACTGTCACCTGTCCCCAGTCTCGGCAGAGTAGGGCTGATCTTTACAGAAAGATGGTGAGGGAGTACGTAGCTGACCATACCATCGTCCTAAATGATCACACAGCTCCCTACAACTACTGGGTTTCAAAGCTGGACATGTGGCACGAACTGGCGCTGTACGCCTTGGAGGTTCTTGCCTGCCCTGCCGCTAGCGTCTTGTCCGAGCGGGTTTTCAGTGCAGCTGGTGGCATCATCACTGATAAGCGTACACGCCTGTCGACTGACAGCGCTGACAGGCTGACGCTTATTAAGATGAATAAAGCCTGGATTTCTCATAATTTCCAATCTCCACCAGGTGAAAGAAGCTCAACCTGAATAATGTATGCACTCCTCCTCCTCATTGTCCTCCTTCTCCTCCTCTTTGTACACTAAAGCAGAGGAAACTGGCTATTTTTTTGCCAGGGCCAACTGGCTCTAGCTATAGTACTCTATGTATTTAATTTTTCTGGAGGGCCACCCACCCAGTCCTCTGGTTTGAAAACTTTTTTGGACTGCCACATACAGGCACTATCCAAATTTAATTGTCTCCATAGCAGCCTCCACACGTCGTCTTTATAGCTGCCTCCACACGTTGTCTCCATTGCTACCTCCACACATCATCTCCATAGCTGCCTCCCAAAGTCGTCCATATAGCTGCCTCCATACATCGGCCCCTTAGCAAACGAGCTGTGTCAGGCAGAATTTTGGGTTGTTTTCATGGCTTCCACATCAAACTTGTTAACTTTGTCGCCACCCTGCTGTGTTATCCACAAAATATACTGGCAAACTTTTATCATTTACGGATATTATTTCAGCGCTTCTTGCGCATCTGTTTACATTCCCCTCACTCGCCATATCCTAAACTTATAAGAACGCTACTACACTTGATCTTATCCAAAAGGTTCTTAGAAGTGCTGTTTGGGGAGTAGCCTAGAGACAGGGGCTTAGACAGGCGAAAGTTCGCCTGGCAGCGGAGCGCCAGCTCCATCCCAAGATTAGGCAGCCTCAGAGACATCCATGCATGCTGCCCCTACTGTTTCCTGTCCATTTCGCCTCCACGATCCTCCACAGCGTCCACCAATGTCTCCATGCGCAAGTTTCAACTCTCTATACCCCAGACGCTGGAGCACGAGAGGATATGCAGCACAACATCCCCTTATCAAACGAGCTGTGTCAGGCAGAATTTTCAGGTGTTTCACCAGATACATAGTGGAACGCGGCCCATCTGTCGCCGCCATGCTGGAGACCTGAAGTTGCAATCATAGCAGCGCAATATGGATGCCCCATACTGTCGCTCTTAATCATGGAAGTCGTCTCCATGGCTGCCTCCACATGTCGTCCCCTTATCAAAAGAGCTGTGTCAGGCTCATTTTTCGGGTGTTTCACCAGATACGTTATGGAACTTGGTCACTATGTCGCCACCATGCTGTGTTATCGGCTAAATATACCGTCAACCTTTTGTTCACATAGGAAATCATTTCACCTCCTTTGGTGAAGCCTGAGTCCATTTAGGGTATGTCGCCATGCCACTCTCTAGCCTTCCGCTGCTGCCGCTGCCTCTGCATGCCGTCCCCTATAGTGTCAGGGTCAATTATTGGATGTTTTAGATGCTATCTAGCCTCATTCTGTCACTCTGTCATGGCCATGCTGTTGCCCATAATTTTGGCATAATGGTGCGATTAAGCAGCCTCAGAGGCATCCATGCATGCTGCCCCTGCTGTTTCCTGTCCATTTCCGTGGTGTTTCCATCCTTTTCTGAGGTTCCCAGGTGTTTGGCCAAGCTTCCCTGTGCAGAGCCTTGGTCCCCTTCAAAAATGCTTCAATGGGGCTCGTTATTCGAGTCGAGCACTCGAGCATCGGGAATACTAGGGTGAGTTTTTACTATGTTACTGACAGTGCCAATGCACCAATAGGAGTGCTGCTTAATAGGAAGGGGAGGAGCAGAACAGTTTAAATAGCTATTGTGTCTTAAGTGTCTCAGCAAACAGGTCAGATGGAGCGCAGGGAGCGCGAAACAGCCGTCATGTTTTTGATTGTCTTGTGAGTCTACGCGTGTCCTCCCTCTACCTCCATATTACACTCAGCGCTGCTCTCCTTCTCCTCTTTCTCCCGCCTCCCCATATTTTCACCATCCCACCCATTAGATTGTCAGCTCCTGGGGACAGGGAGGGATGTGACAGCTCTGTGCAGCGCTGCGGTATCTGTGTGCGCTATATAAAGGGAGGGGGCGGTTACCACCACATTCAGGGGATTTTTATACTAACCCTAAAAGTTGTTTTTTTATGTCGGGGGCGGGGGGACAGTTTCTATAATTCGGTTACTTTTGGGGTTTTACTATTATTTATCCCTCTCAGAGTCACTTGACACTTGGGTCCATCAGAACCTTAAAGATTATTTGTATGAAAATGTGATAAATTGCAGCTAAAGCCGTGACCGTTCCCATTTCCTGCGCCATAAATGTCCCCCAGAGGTGACAGAAGCTTCAGCAGACTCTCCCCGCTCTGTACTGGGGAAGAAGACATGGATGTAGCAGAGCTGACTCTCCCCGCTCTGTACTGGGGAAGAAGACATGGATGTAGCAGAGCTGACTCTCCCCGCTCTGCTCTGGGGAAGAAGACATGGATGTAGCAGAGCTGACTCTCCCCGCTCTGTACTGGGGAAGAAGACATGGATGTAGCAGAGCTGACTCTCCCCGCTCTGTACTGGGGAAGAAGACATGGATGTAGCAGAGCTGACTCTCCCTGCTCTGCACTGGGGAAGAAGACATGGATGTAGCAGAGCTGACTCTCCCCGCTCTGTACTGGGGAAGAAGACATGGATGTAGCAGAGCTGACTCTCCCCGCTCTGCACTGGGGAAGAAGACATGGATGTAGCAGAGCTGACTCTTACCGCTCTGTACTGGGGAAGAAGACATGGATGTAGCAGAGCTGACTCTCCCCGCTCTGTACTGGGGAAGAAGACATGGAGGAAGCAGAGCTGACTCTCCCCGCTCTGCACTGGGGAAGAAGACATGGATGTAGCAGAGCTGACTCTCACCGCTCTGTACTGGGGAAGAAGACATGGATGTAGCAGAGCTGACTCTCCCCGCTCTGCACTGGGGAAGAAGACATGGATGTAGCAGAGCTGACTCTCCCCGCTCTGTACTGGGGAAGAAGACATGGATGTAGCAGAGCTGACTCTCCCCGCTCTGTACTGGGGAAGAAGACATGGATGTAGCAGAGCTGACTCTCCCCGCTCTGTACTGGGGAAGAAGACATGGATGTAGCAGAGCTGACTCTCCCCGCTCTGTACTGGGGAAGAAGACATGGATGTAGCAGAGCTGACTCTCCCCGCTCTGCACTGGGGAAGAAGACATGGATGTAGCAGAGCTGACTCTCCCCGCTCTGTACTGGGGAAGAAGACATGGATGTAGCAGAGCTGACTCTCCCCGCTCTGCACTGGGGAAGAAGACATGGATGTAGCAGAGCTGACTCTCCCCTGTACTGGGGAAGAAGACATGGATGTAGCAGTGCTGACTCTCCCCGCTCTGCTCTGGGGAAGAAGACATGGATGTAGCAGAGCTGACTCTCCCCGCTCTGTACTGGGGAAGAAGACATGGTTGTAGCAGAGCTGACTCTCCCCGCTCTGTACTGGGGAAGAAGACATGGATGTAGCAGAGCTGACTCTCCCCGCTCTGCACTGGGGAAGAAGACATGGATGTAGCAGAGCTGACTCTCCCCTGTACTGGGGAAGAAGACATGGATGTAGCAGAGCTGACTCTCCCCGCTCTGCTCTGGGGAAGAAGACATGGATGTAGCAGAGCTGACTCTCCCCGCTCTGTACTGGGGAAGAAGACATGGATGTAGCAGAGCTGACTCTCCCCGCTCTGTACTGGGGAAGAAGACATGGATGTAGCAGAGCTGACTCTCCCCGCTCTGCACTGGGGAAGAAGACATGGATGTAGCAGAGCTGACTCTCCCCGCTCTGTACTGGGGAAGAAGACATGGATGTAGCAGAGCTGACTCTCCCCGCTCTGCACTGGGGAAGAAGACATGGATGTAGCAGAGCTGACTCTTACCGCTCTGTACTGGGGAAGAAGACATGGATGTAGCAGAGCTGACTCTCCCCGCTCTGTACTGGGGAAGAAGACATGGAGGAAGCAGAGCTGACTCTCCCCGCTCTGTACTGGGGAAGAAGACATGGATGTAGCAGAGCTGACTCTCACCGCTCTGTACTGGGGAAGAAGACATGGATGTAGCAGAGCTGACTCTCCCCGCTCTGCACTGGGGAAGAAGACATGGATGTAGCAGAGCTGACTCTCCCCGCTCTGTACTGGGGAAGAAGACATGGATGTAGCAGAGCTGACTCTCCCCGCTCTGCACTGGGGAAGAAGACATGGATGTAGCAGAGCTGACTCTCCCCTGTACTGGGGAAGAAGACATGGATGTAGCAGAGCTGACTCTCCCCGCTCTGCTCTGGGGAAGAAGACATGGATGTAGCAGAGCTGACTCTCCCCGCTCTGTACTGGGGAAGAAGACATGGATGTAGCAGAGCTGACTCTCCCCGCTCTGTACTGGGGAAGAAGACATGGATGTAGCAGAGCTGACTCTCCCCGCTCTGCACTGGGGAAGAAGACATGGATGTAGCAGAGCTGACTCTCCCCGCTCTGTACTGGGGAAGAAGACATGGATGTAGCAGAGCTGACTCTCCCCGCTCTGCACTGGGGAAGAAGACATGGATGTAGCAGAGCTGACTCTTACCGCTCTGTACTGGGGAAGAAGACATGGATGTAGCAGAGATGACTCTCACCGCTCTGTACTGGGGAAGAAGACATGGATGTAGCAGAGCTGACTCTCCCCGCTCTGTACTGGGGAAGAAGACATGGATGTAGCAGAGCTGACTCTCCCCGCTCTGCACTGGGGAAGAAGACATGGATGTAGCAGAGCTGACTCTCCCCGCTCTGCACTGGGGAAGAAGACATGGATGTAGCAGAGCTGACTCTCCCCGCTCTGTACTGGGGAAGAAGACATGGATGTAGCAGAGCTGACTCTCACCGCTCTGTACTGGGGAAGAAGACATGGATGTAGCAGAGCTGACTCTCCCCGCTCTGCACTGGGGAAGAAGACATGGATGTAGCAGAGCTGACTCTCCCCGCTCTGTACTGGGGAAGAAGACATGGATGTAGCAGAGCTGACTCTCCCCGCTCTGTACTGGGGAAGAAGACATGGATGTAGCAGAGCTGACTCTCCCCGCTCTGTACTGGGGAAGAAGACATGGATGTAGCAGAGCTGACTCTCCCCGCTCTGTACTGGGGAAGAAGACATGGATGTAGCAGAGCTGACTCTCCCCGCTCTGCACTGGGGAAGAAGACATGGATGTAGCAGAGCTGACTCTCCCCGCTCTGTACTGGGGAAGAAGACATGGATGTAGCAGAGCTGACTCTCCCCGCTCTGCACTGGGGAAGAAGACATGGATGTAGCAGAGCTGACTCTCCCCTGTACTGGGGAAGAAGACATGGATGTAGCAGTGCTGACTCTCCCCGCTCTGCTCTGGGGAAGAAGACATGGATGTAGCAGAGCTGACTCTCCCCGCTCTGTACTGGGGAAGAAGACATGGATGTAGCAGAGCTGACTCTCCCCGCTCTGTACTGGGGAAGAAGACATGGATGTAGCAGAGCTGACTCTCCCCGCTCTGCACTGGGGAAGAAGACATGGATGTAGCAGAGCTGACTCTCCCCTGTACTGGGGAAGAAGACATGGATGTAGCAGAGCTGACTCTCCCCGCTCTGCTCTGGGGAAGAAGACATGGATGTAGCAGAGCTGACTCTCCCCTGTACTGGGGAAGAAGACATGGATGTAGCAGAGCTGACTCTCCCCGCTCTGCACTGGGGAAGAAGACATGGATGTAGCAGAGCTGACTCTCCCCTGTACTGGGGAAGAAGACATGGATGTAGCAGAGCTGACTCTCCCCGCTCTGCTCTGGGGAAGAAGACATGGATGTAGCAGAGCTGACTCTCCCCGCTCTGTACTGGGGAAGAAGACATGGATGTAGCAGAGCTGACTCTCCCCGCTCTGTACTGGGGAAGAAGACATGGATGTAGCAGAGCTGACTCTCCCCGCTCTGCACTGGGGAAGAAGACATGGATGTAGCAGAGCTGACTCTCCCCGCTCTGTACTGGGGAAGAAGACATGGATGTAGCAGAGCTGACTCTCCCCGCTCTGCACTGGGGAAGAAGACATGGATGTAGCAGAGCTGACTCTTACCGCTCTGTACTGGGGAAGAAGACATGGATGTAGCAGAGCTGACTCTCCCCGCTCTGTACTGGGGAAGAAGACATGGAGGAAGCAGAGCTGACTCTCCCCGCTCTGTACTGGGGAAGAAGACATGGATGTAGCAGAGCTGACTCTCACCGCTCTGTACTGGGGAAGAAGACATGGATGTAGCAGAGCTGACTCTCCCCGCTCTGCACTGGGGAAGAAGACATGGATGTAGCAGAGCTGACTCTCCCCGCTCTGTACTGGGGAAGAAGACATGGATGTAGCAGAGCTGACTCTCACCGCTCTGTACTGGGGAAGAAGACATGGATGTAGCAGAGCTGACTCTCCCCGCTCTGCACTGGGGAAGAAGACATGGATGTAGCAGAGCTGACTCTCCCCGCTCTGTACTGGGGAAGAAGACATGGATGTAGCAGAGCTGACTCTCCCCGCTCTGTACTGGGGAAGAAGACATGGATGTAGCAGAGCTGACTCTCCCCGCTCTGTACTGGGGAAGAAGACATGGATGTAGCAGAGCTGACTCTCCCCGCTCTGTACTGGGGAAGAAGACATGGATGTAGCAGAGCTGACTCTCCCCGCTCTGCACTGGGGAAGAAGACATGGATGTAGCAGAGCTGACTCTCCCCGCTCTGTACTGGGGAAGAAGACATGGATGTAGCAGAGCTGACTCTCCCCGCTCTGCACTGGGGAAGAAGACATGGATGTAGCAGAGCTGACTCTCCCCTGTACTGGGGAAGAAGACATGGATGTAGCAGAGCTGACTCTCACCGCTCTGTACTGGGGAGAAGACATGGATGTAGCAGAGCTGACTCTCACCGCTCTGTACTGGGGAAGAAGACATGGATGTAGCAGAGCTGACTCTCACCGCTCTGTACTGGGGAAGAAGACATGGATGTAGCAGTGCTGACTCTCCCCGCTCTGCTCTGGGGAAGAAGACATGGATGTAGCAGAGCTGACTCTCCCCGCTCTGTACTGGGGAAGAAGACATGGATGTAGCAGAGCTGACTCTCCCCGCTCTGTACTGGGGAAGAAGACATGGATGTAGCAGAGCTGACTCTCCCCGCTCTGCACTGGGGAAGAAGACATGGATGTAGCAGAGCTGACTCTCCCCGCTCTGTACTGGGGAAGAAGACATGGATGTAGCAGAGCTGACTCTCCCCGCTCTGTACTGGGGAAGAAGACATGGATGTAGCAGAGCTGACTCTCCCCGCTCTGCACTGGGGAAGAAGACATGGATGTAGCAGAGCTGACTCTCCCCGCTCTGTACTGGGGAAGAAGACATGGATGTAGCAGAGCTGACTCTCCCCGCTCTGCACTGGGGAAGAAGACATGGATGTAGCAGGCTGACTCTCCCCGCTCTGTACTGGGGAAGAAGACATGGATGTAGCAGAGCTGACTCTCCCCGCTCTGCACTGGGGAAGAAGACATGGATGTAGCAGGGCTTACTCTCCCCGCTCTGTACTGGGAAGAAGACATGGATGTAGCAGAGCTGACTCTCACCGCTCTGTACTGGGGAAGAAGACATGGATGTAGCAGAGCTGACTCTCCCCGCTCTGTACTGGGGAAGAAGACATGGATGTAGCAGAGCTGACTCTCACCGCTCTGTACTGGGGAAGAAGACATGGATGTAGCAGAGCTGACTCTCCCCGCTCTGTACTGGGGAAGAAGACATGGATGTAGCAGAGCTGACTCTCCCCGCTCTGTACTGGGGAAGAAGACATGGATGTAGCAGAGCTGACTCTCCCCGCTCTGTACTGGGGAAGAAGACATGGATGTAGCAGAGCTGACTCTCCCCGCTCTGTACTGGGGAAGAAGACATGAATGTAGCAGAGCTGACTCTCCCCGCTCTGCACTGGGGAAGAAGACATGGATGTAGCAGAGCTGACTCTCACCGCTCTGTACTGGGAAGAAGACATGGATGTAGCAGAGCTGACTCTCACCGCTCTGTACTGGGGAAGAAGACATGGATGTAGCAGAGCTGACTCTCCCCGCTCTGTACTGGGGAAGAAGACATGGATGTAGCAGAGCTGACTCTCCCCGCTCTGTACTGGGGAAGAAGACATGGATGTAGCAGAGCTGACTCTCCCCGCTCTGTACTGGGGAAGAAGACATGGATGTAGCAGAGCTGACTCTCCCCGCTCTGTACTGGGGAAGAAGACATGAATGTAGCAGAGCTGAATCTCCCCGCTCTGCACTGGGGAAGAAGACATGGATGTAGCAGAGCTGACTCTCACCGCTCTGTACTGGGGAAGAAGACATGGATGTAGCAGAGCTGACTCTCCCCGCTCTGCACTGGGGAAGAAGACATGGATGTAGCAGAGCTGACTCTCACCGCTCTGTACTGGGAAGAAGACATGGATGTAGCAGAGCTGACTCTCCCCGCTCTGTACTGGGGAAGAAGACATGGATGTAACAGGGCTGACTCTCCCCGCTCTGTACTGGGGAAGAAGATATGGATGTAGCAGAGCTGACTCTCACCGCTCTGTACTGGGGAAGAAGACATGGATGTAGCAGAGCTGACTCTCCCCGCTCTGCACTGGGGAAGAAGACATGGATGTAGCAGAGCTGACTCTCACCGCTCTGTACTGGGGAAGAAGACATGGATGTAGCAGAGCTGACTCTCCCCGCTCTGTACTGGGGAAGAAGACATGGATGTAGCAGAGCTGACTCTCCCCGCTCTGCACTGGGGAAGAAGACATGGATGTAGCAGAGCTGACTCTCCCCGCTCTGTACTGGGGAAGAAGACATGGATGTAGCAGAGCTAACTCTCCCCGCTCTGTACTGGGGAAGAAGACATGGATGTAACAGAGCTGACTCTCACCGCTCTGTACTGGGGAAGAAGACATGGATGTAGCAGAGCTGACTCTCCCCGCTCTGTACTGGGGAAGAAGACATGGATGTAGCAGAGCTGACTCTCCCCGCTCTGCACTGGGGAAGAAGACATGGATGTAGCAGAGCTGACTCTCCCCGCTCTGTACTGGGGAAGAAGACATGGATGTAGCAGAGCTGACTCTCCCCGCTCTGCACTGGGGAAGAAGACATGGATGTAGCAGAGCTGACTCTCCCCGCTCTGTACTGGGGAAGAAGACATGGATGTAGCAGAGCTGACTCTCACCGCTCTGCACTGGGGAAGAAGACATGGATGTAGCAGAGCTGACTCTCCCCGCTCTGTACTGGGGAAGAAGACATGGATGTAGCAGAGCTGACTCTCCCCGCTCTGTACTGGGGAAGAAGACATGGATGTAGCAGAGCTGACTCTCCCCGCTCTGTGCTGGGGAAGAAGACATGGATGTAGCAGGGCTGACTCTCCCCGCTCTGTACTGGGGAGAAGACATGGATGTAGCAGAGATGACTCTCACCGCTCTGTACTGGGGAAGAAGACATGGATGTAGCAGAGCTGACTCTCCCCGCTCTGTACTGGGGAAGAAGACATGGATGTAGCAGAGCTGACTCTCCCCCCTCTGTACTGGGGAAGAAGACATGGATGTAGCAGAGCTGACTCTCCCCGCTCTGTACTGGGGAAGAATACATGGATGTAGCAGGCTGACTCTCCCCGCTCTGTACTGGGGAAGAAGACATGGATGTAGCAGAGCTGACTCTCCCCCCTCTGTACTGGGGAAGAAGACATGGATGTAGCAGAGCTGACTCTCCCCGCTCTGTACTGGGGAAGAAGACATGGATGTAGCAGAGCTGACTCTCCCCGCTCTGTACTGGGGAAGAAGACATGGATGTAGCAGAGCTGACTCTCCCCCCTCTGTACTGGGGAAGAAGACATGGATGTAGCAGAGCTGACTCTCCCCGCTCTGTACTGGGGAGAAGACATGGATGTAGCAGAGCTGACTCTCACCGCTCTGCACTGGGGAAGAAGACATGGATGTAGCAGAGCTGACTCTCCCCGCTCTGTACTGGGAAAGAAGACATGGATGTAGCAGAGCTGACTCTCACCGCTCTGTACTGGAGAAGAAGACATGGATGTAGCAGAGCTGACTCTCACCGCTCTGTACTGGGGAAGAAGACATGGATGTAGCAGAGCTGACTCTCCCCGCTCTGTACTGGGGAAGAAGACATGGATGTAGCAGAGCTGACTCTCCCCGCTCTGTACTGGGGAGAAGACATGGATGTAACAGAGCTGACTCTCCCCGCTCTGTACTGGGGAAGAAGACATGGATGTAGCAGAGCTGACTCTCCCCGCTCTGTACTGGGAAAGAAGACATGGATGTAGCAGAGCTGACTCTCCCCGCTCTGTACTGGGGAAGAAGACATGGATGTAGCAGAGCTGACTCTCCCCGCTCTGTACTGGGGAAGAAGACATGGATGTAGCAGAGCTGACTCTCACCGCTCTGTACTGGGGAAGAAGACATGGATGTAGCAGAGCTGACTCTCCCCGCTCTGCACTGGGGAAGAAGACATGGATGTAGCAGAGCTGACTCTCCCCGCTCTGTACTGGGGAAGAAGACATGGATGTAGCAGAGCTGACTCTCACCGCTCTGTACTGGGGAAGAAGACATGGATGTAGCAGAGCTGACTCTCCCCGCTCTGTACTGGGGAAGAAGACATGGATGTAGCAGAGCTGACTCTCCCCGCTCTGTACTGGGGAAGAAGACATGGATGTAGCAGAGCTGACTCTCCCCGCTCTGTACTGGGGAAGAAGACATGGATGTAGCAGAGCTGACTCTCCCCGCTCTGTACTGGGGAAGAAGACATGGATGTAGCAGAGCTGACTCTCCCCGCTCTGTACTGGGGAAGAAGACATGGATGTAGCAGAGCTGACTCTCCCCGCTCTGTACTGGGGAAGAAGACATGGATGTAGCAGAGCTGACTCTCCCCGCTCTGTACTGGGGAAGAAGACATGGATGTAGCAGAGCTGACTCTCCCCGCTCTGTACTGGGGAAGAAGACATGGATGTAGCAGAGCTGACTCTCCCCGCTCTGTACTGGGGAAGAAGACATGGATGTAGCAGAGCTGACTCTCCCCGCTCTGTACTGGGGAAGAAGACATGGATGTAGCAGAGCTGACTCTCCCCGCTCTGTACTGGGGAAGAAGACATGGATGTAGTAGAGCTGACTCTCCCCGCTCTGCACTGGGGAGGAAGACATGGATGTAGCAGAGCTGACTCTCCCCGCTCTGTATTGGGGAAGAAGACATGGATGTAGCAGAGCTGACTCTCACCGCTCTGTACTGGGGAAGAAGACATGGATGTAGCAGAGCTGACTCTCCCCGCTCTGTACTGGGGAAGAAGACATGGATGTAGCAGAGCTGACTCTCCCCACTCTGTACTGGGAAAGAAGACATGGATGTAGCAGAGCTGACTCTCACCGCTCTGTACTGGGGAAGAAGACATGGATGTAGCAGAGCTGACTCTCCCCACTCTGTACTGGGAAAGAAGACATGGATGTAGCAAAGCTGAATCTCCCCGCTCTGCACTGGGGAAGAAGACATGGATGTAGCAGAGCTGACTCTCCCCGCTCTGCACTGGGGAAGAAGACATGGATGTAGCAGAGCTGACTCTCCCCGCTCTGTACTGGGGAAGAAGACATGGATGTAATAGAGCTGACTCTCCCCGCTCTGCACTGGGGAGGAAGACATGGATGTAGCAGAGCTGACTCTCCCCGCTCTGTACTGGGGAAGAAGACATGGATGTAGCAGAGCTGACTCTCACCGCTCTGTACTGGGGAAGAAGACATGGATGTAGCAGAGCTGACTCTCCCCGCTCTGTACTGGGGAAGAAGACATGGAGGAAGCAGAGCTGACTCTCCCCGCTCTGCACTGGGGAAGAAGACATGGATGTAGCAGAGCTGACTCTCCCCGCTCTGTACTGGGGAAGAAGACATGGATGTAGCAGAGCTGACTCTCCCCGCTCTATACTGGGGAAGAAGACATGGATGTAGCAGAGCTGACTCTCCCCGCTCTGTACTGGGGAAGAAGACATGGATGTAGCAGAGCTGACTCTCACCGCTCTGTACTGGGGAAGAAGACATGGATGTAGCAGAGCTGACTCTCCCCGCTCTGCACTGGGGAAGAAGACATGGATGTAGCAGAGCTGACTCTCCCCGCTCTGTACTGGGGAAGAAGACATGGATGTAGCAGAGCTGACTCTCCCCGCTCTGTACTGGGGAAGAAGACATGGATGTAGCAGAGCTGACTCTCCCCGCTCTGTACTGGGGAAGAAGACATGGATGTAGCAGAGCTGACTCTCCCCGCTCTGTACTGGGGAAGAAGACATGGATGTAGCAGAGCTGACTCTCCCCGCTCTGCACTGGGGAAGAAGACATGGATGTAGCAGAGCTGACTCTCCCCGCTCTGTACTGGGGAAGAAGACATGGATGTAGCAGAGCTGACTCTCCCCGCTCTGCACTGGGGAAGAAGACATAGATGTAGCAGAGCTGACTCTCCCCGCTCTGTACTGGGGAAGAAGACATGGATGTAGCAGAGCTGACTCTCCCCGCTCTGTACTGGGGAAGAAGACATGGATGTAGCAGAGCTGACTCTCCCCGCTCTGTACTGGGGAAGAAGACATGGATGTAGCAGAGCTGACTCTCCCCGCTCTGTACTGGGGAAGAAGACATGGATGTAGCAGAGCTGACTCTCCCCGCTCTGTACTGGGGAAGAAGACATGGATGTAGCAGAGCTGACTCTCCCCGCTCTGTACTGGGGAAGAAGACATGGATGTAGCAGAGCTGACTCTCCCCGCTCTGTACTGGGGAAGAAGACATGGATGTAGCAGAGCTGACTCTCCCCGCTCTGTACTGGGGAAGAAGACATGGATGTAGCAGAGCTGACTCTCACCGCTCTGTACTGGAGTAGAAGACATGGATGTAGCAGAGCTGACTCTCACCGCTCTGTACTGGAGAAGAAGACATGGATGTAACAGAGCTGACTCTCCCCGCTCTGTACTGGGGAAGAAGACATGGATGTAGCAGAGCTGACTCTCCCCGCTCTGTACTGGGAAAGAAGACATGGATGTAGCAGAGCTGACTCTCCCCGCTCTGTACTGGGGAAGAAGACATGGATGTAGCAGAGCTGACTCTCCCCGCTCTGTACTGGGGAAGAAGACATGGATGTAGCAGAGCTGACTCTCCCCGCTCTGTACTGGGGAAGAAGACATGGATGTAGCAGAGCTGACTCTCACCGCTCTGTACTGGGGAAGAAGACATGGATGTAGCAGAGCTGACTCTCCCCGCTCTGTACTGGGGAAGAAGACATGGATGTAGCAGAGCTGACTCTCCCCGCTCTGTACTGGGGAAGAAGACATGGATGTAGCAGAGCTGACTCTCCCCGCTCTGCACTGGGGAAGAAGACATGGATGTAGCAGAGCTGACTCTCCCCGCTCTGCACTGGGGAGGAAGACATGGATGTAACAGAGCTGACTCTCACCGCTCTGTACTGGGGAAGAAGACATGGATGTAGCAGAGCTGACTCTCCCCGCTCTGTACTGGGGAAGAAGACATGGATGTAGCAGAGCTGACTCTCCCCGCTCTGTACTGGGGAAGAGGACATGGATGTAGCAGAGCTGACTCTCCCCGCTCTGTACTGGGGAAGAAGACATGGATGTAGCAGAGCTGACTCTCCCCGCTCTGTACTGCGGAAGAAGACATGGATGTAGCAGAGCTGACTCTCCCCGCTCTGTACTGGGGAGGAAGACATGGATGTAGCAGAGCTGACTCTCCCCGCTCTGTACTGGGGAAGAAGACATGGATGTAGCAGAGCTGACTCTCCCCGCTCTGTACTGGGGAAGAAGACATGGATGTAGCAGAGCTGACTCTCCCCGCTCTGTACTGGGGAAGAAGACATGGATGTAGCAGAGCTGACTCTCCCCGCTCTGCACTGGGGAAGAAGACATGGATGTAGCAGAGCTGACTCTCACCGCTCAGTACTGGGGAAGAAGACATGGATGTAGCAGAGCTGACTCTCCCCGCTCTGTACTGGGGAAGAAGACATGGATGTAGCAGAGCTGACTCTCCCCGCTCTGTACTGGGGAAGAAGACATGGATGTAGCAGAGCTGACTCTCCCCGCTCTGCACTGGGGAAGAAGACATGGATGTAGCAGAGCTGACTCTCCCCGCTCTGTACTGGGGAAGAAGACATGGATGTAGCAGAGCTGACTCTCCCCGCTCTGTACTGGGGAAGAAGACATGGATGTAGCAGAGCTGACTCTCCCCGCTCTGTACTGGGGAAGAAGACATGGATGTAGCAGAGCTGACTCTCCCCGCTCTGTACTGGGGAAGAAGACATGGATGTAGCAGAGCTGACTCTCACCGCTCTGTACTGGGGAAGAAGACATGGATGTAGCAGAGCTGACTCTCCCCGCTCTGTACTGGGGAAGAAGACATGGATGTAGCAGAGCTGACTCTCACCGCTCAGTACTGGGGAAGAAGACATGGATGTAGCAGAGCTGACTCTCCCCGCTCTGTACTGGGGAAGAAGACATGGATGTAGCAGAGCTGACTCTCCCCGCTCTGTACTGGGGAAGAAGACATGGATGTAGCAGAGCTGACTCTCCCCGCTCTGTACTGGGGAAGAAGACATGGATGTAGCAGGGCTGACTCTCCCCGCTCTGCTCTGGGGAAGAAGACATGGATGTAGCAGAGCTGACTCTCCCCGCTCTGTACTGGGGAAGAAGACATGGATGTAGCAGAGCTGACTCTCCCCGCTCTGGACTGGGGAAGAAGACATGGATGTAGCAGAGCTGACTCTCCCCGCTCTGCACTGGGGAAGAAGACATGGATGTAGCAGAGCTGACTCTCCCCGCTCTGTACTGGGGAAGAAGACATGGATGTAGCAGAGCTGACTCTCCCCGCTCTGTACTGGGGAGAAGACATGGATGTAGCAGAGCTGACTCTCACCGCTCTGCACTGGGGAAGAAGACATGGATGTAGCAGAGCTGACTCTCACCGCTCTGTACTGGGGAAGAAGACATGGATGTAGCAGAGCTGACTCTCCCCGCTCTGTACTGGGGAAGAAGACATGGATGTAGCAGAGCTGACTCTCCCCGCTCTGCACTGGGGAAGAAGACATGGATGTAGCAGAGCTGACTCTCCCCGCTCTGTACTGGGGAAGAAGACATGGATGTAGCAGAGATGACTCTCACCGCTCTGTACTGGGGAAGAAGACATGGATGTAGCAGAGCTGACTCTCCCCGCTCTGTACTGGGGAAGAAGACATGGATGTAGCAGAGCTGACTCTCCCCGCTCTGTACTGGGGAAGAAGACATGGATGTAGCAGAGCTGACTCTCCCCGCTCTGTACTGGGGAGAAGACATGGATGTAGCAGAGCTGACTCTCCCCGCTCTGTACTGGGGAAGAAGACATGGATGTAGCAGAGCTGACTCTCCCCGCTCTGTACTGGGGAAGAAGACATGGATGTAGCAGAGCTGACTCTCCCCGCTCTGTACTGGGGAAGAAGACATGGATGTAGCAGAGCTGACTCTCCCCGCTCTGTACTGGGGAGAAGACATGGATGTAGCAGAGCTGACTCTCACCGCTCTGCACTGGGGAAGAAGACATGGATGTAGCAGAGCTGACTCTCCCCGCTCTGTACTGGGAAAGAAGACATGGATGTAGCAGAGCTGAATCTCCCCGCTCTGCACTGGGGAAGAAGACATGGATGTAGCAGAGCTGACTCTCCCCGCTCTGCACTGGGGAAGAAGACATGGATGTAGCAGAGCTGACTCTCCCCGCTCTGTACTGGGGAAGAAGACATGGATGTAACAGAGCTGACTCTCACCGCTCTGTACTGGGGAAGAAGACATGGATGTAGCAGAGCTGACTCTCCCCGCTCTGTACTGGGGAAGAAGACATGGATGTAGCAGAGCTGACTCTCCCCGCTCTGCACTGGGGAAGAAGACATGGATGTAGCAGAGCTGACTCTCCCCGCTCTGTACTGGGGAAGAAGACATGGATGTAGCAGAGCTGACTCTCCCCGCTCTGTACTGGGGAAGAAGACATGGATGTAGCAGAGCTGACTCTCACCGCTCTGCACTGGGGAAGAAGACATGGATGTAGCAGAGCTGACTCTCCCCGCTCTGTACTGGGGAAGAAGACATGGATGTAGCAGAGCTGACTCTCCCCGCTCTGTACTGGGGAGAAGACATGGATGTAGCAGAGATGACTCTCCCCGCTCTGTACTGGGGAAGAAGACATGGATGTAGCAGAGCTGACTCTCCCCGCTCTGCTCTGGGGAAGAAGACATGGATGTAGCAGTGCTGACTCTCCCCGCTCTGTACTGGGGAAGAAGACATGGATGTAGCAGAGCTGACTCTCCCCGCTCTGTACTGGGGAAGAAGACATGGATGTAGCAGAGCTGACTCTCCCCGCTCTGCTCTGGGGAAGAAGACATGGATGTAGCAGAGCTGACTCTCCCCGCTCTGTACTGGGGAAGAAGACATGGATGTAGCAGAGCTGACTCTCCCCGCTCTGTACTGGGGAAGAAGACATGGATGTAGCAGAGCTGACTCTCCCCGCTCTGTACTGGGGAAGAAGACATGGATGTAGCAGAGCTGACTCTCCCCGCTCTGTACTGGGGAAGAAGACATGGATGTAGCAGAGCTGACTCTCCCCGCTCTGTACTGGGGAAGAAGACATGGATGTAGCAGAGCTGACTCTCCCCGCTCTGTACAGGGGAAGAAGACATGGATGTAGCAGAGCTGACTCTCACCGCTCTGTACTGGGGAAGAAGACATGGATGTAGCAGAGCTGACTCTCCCCGCTCTGTACTGGGGAAGAAGACATGGATGTAGCAGAGCTGACTCTCCCCGCTCTGCACTGGGGAAGAAGACATGGATGTAGCAGAGCTGACTCTCCCCGCTCTGCACTGGGGAAGAAGACATGGATGTAGCAGAGCTGACTCTCCCCGCTCTGTACTGGGGAAGAAGACATGGATGTAGCAGAGCTGACTCTCCCCGCTCTGTACTGGGGAAGAAGACATGGATGTAGCAGAGCTGACTCTCCCCACTCTGTACTGGGGAAGAAGACATGGATGTAGCAGAGCTGACTCTCCCCGCTCTGTACTGGGGAAGAAGACATGGATGTAGCAGAGATGACTCTCACCGCTCTGTACTGGGGAAGAAGACATGGATGTAGCAGAGCTGACTCTCCCCGCTCTGTACTGGGGAAGAAGACATGGATGTAGCAGAGCTGACTCTCCCCGCTCTGCACTGGGGAAGAAGACATGGATGTAGCAGAGATGACTCTCACCGCTCTGTACTGGGGAAGAAGACATGGATGTAGCAGAGCTGACTCTCCCCGCTCTGTACTGGGGAAGAAGACATGGATGTAGCAGAGCTGACTCTCCCCGCTCTGTACTGGGGAGAAGACATGGATGTAGCAGAGCTGACTCTCACCGCTCTGCTCTGGGGAAGAAGACATGGATGTAGCAGAGCTGACTCTCCCCGCTCTGTACTGGGAAAGAAGACATGGATGTAGCAGAGCTGAATCTCCCCGTTCTGCACTGGGGAAGAAGACATGGATGTAGCAGAGCTGACTCTCCCCGCTCTGCACTGGGGAAGAAGACATGGATGTAGCAGAGCTGACTCTCCCCGCTCTGTACTGGGGAAGAAGACATGGATGTAGCAGAGCTGACTCTCCCCCCTCTGTACTGGGGAAGAAGACATGGATGTAGCAGAGCTGACTCTCCCCGCTCTGTACTGGGGAAGAAGACATGGATGTAGCAGAGCTGACTCTCCCCGCTCTGTACTGGGGAAGAAGACATGGATGTAGCAGAGCTGACTCTCCCCGCTCTGTACTGGGGAAGAAGACATGGATGTAGCAGAGCTGACTCTCACCGCTCTGTACTGGGGAAGAAGACATGGATGTAGCAGAGCTGACTCTCCCCGCTCTGTACTGGGGAAGAAGACATGGATGTAGCAGAGCTGACTCTCCCCGCTCTGTACTGGGGAGAAGACATGGATGTAGCAGAGCTGACTCTCCCCGTTCTGTACTGGGGAAGAAGACATGGATGTAACAGAGCTGACTCTCACCGCTCTGTTCTGGGGAAGAAGACATGGATGTAGCAGAGCTGACTCTCCCCGCTCTGTACTGGGGAAGAAGACATGGATGTAGCAGAGCTGACTCTCCCCGCTCTGTACTGGGGAGAAGACATGGATGTAGCAGAGCTGACTCTCCCCGCTCTGCACTGGGGAAGAAGACATGGATGTAGCAGAGCTGACTCTCCCCGCTCTGTACTGGGAAAGAAGACATGGATGTAGCAGAGCTGACTCTCCCCACTCTGTACTGGGGAAGAAGACATGGATGTAGCAGAGCTGACTCTCCCCGCTCTGTACTGGGGAAGAAGACATGGATGTAGCAGATCTGACTCTCCCCGCTCTGTACTGGGGAAGAAGACATGGATGTAGCAGAGCTGACTCTCCCCGCTCTGTACTGGGGAAGAAGACATGGATGTAGCAGAGCTGACTCTCACCGCTCTGTACTGGGGAAGAAGACATGGATGTAGCAGAGCTGACTCTCCCCGCTCTGTACTGGGGAAGAAGACATGGATGTAGCAGAGCTGACTCTCCCCGCTCTGTACTGGGGAAGAAGACATGGATGTAGCAGAGCTGACTCTCACCGCTCTGTACTGGGGAAGAAGACATGGATGTAGCAGAGCTGACTCTCCCCGCTCTGCACAGGGGAAGAAGACATGGATGTAGCAGAGCTGACTCTCCCCGCTCTGTACTGGGAAAGAAGACATGGATGTAGCAGAGCAGACTCTCCCCGCTCTGTACTGGGGAAGAAGACATGGATGTAGCAGAGCTGACTCTCCCCGCTCTGTACTGGGGAAGAAGACATGGATGTAGCAGAGCTGACTCTCCCCGCTCTGTACTGGGGAAGAAGACATGGATGTAACAGAGCTGACTCTCCCCGCTCTGCACTGGGGAGGAAGACATGGATGTAGCAGAGCTGACTCTCCCCGCTCTGTACTGGGGAAGAAGACATGGATGTAGCAGAGCTGACTCTCCCCGCTCTGTACTGGGGAAGAAGACATGGATGTAGCAGAGCTGACTCTCCCCGCTCTGTACTGGGGAAGAAGACATGGATGTAGCAGAGCTGACTCTCCCCGCTCTGTACTGGGGAAGAAGACATGGATGTAGCAGAGCTGACTCTCCCCGCTCTGCACTGGGGAAGAAGACATGGATGTAGCAGAGCTGACTCTCCCCGCTCTGTACTGGGGAAGAAGACATGGATGTAGCAGAGCTGACTCTCCCCGCTCTGTACGGGGGAAGAAGACATGGATGTAGCAGAGCTGACTCTCCCCGCTCTGTACTGGGGAAGAAGACATGGATGTAGCAGAGCTGACTCTCCCCGCTCTGTACTGGGGAAGAAGACATGGATGTAGCAGAGCTGACTCTCCCCGCTCTCTACTGGGGAAGAAGATATGGATGTAGCAGAGCTGACTCTCCCCGCTCTGTACTGGGGAAGAAGACATGGATGTAGCAGAGCTGACTCTCACCGCTCTGTACTGGGGAAGAAGACATGGATGTAGCAGAGCTGACTCTCCCCGCTCTGTACTGGGGAAGAAGACATGGATGTAGCAGAGCTGACTCTCCCCGCTCTGTACTGGGGAAGAAGACATGGATGTAGCAGAGCTGACTCTCCCCGCTCTGTACTGGGGAAGAAGACATGGATGTAGCAGAGCTGACTCTCCCCGCTCTGCACTGGGGAAGAAGACATGGATGTAGCAGAGCTGACTCTCCCCGCTCTGTACTGGGGAAGAAGACATGGATGTAGCAGAGCTGACTCTCCCCGCTCTGTACTGGGGAAGAAGACATGGATGTAGCAGAGCTGACTCTCCCCGCTCTGCACTGGGGAAGAAGACATGGATGTAGCAGAGCTGACTCTCCCCGCTCTGTACTGGGGAAGAAGACATGGATGTAGCAGAGCTGACTCTCCCCGCTCTGCACTGGGGAAGAAGACATGGATGTAGCAGAGCTGACTCTCCCCGCTCTGTACTGGGGAAGAAGACATGGATGTAGCAGAGCTGACTCTCCCCGCTCTGTACTGGGGAAGAAGACATGGATGTAGCAGAGCTGACTCTCCCCGCTCTGTACTGGGGAAGAAGACATGGATGTAGCAGAGCTGACTCTCCCCGCTCTGTACTGGGGAAGAAGACATGGATGTAGCAGAGCTGACTCTCCCCGCTCTGCACTGGGGAAGAAGACATGGATGTAGCAGAGCTGACTCTCCCCGCTCTGTACTGGGGAAGAAGACATGGATGTAGCAGAGCTGACTCTCCCCGCTCTGCACTGGGGAAGAAGACATGGATGTAGCAGAGCTGACTCTCCCCGCTCTGTACTGGGGAAGAAGACATGGATGTAGCAGAGCTGACTCTCCCCGCTCTGCACTGGGGAAGAAGACATGGATGTAGCAGAGCTGACTCTCCCCGCTCTGTACTGGGGAAGAAGACATGGATGTAGCAGAGCTGACTCTCCCCGCTCTGCACTGGGGAAGAAGACATGGATGTAGCAGAGCTGACTCTCCCCGCTCTGTACTGGGGAAGAAGACATGGATGTAGCAGAGCTGACTCTCCCCGCTCTGTACTGGGGAAGAAGACATGGATGTAGCAGAGCTGACTCTCCCCGCTCTGCACTGGGGAAGAAGACATGGATGTAGCAGAGCTGACTCTCCCCGCTCTGTACTGGGGAAGAAGACATGGATGTAGCAGAGCTGACTCTCCCCGCTCTGCACTGGGGAAGAAGACATGGATGTAGCAGAGCTGACTCTCCCCGCTCTGCACTGGGGAAGAAGACATGGATGTAGCAGAGCTGACTCTCCCCGCTCTGTACTGGGGAAGAAGACATGGATGTAGCAGAGCTGACTCTCCCCTGTACTGGGGAAGAAGACATGGATGTAGCAGAGCTGACTCTCACCGCTCTGCACTGGGGAAGAAGACATGGATGTAGCAGAGCTGACTCTCCCCGCTCTGTACTGGGGAAGAAGACATGGATGTAGCAGAGCTGACTCTCCCCGCTCTGCTCTGGGGAAGAAGACATGGATGTAGCAGAGCTGACTCTCCCCGCTCTGTACTGGGGAAGAAGACATGGATGTAGCAGAGCTGACTCTCCCCGCTCTGTACTGGGGAAGAAGACATGGATGTAGCAGAGCTGACTCTCCCTGCTCTGCACTGGGGAAGAAGACATGGATGTAGCAGAGCTGACTCTCCCCGCTCTGTACTGGGGAAGAAGACATGGATGTAGCAGAGCTGACTCTCCCCGCTCTGCACTGGGGAAGAAGACATGGATGTAGCAGAGCTGACTCTTACCGCTCTGTACTGGGGAAGAAGACATGGATGTAGCAGAGCTGACTCTCCCGCTCTGTACTGGGGAAGAAGACATGGAGGAAGCAGAGCTGACTCTCCCCGCTCTGCACTGGGGAAGAAGACATGGATGTAGCAGAGCTGACTCTCACCGCTCTGTACTGGGGAAGAAGACATGGATGTAGCAGAGCTGACTCTCCCCGCTCTGCACTGGGGAAGAAGACATGGATGTAGCAGAGCTGACTCTCCCCGCTCTGTACTGGGGAAGAAGACATGGATGTAGCAGAGCTGACTCTCCCCGCTCTGTACTGGGGAAGAAGACATGGATGTAGCAGAGCTGACTCTCCCCGCTCTGTACTGGGGAAGAAGACATGGATGTAGCAGAGCTGACTCTCCCCGCTCTGTACTGGGGAAGAAGACATGGATGTAGCAGAGCTGACTCTCCCCGCTCTGCACTGGGGAAGAAGACATGGATGTAGCAGAGCTGACTCTCCCCGCTCTGTACTGGGGAAGAAGACATGGATGTAGCAGAGCTGACTCTCCCCGCTCTGCACTGGGGAAGAAGACATGGATGTAGCAGAGCTGACTCTCCCCTGTACTGGGGAAGAAGACATGGATGTAGCAGTGCTGACTCTCCCCGCTCTGCTCTGGGGAAGAAGACATGGATGTAGCAGAGCTGACTCTCCCCGCTCTGTACTGGGGAAGAAGACATGGATGTAGCAGAGCTGACTCTCCCCGCTCTGTACTGGGGAAGAAGACATGGATGTAGCAGAGCTGACTCTCCCCGCTCTGCACTGGGGAAGAAGACATGGATGTAGCAGAGCTGACTCTCCCCTGTACTGGGGAAGAAGACATGGATGTAGCAGAGCTGACTCTCCCCGCTCTGCTCTGGGGAAGAAGACATGGATGTAGCAGAGCTGACTCTCCCCGCTCTGTACTGGGGAAGAAGACATGGATGTAGCAGAGCTGACTCTCCCCGCTCTGTACTGGGGAAGAAGACATGGATGTAGCAGAGCTGACTCTCCCCGCTCTGCACTGGGGAAGAAGACATGGATGTAGCAGAGCTGACTCTCCCCGCTCTGTACTGGGGAAGAAGACATGGATGTAGCAGAGCTGACTCTCCCCGCTCTGCACTGGGGAAGAAGACATGGATGTAGCAGAGCTGACTCTTACCGCTCTGTACTGGGGAAGAAGACATGGATGTAGCAGAGCTGACTCTCCCCGCTCTGTACTGGGGAAGAAGACATGGAGGAAGCAGAGCTGACTCTCCCCGCTCTGTACTGGGGAAGAAGACATGGATGTAGCAGAGCTGACTCTCACCGCTCTGTACTGGGGAAGAAGACATGGATGTAGCAGAGCTGACTCTCCCCGCTCTGCACTGGGGAAGAAGACATGGATGTAGCAGAGCTGACTCTCCCCGCTCTGTACTGGGGAAGAAGACATGGATGTAGCAGAGCTGACTCTCACCGCTCTGTACTGGGGAAGAAGACATGGATGTAGCAGAGCTGACTCTCCCCGCTCTGCACTGGGGAAGAAGACATGGATGTAGCAGAGCTGACTCTCCCCGCTCTGTACTGGGGAAGAAGACATGGATGTAGCAGAGCTGACTCTCCCCGCTCTGTACTGGGGAAGAAGACATGGATGTAGCAGAGCTGACTCTCCCCGCTCTGTACTGGGGAAGAAGACATGGATGTAGCAGAGCTGACTCTCCCCGCTCTGTACTGGGGAAGAAGACATGGATGTAGCAGAGCTGACTCTCCCCGCTCTGCACTGGGGAAGAAGACATGGATGTAGCAGAGCTGACTCTCCCCGCTCTGTACTGGGGAAGAAGACATGGATGTAGCAGAGCTGACTCTCCCCGCTCTGCACTGGGGAAGAAGACATGGATGTAGCAGAGCTGACTCTCCCCTGTACTGGGGAAGAAGACATGGATGTAGCAGTGCTGACTCTCCCCGCTCTGCTCTGGGGAAGAAGACATGGATGTAGCAGAGCTGACTCTCCCCGCTCTGTACTGGGGAAGAAGACATGGATGTAGCAGAGCTGACTCTCCCCGCTCTGTACTGGGGAAGAAGACATGGATGTAGCAGAGCTGACTCTCCCCGCTCTGCACTGGGGAAGAAGACATGGATGTAGCAGAGCTGACTCTCCCCTGTACTGGGGAAGAAGACATGGATGTAGCAGAGCTGACTCTCCCCGCTCTGCTCTGGGGAAGAAGACATGGATGTAGCAGAGCTGACTCTCCCCTGTACTGGGGAAGAAGACATGGATGTAGCAGAGCTGACTCTCCCCGCTCTGCACTGGGGAAGAAGACATGGATGTAGCAGAGCTGACTCTCCCCTGTACTGGGGAAGAAGACATGGATGTAGCAGAGCTGACTCTCCCCGCTCTGCTCTGGGGAAGAAGACATGGATGTAGCAGAGCTGACTCTCCCCGCTCTGTACTGGGGAAGAAGACATGGATGTAGCAGAGCTGACTCTCCCCGCTCTGTACTGGGGAAGAAGACATGGATGTAGCAGAGCTGACTCTCCCCGCTCTGCACTGGGGAAGAAGACATGGATGTAGCAGAGCTGACTCTCCCCGCTCTGTACTGGGGAAGAAGACATGGATGTAGCAGAGCTGACTCTCCCCGCTCTGCACTGGGGAAGAAGACATGGATGTAGCAGAGCTGACTCTTACCGCTCTGTACTGGGGAAGAAGACATGGATGTAGCAGAGCTGACTCTCCCCGCTCTGTACTGGGGAAGAAGACATGGAGGAAGCAGAGCTGACTCTCCCCGCTCTGTACTGGGGAAGAAGACATGGATGTAGCAGAGCTGACTCTCACCGCTCTGTACTGGGGAAGAAGACATGGATGTAGCAGAGCTGACTCTCCCCGCTCTGCACTGGGGAAGAAGACATGGATGTAGCAGAGCTGACTCTCCCCGCTCTGTACTGGGGAAGAAGACATGGATGTAGCAGAGCTGACTCTCACCGCTCTGTACTGGGGAAGAAGACATGGATGTAGCAGAGCTGACTCTCCCCGCTCTGCACTGGGGAAGAAGACATGGATGTAGCAGAGCTGACTCTCCCCGCTCTGTACTGGGGAAGAAGACATGGATGTAGCAGAGCTGACTCTCCCCGCTCTGTACTGGGGAAGAAGACATGGATGTAGCAGAGCTGACTCTCCCCGCTCTGTACTGGGGAAGAAGACATGGATGTAGCAGAGCTGACTCTCCCCGCTCTGTACTGGGGAAGAAGACATGGATGTAGCAGAGCTGACTCTCCCCGCTCTGCACTGGGGAAGAAGACATGGATGTAGCAGAGCTGACTCTCCCCGCTCTGTACTGGGGAAGAAGACATGGATGTAGCAGAGCTGACTCTCCCCGCTCTGCACTGGGGAAGAAGACATGGATGTAGCAGAGCTGACTCTCCCCTGTACTGGGGAAGAAGACATGGATGTAGCAGAGCTGACTCTCACCGCTCTGTACTGGGGAGAAGACATGGATGTAGCAGAGCTGACTCTCACCGCTCTGTACTGGGGAAGAAGACATGGATGTAGCAGAGCTGACTCTCACCGCTCTGTACTGGGGAAGAAGACATGGATGTAGCAGTGCTGACTCTCCCCGCTCTGCTCTGGGGAAGAAGACATGGATGTAGCAGAGCTGACTCTCCCCGCTCTGTACTGGGGAAGAAGACATGGATGTAGCAGAGCTGACTCTCCCCGCTCTGTACTGGGGAAGAAGACATGGATGTAGCAGAGCTGACTCTCCCCGCTCTGCACTGGGGAAGAAGACATGGATGTAGCAGAGCTGACTCTCCCCGCTCTGTACTGGGGAAGAAGACATGGATGTAGCAGAGCTGACTCTCCCCGCTCTGTACTGGGGAAGAAGACATGGATGTAGCAGAGCTGACTCTCCCCGCTCTGCACTGGGGAAGAAGACATGGATGTAGCAGAGCTGACTCTCCCCGCTCTGTACTGGGGAAGAAGACATGGATGTAGCAGAGCTGACTCTCCCCGCTCTGCACTGGGGAAGAAGACATGGATGTAGCAGGCTGACTCTCCCCGCTCTGTACTGGGGAAGAAGACATGGATGTAGCAGAGCTGACTCTCCCCGCTCTGCACTGGGGAAGAAGACATGGATGTAGCAGGGCTTACTCTCCCCGCTCTGTACTGGGAAGAAGACATGGATGTAGCAGAGCTGACTCTCACCGCTCTGTACTGGGGAAGAAGACATGGATGTAGCAGAGCTGACTCTCCCCGCTCTGTACTGGGGAAGAAGACATGGATGTAGCAGAGCTGACTCTCACCGCTCTGTACTGGGGAAGAAGACATGGATGTAGCAGAGCTGACTCTCCCCGCTCTGTACTGGGGAAGAAGACATGGATGTAGCAGAGCTGACTCTCCCCGCTCTGTATTGGGGAAGAAGACATGGATGTAGCAGAGCTGACTCTCCCCGCTCTGTACTGGGGAAGAAGACATGGATGTAGCAGAGCTGACTCTCCCCGCTCTGTACTGGGGAAGAAGACATGAATGTAGCAGAGCTGACTCTCCCCGCTCTGCACTGGGGAAGAAGACATGGATGTAGCAGAGCTGACTCTCACCGCTCTGTACTGGGAAGAAGACATGGATGTAGCAGAGCTGACTCTCACCGCTCTGTACTGGGGAAGAAGACATGGATGTAGCAGAGCTGACTCTCCCCGCTCTGTACTGGGGAAGAAGACATGGATGTAGCAGAGCTGACTCTCCCCGCTCTGTACTGGGGAAGAAGACATGGATGTAGCAGAGCTGACTCTCCCCGCTCTGTACTGGGGAAGAAGACATGGATGTAGCAGAGCTGACTCTCCCCGCTCTGTACTGGGGAAGAAGACATGAATGTAGCAGAGCTGAATCTCCCCGCTCTGCACTGGGGAAGAAGACATGGATGTAGCAGAGCTGACTCTCACCGCTCTGTACTGGGGAAGAAGACATGGATGTAGCAGAGCTGACTCTCCCCGCTCTGCACTGGGGAAGAAGACATGGATGTAGCAGAGCTGACTCTCACCGCTCTGTACTGGGGAAGAAGACATGGATGTAACAGGGCTGACTCTCCCCGCTCTGTACTGGGGAAGAAGATATGGATGTAGCAGAGCTGACTCTCACCGCTCTGTACTGGGGAAGAAGACATGGATGTAGCAGAGCTGACTCTCCCCGCTCTGCACTGGGGAAGAAGACATGGATGTAGCAGAGCTGACTCTCACCGCTCTGTACTGGGGAAGAAGACATGGATGTAGCAGAGCTGACTCTCCCGCTCTGTACTGGGGAAGAAGACATGGATGTAGCAGAGCTGACTCTCCCCGCTCTGCACTGGGGAAGAAGACATGGATGTAGCAGAGCTGACTCTCCCCGCTCTGTACTGGGGAAGAAGACATGGATGTAGCAGAGCTAACTCTCCCCGCTCTGTACTGGGGAAGAAGACATGGATGTAACAGAGCTGACTCTCACCGCTCTGTACTGGGGAAGAAGACATGGATGTAGCAGAGCTGACTCTCCCCGCTCTGTACTGGGGAAGAAGACATGGATGTAGCAGAGCTGACTCTCCCCGCTCTGCACTGGGGAAGAAGACATGGATGTAGCAGAGCTGACTCTCCCCGCTCTGTACTGGGGAAGAAGACATGGATGTAGCAGAGCTGACTCTCCCCGCTCTGCACTGGGGAAGAAGACATGGATGTAGCAGAGCTGACTCTCCCCGCTCTGTACTGGGGAAGAAGACATGGATGTAGCAGAGCTGACTCTCACCGCTCTGCACTGGGGAAGAAGACATGGATGTAGCAGAGCTGACTCTCCCCGCTCTGTACTGGGGAAGAAGACATGGATGTAGCAGAGCTGACTCTCCCCGCTCTGTACTGGGGAAGAAGACATGGATGTAGCAGAGCTGACTCTCCCCGCTCTGTGCTGGGGAAGAAGACATGGATGTAGCAGGGCTGACTCTCCCCGCTCTGTACTGGGGAGAAGACATGGATGTAGCAGAGATGACTCTCACCGCTCTGTACTGGGGAAGAAGACATGGATGTAGCAGAGCTGACTCTCCCCGCTCTGTACTGGGGAAGAAGACATGGATGTAGCAGAGCTGACTCTCCCCCTCTGTACTGGGGAAGAAGACATGGATGTAGCAGAGCTGACTCTCCCCGCTCTGTACTGGGGAAGAATACATGGATGTAGCAGGCTGACTCTCCCCGCTCTGTACTGGGGAAGAAGACATGGATGTAGCAGAGCTGACTCTCCCCCCTCTGTACTGGGGAAGAAGACATGGATGTAGCAGAGCTGACTCTCCCCGCTCTGTACTGGGAAGAAGACATGGATGTAGCAGAGCTGACTCTCCCCGCTCTGTACTGGGGAAGAAGACATGGATGTAGCAGAGCTGACTCTCCCCCCTCTGTACTGGGGAAGAAGACATGGATGTAGCAGAGCTGACTCTCCCCGCTCTGTACTGGGGAGAAGACATGGATGTAGCAGAGCTGACTCTCACCGCTCTGCACTGGGGAAGAAGACATGGATGTAGCAGAGCTGACTCTCCCCGCTCTGTACTGGGAAAGAAGACATGGATGTAGCAGAGCTGACTCTCACCGCTCTGTACTGGAGAAGAAGACATGGATGTAGCAGAGCTGACTCTCACCGCTCTCTGTACTGGGGAAGAAGACATGGATGTAGCAGAGCTGACTCTCCCCGCTCTGTACTGGGGAAGAAGACATGGATGTAGCAGAGCTGACTCTCCCCGCTCTGTACTGGGGAGAAGACATGGATGTAACAGAGCTGACTCTCCCCGCTCTGTACTGGGGAAGAAGACATGGATGTAGCAGAGCTGACTCTCCCCGCTCTGTACTGGGAAAGAAGACATGGATGTAGCAGAGCTGACTCTCCCCGCTCTGTACTGGGGAAGAAGACATGGATGTAGCAGAGCTGACTCTCCCCGCTCTGTACTGGGGAAGAAGACATGGATGTAGCAGAGCTGACTCTCACCGCTCTGTACTGGGGAAGAAGACATGGATGTAGCAGAGCTGACTCTCCCCGCTCTGCACTGGGGAAGAAGACATGGATGTAGCAGAGCTGACTCTCCCCGCTCTGTACTGGGGAAGAAGACATGGATGTAGCAGAGCTGACTCTCACCGCTCTGTACTGGGGAAGAAGACATGGATGTAGCAGAGCTGACTCTCCCCGCTCTGTACTGGGGAAGAAGACATGGATGTAGCAGAGCTGACTCTCCCCGCTCTGTACTGGGGAAGAAGACATGGATGTAGCAGAGCTGACTCTCCCCGCTCTGTACTGGGGAAGAAGACATGGATGTAGCAGAGCTGACTCTCCCCGCTCTGTACTGGGGAAGAAGACATGGATGTAGCAGAGCTGACTCTCCCCGCTCTGTACTGGGGAAGAAGACATGGATGTAGCAGAGCTGACTCTCCCCGCTCTGTACTGGGGAAGAAGACATGGATGTAGCAGAGCTGACTCTCCCCGCTCTGTACTGGGGAAGAAGACATGGATGTAGCAGAGCTGACTCTCCCCGCTCTGTACTGGGGAAGAAGACATGGATGTAGCAGAGCTGACTCTCCCCGCTCTGTACTGGGGAAGAAGACATGGATGTAGCAGAGCTGACTCTCCCCGCTCTGTACTGGGGAAGAAGACATGGATGTAGCAGAGCTGACTCTCCCCGCTCTGTACTGGGGAAGAAGACATGGATGTAGTAGAGCTGACTCTCCCCGCTCTGCACTGGGGAGGAAGACATGGATGTAGCAGAGCTGACTCTCCCCGCTCTGTATTGGGGAAGAAGACATGGATGTAGCAGAGCTGACTCTCACCGCTCTGTACTGGGGAAGAAGACATGGATGTAGCAGAGCTGACTCTCCCCGCTCTGTACTGGGGAAGAAGACATGGATGTAGCAGAGCTGACTCTCCCCACTCTGTACTGGGAAAGAAGACATGGATGTAGCAGAGCTGACTCTCACCGCTCTGTACTGGGGAAGAAGACATGGATGTAGCAGAGCTGACTCTCCCCACTCTGTACTGGGAAAGAAGACATGGATGTAGCAAAGCTGAATCTCCCCGCTCTGCACTGGGGAAGAAGACATGGATGTAGCAGAGCTGACTCTCCCCGCTCTGCACTGGGGAAGAAGACATGGATGTAGCAGAGCTGACTCTCCCCGCTCTGTACTGGGGAAGAAGACATGGATGTAATAGAGCTGACTCTCCCCGCTCTGCACTGGGGAGGAAGACATGGATGTAGCAGAGCTGACTCTCCCCGCTCTGTACTGGGGAAGAAGACATGGATGTAGCAGAGCTGACTCTCACCGCTCTGTACTGGGGAAGAAGACATGGATGTAGCAGAGCTGACTCTCCCCGCTCTGTACTGGGGAAGAAGACATGGAGGAAGCAGAGCTGACTCTCCCCGCTCTGCACTGGGGAAGAAGACATGGATGTAGCAGAGCTGACTCTCCCCGCTCTGTACTGGGGAAGAAGACATGGATGTAGCAGAGCTGACTCTCCCCGCTCTATACTGGGGAAGAAGACATGGATGTAGCAGAGCTGACTCTCCCCGCTCTGTACTGGGGAAGAAGACATGGATGTAGCAGAGCTGACTCTCACCGCTCTGTACTGGGGAAGAAGACATGGATGTAGCAGAGCTGACTCTCCCCGCTCTGCACTGGGGAAGAAGACATGGATGTAGCAGAGCTGACTCTCCCCGCTCTGTACTGGGGAAGAAGACATGGATGTAGCAGAGCTGACTCTCCCCGCTCTGTACTGGGGAAGAAGACATGGATGTAGCAGAGCTGACTCTCCCCGCTCTGTACTGGGGAAGAAGACATGGATGTAGCAGAGCTGACTCTCCCCGCTCTGTACTGGGGAAGAAGACATGGATGTAGCAGAGCTGACTCTCCCCGCTCTGCACTGGGGAAGAAGACATGGATGTAGCAGAGCTGACTCTCCCCGCTCTGTACTGGGGAAGAAGACATGGATGTAGCAGAGCTGACTCTCCCCGCTCTGCACTGGGGAAGAAGACATAGATGTAGCAGAGCTGACTCTCCCCGCTCTGTACTGGGGAAGAAGACATGGATGTAGCAGAGCTGACTCTCCCCGCTCTGTACTGGGGAAGAAGACATGGATGTAGCAGAGCTGACTCTCCCCGCTCTGTACTGGGGAAGAAGACATGGATGTAGCAGAGCTGACTCTCCCCGCTCTGTACTGGGGAAGAAGACATGGATGTAGCAGAGCTGACTCTCCCCGCTCTGTACTGGGGAAGAAGACATGGATGTAGCAGAGCTGACTCTCCCCGCTCTGTACTGGGGAAGAAGACATGGATGTAGCAGAGCTGACTCTCCCCGCTCTGTACTGGGGAAGAAGACATGGATGTAGCAGAGCTGACTCTCCCCGCTCTGTACTGGGGAAGAAGACATGGATGTAGCAGAGCTGACTCTCACCGCTCTGTACTGGAGTAGAAGACATGGATGTAGCAGAGCTGACTCTCACCGCTCTGTACTGGAGAAGAAGACATGGATGTAACAGAGCTGACTCTCCCCGCTCTGTACTGGGGAAGAAGACATGGATGTAGCAGAGCTGACTCTCCCCGCTCTGTACTGGGAAAGAAGACATGGATGTAGCAGAGCTGACTCTCCCCGCTCTGTACTGGGGAAGAAGACATGGATGTAGCAGAGCTGACTCTCCCCGCTCTGTACTGGGGAAGAAGACATGGATGTAGCAGAGCTGACTCTCACCGCTCTGTACTGGGGAAGAAGACATGGATGTAGCAGAGCTGACTCTCCCCGCTCTGTACTGGGGAAGAAGACATGGATGTAGCAGAGCTGACTCTCCCCGCTCTGTACTGGGGAAGAAGACATGGATGTAGCAGAGCTGACTCTCCCCGCTCTGTACTGGGGAAGAAGACATGGATGTAGCAGAGCTGACTCTCCCCGCTCTGCACTGGGGAAGAAGACATGGATGTAGCAGAGCTGACTCTCCCCGCTCTGCACTGGGGAGGAAGACATGGATGTAACAGAGCTGACTCTCACCGCTCTGTACTGGGGAAGAAGACATGGATGTAGCAGAGCTGACTCTCCCCGCTCTGTACTGGGGAAGAAGACATGGATGTAGCAGAGCTGACTCTCCCCGCTCTGTACTGGGGAAGAGGACATGGATGTAGCAGAGCTGACTCTCCCCGCTCTGTACTGGGGAAGAAGACATGGATGTAGCAGAGCTGACTCTCCCCGCTCTGTACTGCGGAAGAAGACATGGATGTAGCAGAGCTGACTCTCCCCGCTCTGTACTGGGGAGGAAGACATGGATGTAGCAGAGCTGACTCTCCCCGCTCTGTACTGGGGAAGAAGACATGGATGTAGCAGAGCTGACTCTCCCCGCTCTGTACTGGGGAAGAAGACATGGATGTAGCAGAGCTGACTCTCCCCGCTCTGTACTGGGGAAGAAGACATGGATGTAGCAGAGCTGACTCTCCCCGCTCTGCACTGGGGAAGAAGACATGGATGTAGCAGAGCTGACTCTCACCGCTCAGTACTGGGGAAGAAGACATGGATGTAGCAGAGCTGACTCTCCCCGCTCTGTACTGGGGAAGAAGACATGGATGTAGCAGAGCTGACTCTCCCCGCTCTGTACTGGGGAAGAAGACATGGATGTAGCAGAGCTGACTCTCCCCGCTCTGCACTGGGGAAGAAGACATGGATGTAGCAGAGCTGACTCTCCCCGCTCTGTACTGGGGAAGAAGACATGGATGTAGCAGAGCTGACTCTCCCCGCTCTGTACTGGGGAAGAAGACATGGATGTAGCAGAGCTGACTCTCCCCGCTCTGTACTGGGGAAGAAGACATGGATGTAGCAGAGCTGACTCTCCCCGCTCTGTACTGGGGAAGAAGACATGGATGTAGCAGAGCTGACTCTCACCGCTCTGTACTGGGGAAGAAGACATGGATGTAGCAGAGCTGACTCTCCCCGCTCTGTACTGGGGAAGAAGACATGGATGTAGCAGAGCTGACTCTCACCGCTCAGTACTGGGGAAGAAGACATGGATGTAGCAGAGCTGACTCTCCCCGCTCTGTACTGGGGAAGAAGACATGGATGTAGCAGAGCTGACTCTCCCCGCTCTGTACTGGGGAAGAAGACATGGATGTAGCAGAGCTGACTCTCCCCGCTCTGTACTGGGGAAGAAGACATGGATGTAGCAGGGCTGACTCTCCCCGCTCTGCTCTGGGGAAGAAGACATGGATGTAGCAGAGCTGACTCTCCCCGCTCTGTACTGGGGAAGAAGACATGGATGTAGCAGAGCTGACTCTCCCCGCTCTGCACTGGGGAAGAAGACATGGATGTAGCAGAGCTGACTCTCCCCGCTCTGCACTGGGAAGAAGACATGGATGTAGCAGAGCTGACTCTCCCCGCTCTGTACTGGGGAAGAAGACATGGATGTAGCAGAGCTGACTCTCCCCGCTCTGTACTGGGGAGAAGACATGGATGTAGCAGAGCTGACTCTCACCGCTCTGCACTGGGGAAGAAGACATGGATGTAGCAGAGCTGACTCTCACCGCTCTGTACTGGGGAAGAAGACATGGATGTAGCAGAGCTGACTCTCCCCGCTCTGTACTGGGGAAGAAGACATGGATGTAGCAGAGCTGACTCTCCCCGCTCTGCACTGGGGAAGAAGACATGGATGTAGCAGAGCTGACTCTCCCCGCTCTGTACTGGGGAAGAAGACATGGATGTAGCAGAGATGACTCTCACCGCTCTGTACTGGGGAAGAAGACATGGATGTAGCAGAGCTGACTCTCCCCGCTCTGTACTGGGGAAGAAGACATGGATGTAGCAGAGCTGACTCTCCCCGCTCTGTACTGGGGAAGAAGACATGGATGTAGCAGAGCTGACTCTCCCCGCTCTGTACTGGGGAGAAGACATGGATGTAGCAGAGCTGACTCTCCCCGCTCTGTACTGGGGAAGAAGACATGGATGTAGCAGAGCTGACTCTCCCCGCTCTGTACTGGGGAAGAAGACATGGATGTAGCAGAGCTGACTCTCCCCGCTCTGTACTGGGGAAGAAGACATGGATGTAGCAGAGCTGACTCTCCCCGCTCTGTACTGGGGAGAAGACATGGATGTAGCAGAGCTGACTCTCACCGCTCTGCACTGGGGAAGAAGACATGGATGTAGCAGAGCTGACTCTCCCCGCTCTGTACTGGGAAAGAAGACATGGATGTAGCAGAGCTGAATCTCCCCGCTCTGCACTGGGGAAGAAGACATGGATGTAGCAGAGCTGACTCTCCCCGCTCTGCACTGGGGAAGAAGACATGGATGTAGCAGAGCTGACTCTCCCCGCTCTGTACTGGGGAAGAAGACATGGATGTAACAGAGCTGACTCTCACCGCTCTGTACTGGGGAAGAAGACATGGATGTAGCAGAGCTGACTCTCCCCGCTCTGTACTGGGGAAGAAGACATGGATGTAGCAGAGCTGACTCTCCCGCTCTGCACTGGGGAAGAAGACATGGATGTAGCAGAGCTGACTCTCCCCGCTCTGTACTGGGAAGAAGACATGGATGTAGCAGAGCTGACTCTCCCCGCTCTGCACTGGGGAAGAAGACATGGATGTAGCAGAGCTGACTCTCCCCGCTCTGTACTGGGGAAGAAGACATGGATGTAGCAGAGCTGACTCTCCCCGCTCTGTACTGGGGAGAAGACATGGATGTAGCAGAGATGACTCTCCCCGCTCTGTACTGGGGAAGAAGACATGGATGTAGCAGAGCTGACTCTCCCCGCTCTGCTCTGGGGAAGAAGACATGGATGTAGCAGTGCTGACTCTCCCCGCTCTGTACTGGGGAAGAAGACATGGATGTAGCAGAGCTGACTCTCCCCGCTCTGTACTGGGGAAGAAGACATGGATGTAGCAGAGCTGACTCTCCCCGCTCTGCTCTGGGGAAGAAGACATGGATGTAGCAGAGCTGACTCTCCCCGCTCTGTACTGGGGAAGAAGACATGGATGTAGCAGAGCTGGACTCTCCCCGCTCTGTACTGGGGAAGAAGACATGGATGTAGCAGAGCTGACTCTCCCCGCTCTGTACTGGGGAAGAAGACATGGATGTAGCAGAGCTGACTCTCCCCGCTCTGTACTGGGGAAGAAGACATGGATGTAGCAGAGCTGACTCTCCCCGCTCTGTACTGGGGAAGAAGACATGGATGTAGCAGAGCTGACTCTCCCCGCTCTGTACAGGGGAAGAAGACATGGATGTAGCAGAGCTGACTCTCACCGCTCTGTACTGGGGAAGAAGACATGGATGTAGCAGAGCTGACTCTCCCCGCTCTGTACTGGGGAAGAAGACATGGATGTAGCAGAGCTGACTCTCCCCGCTCTGCACTGGGGAAGAAGACATGGATGTAGCAGAGCTGACTCTCCCCGCTCTGCACTGGGGAAGAAGACATGGATGTAGCAGAGCTGACTCTCCCCGCTCTGTACTGGGGAAGAAGACATGGATGTAGCAGAGCTGACTCTCCCCGCTCTGTACTGGGGAAGAAGACATGGATGTAGCAGAGCTGACTCTCCCCGCTCTGTACTGGGGAAGAAGACATGGATGTAGCAGAGCTGACTCTCCCCGCTCTGTACTGGGGAAGAAGACATGGATGTAGCAGAGCTGACTCTCACCGCTCTGTACTGGGGAAGAAGACATGGATGTAGCAGAGCTGACTCTCCCCGCTCTGTACTGGGGAAGAAGACATGGATGTAGCAGAGCTGACTCTCCCCGCTCTGCACTGGGGAAGAAGACATGGATGTAGCAGAGCTGACTCTCACCGCTCTGTACTGGGGAAGAAGACATGGATGTAGCAGAGCTGACTCTCCCCGCTCTGTACTGGGGAAGAAGACATGGATGTAGCAGAGCTGACTCTCCCCGCTCTGTACTGGGGAAGAAGACATGGATGTAGCAGAGCTGACTCTCCCCGCTCTGCACTGGGGAAGAAGACATGGATGTAGCAGAGCTGACTCTCCCCGCTCTGTACTGGGGAAGAAGACATGGATGTAGCAGAGCTGACTCTCCCCGCTCTGTACTGGGGAAGAAGACATGGATGTAGCAGAGCTGACTCTCCCCGCTCTGTACTGGGGAAGAAGACATGGATGTAGCAGAGCTGACTCTCCCCGCTCTGTACTGGGAAGAAGACATGGATGTAGCAGAGCTGACTCTCCCCGCTCTGTACTGGGGAAGAAGACATGGATGTAGCAGAGCTGACTCTCCCCGCTCTGTACTGGGGAAGAAGACATGGATGTAGCAGAGCTGACTCTCACCGCTCTGTACTGGGGAAGAAGACATGGATGTAGCAGAGCTGACTCTCCCCGCTCTGTACTGGGGAAGAAGACATGGATGTAGCAGAGCTGACTCTCCCCGCTCTGTACTGGGGAAGAAGACATGGATGTAGCAGAGCTGACTCTCCCCGCTCTGTACTGGGGAAGAAGACATGGATGTAGCAGAGCTGACTCTCCCCGCTCTGTACTGGGGAAGAAGACATGGATGTAGCAGAGCTGACTCTCCCCGCTCTGTACTGGGGAAGAAGACATGGATGTAGCAGAGCTGACTCTCCCCAGCTCTGTACTGGGGAAGAAGACATGGATGTAGCAGAGCTGACTCTCCCCGCTCTGTACTGGGGAAGAAGACATGGATGTAGCAGATCTGACTCTCCCCGCTCTGTACTGGGGAAGAAGACATGGGATGTAGCAGAGCTGACTCTCCCCACTCTGTTAACTGGGGAGGAAGACCCTGGATGTAGCAGAGCTGACTCTCCCCGCTCTGTACTGGGGAAGAAGACATGGATGTAGCAGAGCTGACTCTCCCCGCTCTGTACTGGGGAAGAAGACATGGATGTAGCAGAGCTGACTCTCCCAGCTCTGTACTGGGGAAGAAGACATGGATGTAAGCAGAGCTGACTCTCCCCCGCTCTGTACTGGGGAAGAAGACATGGATGTAGCAGAGGCTGACTCTCCCCTGGGGAAGAAGACATGGATGTAGCAGAGCTGACTCTCACCGCTCTGTACTGGGGAAGAAGACATGGATGTAGCAGAGCTGACTCTCCCCGCTCTGTACTGGGGAAGAAGACATGGATGTAGCAGAGCTGACTCTCCCCGCTCTGTACTGGGGAAGAAGACATGGATGTAGCAGAGCTGACTCTCACCGCTCTGTACTGGGGAAGAAGACATGGATGTAGCAGAGCTGACTCTCCCCGCTCTGCACAGGGGAAGAAGACATGGATGTAGCAGAGCTGACTCTCCCCGCTCTGTACTGGGAAAGAAGACATGGATGTAGCAGAGCAGACTCTCCCCGCTCTGTACTGGGGAAGAAGACATGGATGTAGCAGAGCTGACTCTCCCCGCTCTGTACTGGGGAAGAAGACATGGATGTAGCAGAGCTGACTCTCCCCGCTCTGTACTGGGGAAGAAGACATGGATGTAACAGAGCTGACTCTCCCCGCTCTGCACTGGGGAGGAAGACATGGATGTAGCAGAGCTGACTCTCCCCGCTCTGTACTGGGGAAGAAGACATGGATGTAGCAGAGCTGACTCTCCCCGCTCTGTACTGGGGAAGAAGACATGGATGTAGCAGAGCTGACTCTCCCCGCTCTGTACTGGGGAAGAAGACATGGATGTAGCAGAGCTGACTCTCCCCGCTCTGTACTGGGGAAGAAGACATGGATGTAGCAGAGCTGACTCTCCCCGCTCTGCACTGGGGAAGAAGACATGGATGTAGCAGAGCTGACTCTCCCCGCTCTGTACTGGGGAAGAAGACATGGATGTAGCAGAGCTGACTCTCCCCGCTCTGTACGGGGGAAGAAGACATGGATGTAGCAGAGCTGACTCTCCCCGCTCTGTACTGGGGAAGAAGACATGGATGTAGCAGAGCTGACTCTCCCCGCTCTGTACTGGGGAAGAAGACATGGATGTAGCAGAGCTGACTCTCCCCGCTCTCTACTGGGGAAGAAGATATGGATGTAGCAGAGCTGACTCTCCCCGCTCTGTACTGGGGAAGAAGACATGGATGTAACAGAGCTGACTCTCACCGCTCTGTACTGGGGAAGAAGACATGGATGTAGCAGAGCTGACTCTCACCGCTCTGTACTGGGGAAGAAGACATGGATGTAGCAGAGCTGACTCTCCCCGCTCTGTACTGGGGAAGAAGACATGGATGTAGCAGAGCTGACTCTCCCCGCTCTGCACTGGGGAAGAAGACATGGATGTAGCAGAGCTGACTCTCCCCGCTCTGTACTGGGGAAGAAGACATGGATGTAGCAGAGCTGACTCTCCCCGCTCTGTACTGGGGAAGAAGACATGGATGTAGCAGAGCTGACTCTCCCCGCTCTGCACTGGGGAAGAAGACATGGATGTAGCAGAGCTGACTCTCCCCGCTCTGTACTGGGGAAGAAGACATGGATGTAGCAGAGCTGACTCTCCCCGCTCTGCACTGGGGAAGAAGACATGGATGTAGCAGAGCTGACTCTCCCCGCTCTGTACTGGGGAAGAAGACATGGATGTAGCAGAGCTGACTCTCCCCGCTCTGTACTGGGGAAGAAGACATGGATGTAGCAGAGCTGACTCTCCCCGCTCTGCACTGGAGAAGAAGACATGGATGTAGCAGAGCTGACTCTCCCCGCTCTGTACTGGAGAAGAAGACATGGATGTAGCAGAGCTGACTCTCCCCGCTCTGTACTGGGGAAGAAGACATGGATGTAGCAGAGCTGACTCTCCCCGCTCTGTACTGGGGAAGAAGACATGGATGTAGCAGAGCTGACTCTCCCCGCTCTGCACTGGGGAAGAAGACATGGATGTAGCAGAGCTGACTCTCCCCGCTCTGTACTGGGGAAGAAGACATGGATGTAGCAGAGCTGACTCTCCCCGCTCTGCACTGGGGAAGAAGACATGGATGTAGCAGAGCTGACTCTCCCCGCTCTGCACTGGGGAAGAAGACATGGATGTAGCAGAGCTGACTCTCCCCGCTCTGTACTGGGGAAGAAGACATGGATGTAGCAGAGCTGACTCTCCCCGCTCTGTACTGGGGAAGAAGACATGGATGTAGCAGAGCTGACTCTCCCCGCTCTGTACTGGGGAAGAAGACATGGATGTAGCAGAGCTGACTCTCCCCGCTCTGTACTGGGGAAGAAGACATGGATGTAGCAGAGCTGACTCTCCCCGCTCTGCACTGGGGAAGAAGACATGGATGTAGCAGAGCTGACTCTCCCCGCTCTGTACTGGGGAAGAAGACATGGATGTAGCAGAGCTGACTCTCCCCGCTCTGCACTGGGGAAGAAGACATGGATGTAGCAGAGCTGACTCTCCCCGCTCTGTACTGGGGAAGAAGACATGGATGTAGCAGAGCTGACTCTCCCCGCTCTGCACTGGGGAAGAAGACATGGATGTAGCAGAGCTGACTCTCCCCGCTCTGTACTGGGGAAGAAGACATGGATGTAGCAGAGCTGACTCTCCCCGCTCTGCACTGGGGAAGAAGACATGGATGTAGCAGAGCTGACTCTCCCCGCTCTGTACTGGGGAAGAAGACATGGATGTAGCAGAGCTGACTCTCCCCGCTCTGTACTGGGGAAGAAGACATGGATGTAGCAGAGCTGACTCTCCCCGCTCTGCACTGGGGAAGAAGACATGGATGTAGCAGAGCTGACTCTCCCCGCTCTGTACTGGGGAAGAAGACATGGATGTAGCAGAGCTGACTCTCCCCGCTCTGCACTGGGGAAGAAGACATGGATGTAGCAGAGCTGACTCTCCCCGCTCTGCACTGGGGAAGAAGACATGGATGTAGCAGAGCTGACTCTCCCCGCTCTGTACTGGGGAAGAAGACATGGATGTAGCAGAGCTGACTCTCCCCGCTCTGTACTGGGGAGAAGACATGGATGTAGCAGAGATGACTCTCACCGCTCTGTTCTGGGGAAGAAGACATGGATGTAGCAGAGCTGACTCTCCCCGCTCTGTACTGGGGAAGAAGACATGGATGTAGCAGAGCTGACTCTCCCCGCTCTGTACTGGGGAAGAAGACATGGATGTAGCAGAGCTGACTCTCCCCGCTCTGTACTGGGGAAGAAGACATGGATGTAGCAGAGCTGACTCTCCCCGCTCTGTACTGGGGAAGAAGACATGGATGTAGCAGAGCTGACTCTCCCCGCTCTGCACTGGGGAAGAAGACATGGATGTAGCAGAGCTGACTCTCACCGCTCTGTACTGGGGAAGAAGACATGGATGTAGCAGAGCTGACTCTCCCCGCTCTGTACTGGGAAAGAAGACATGGATGTAGCAGAGCTGAATCTCCCCGCTCTGTACTGGGGAGAAGACATGGATGTAGCAGAGCTGACTCTCCCCGCTCTGTACTGGGGAAGAAGACATGGATGTAGCAGAGCTGACTCTCCCCGCTCTGTACTGGGGAAGAAGACATGGATGTAGCAGAGCTGACTCTCCCCGCTCTGTACTGGGGAAGAAGACATGGATGTAGCAGAGCTGACTCTCCCCGCTCTGTACTGGGGAAGAAGACATGGATGTAGCAGAGCTGACTCTCCCCGCTCTGTACTGGGGAAGAAGACATGGATGTAGCAGAGCTGACTCTCCCCGCTCTGTACTGGGGAAGAAGACATGGATGTAGCAGAGCTGACTCTCACCGCTCTGTACTGGGGAAGAAGACATGGATGTAACAGAGCTGACTCTCCCCGCTCTGCACTGGGGAAGAAGACATAGATGTAGCAGAGCTGACTCTCCCCGCTCTGTACTGGGGAAGAAGACATGGATGTAGCAGAGCTGACTCTCCCCGCTCTGCACTGGGGAAGAAGACATAGATGTAGCAGAGCTGACTCTCCCCGCTCTGTACTGGGGAAGAAGACATGGATGTAGCAGAGCTGACTCTCCCCGCTCTGTACTGGGGAAGAAGACATGGATGTAGCAGAGCTGACTCTCCCCGCTCTGTACTGGGGAAGAAGACATGGATGTAGCAGAGCTGACTCTCCCCGCTCTGTACTGGGGAAGAAGACATGGATGTAGCAGAGCTGACTCTCCCCGCTCTGTACTGGGGAAGAAGACATGGATGTAGCAGAGCTGACTCTCACCGCTCTGCACTGGGGAAGAAGACATGGATGTAGCAGAGCTGACTCTCACCGCTCTGTACTGGGGAAGAAGACATGGATGTAGCAGAGCTGACTCTGCTATTAGTTCATTGTCGTCCACTGTTCACACATATTTAGGATTCTTCTCCACATTTTTATCACCTGAAAGTATCAGTAACGTTCTCCCTGGGATGGACTTTTCCCTCTTCTCCTTGTAACTCACGTGTCCGAATCCCTCGAGACTGATTATCGGCTATGGATTATCTAGAACTCAATACCAGATGAATGGATTGGGAGCGGGGGAGGGTTAGGGTCATAGGTCACTGGGAGCGGGGGAGGGTAAGGGTTATAGGTCACTGGGAGGGTTAGGGTTATAGGTCACTGGGAGCGGGGGAGGGTTAGGGTCATAGGTCACTGGGAGCGGGGGAGGGTAAGGGTTATAGGTCACTGGGAGGGTTAGGGTTATAGGTCACTGGGAGCGGGGGAGGGTTAGGGTTATAGGTCACTGGGAGCGGGGGAGGGTTAGGGTTATAGGTCACTGGGAGCGGGGGAGGGTTAGGGTTATAGGTCACTGGGAGCGGGGGAGGGTTAGGGTTATAGGTCACTGGGAGCGGGGGAGGGGCACTGGTCATGTTCTGGTCTGGAGTCTTCTCCGTGTAATGTAAAGGTTTAGTGCGGAGGAAGAACACGCAGGATGGGAAAGGCAAAGAGATCGGAATCGTCCACTGATTACCATAATATATTATCCATTCCTTGGTAAGAAGATCCCGGCGCAGAGGGAGGAGCCTCCGAGAATCTCACCAGGGGCTCAATCTGCCGAGAACTAGAAGATTGGACAATTATGTATCCATCATTCTCCCAATATCTTTCTATAGAATATACAGAATGTTTCCTCAGTCTCCTTCACACATTGTTATAAAACGACGTCATGTTCTTACATCAAGACGTTCCCAATGCACAATGCATCTATAATTACAGGCGGCCCCCTACTTAAGGACACCCGACTTACAGACGGCCCCTAGTTACAGACATTCCCCAATGCATCTATAATTACAGATACAGGCGGCCCCCTACTTAAGGACACCTGACTTACAGACGGCCCCTAGTTACAGTCGTTCCCCAATGCACAGAGCATCTATAATTACAGATACAGGCGGCCCCCTACTTAAGGACACCCGACTTACAGACGACCCCTGGTTACAGACGTTCCCCAATGCACAATGCATCTATAATTACAGATACAGGCGGCCCCCTACTTAAGGACACCCGACATACAGATGGCCCCTAGTTACAGTCGTTCCCCAATGCACAATGCATCTATAATTACAGATACAGGCGGCCCCCTACTTAAGGACACCCGACATACAGACGGCCCCTAGTTACAGTCGTTCCCCAATGCACAATGCATCTATAATTACAGATACAGGCGGCCCCCTACTTAAGGACACCCGACATACAGACGGCCCCTGGTTACAGTCGTTCCCCAATGCACAATGCATCTATAATTACAGATACAGGCGGCCCCCTACTTAAGGACACCCGACTTACAGACGGCCCCTAGTTACAGATGGACCCCAATGCACAATGCATCTATAATTACAGATACAGGCGGCCCCCTACTTAAGGACACCCGACTTACAGATGGCCCCTAGTTACAGTCGTTCCCCAATGCACAATGCATCTATAATTACAGATACAGGCGGCCCCCTACTTAAGGACACCCGACATACAGACGGCCCCTGGTTACAGTCGTTCCCCAATGCACAATGCATCTATAATTACAGATACAGGCGGCCCCCTACTTAAGGACACCCGACTTACAGACGGCCCCTAGTTACAGACGGCCCCTAGTTACACTCGTTCCCCAATGCATCTATAATTACAGATACAGGCGGCCCCCTACTTAAGGACACCCGACTTACAGACGGCCCCTGGTTACAGTCGTTCCCCAATGCATCTATAATTACAGATAAACCCGGAATCGTAGGATCGGCAGCGGCAGATGTGAATTATTATTTTATCTGCTTTTGTCACAGACACTTCCAGTCTGACAGGAACGAGGAACCTGGAATCTCGTGTTTTTCTTCCATGTCCCTTCACAGACCCAAACATTGTAATGACCTATT
Source organism: Engystomops pustulosus (assembly GCF_040894005.1). Lineage (NCBI taxonomy): Eukaryota > Metazoa > Chordata > Amphibia > Anura > Leptodactylidae > Engystomops > Engystomops pustulosus. Next base: position 666,142 of record NC_092421.1, read on the forward strand.
TTTATCCATAAAAATCTCCCAAAATAACCCGAGGCCGATGGATCTATAAGTCTTGTATCGGATAAATGTCCATTCTGGGGTTTGGAGAATTAAAGGTTTTTTCCTATTTCAGAAAATAAAATGTTATTGTTTGTAGAATGAAAAGTTATTCAAGTTTCCAATCGACTTCCTGTATCAATTCTTCTCAGATTCCTGGATCTCTGCTTGCTGTCCTTCTATAGGAAGCTTCTATGTTTACTCCAGTGGACAGAAATCTGACCATGGTCACACAGGTGCATGGCTCGTTATATATCACACAGGTGCATGGCTCGTTATATATCACACAGGTGCACGGCTCGTTATATATCACACAGGTGCACGGCTCTGGTTATATATCACACAGGTGCACGGCTCGTTATATATCACACAGGTGCACGGCTCGTTATATATCACACAGGTGTACGGCTCGTTATATATCACACAGGTGCACGGCTCGTTATATATCACACATGTGCACGGCTCTGGTTATATATCACACAGGTGCACGGCTCGTTATATATCACACAGGTGCACGGCTCGTTATATATCACACAGGTGTACGGCTCGTTATATATCACAAAGGTGCACGGCTCGTTATATATCACACAGGTGCATGGCTCGTTATATATCACACAGGTGCATGGCTCGTTATATATCACACTGGTGCACGGCTCGTTATATATCACACATGTGCACGGCTCTGGTTATATATCACACAGGTGCACGGCTCGTTATATATCACACAGGTGCACGGCTCGTTATATATCACACAGGTGCACGGCTCTGGTTATATATCACACAGGTGCGCGGCTCTGGTTATTTATCACACAGGTGTACGGCTCGTTATATATCACACAGGTGCACGACTCGTTATATATCACACAGGTGAGCGGCTCGTTATATATCACACAGGTGCACGGCTCGTTATATATCACACAGGTGCACGGCTCATTATATATCACACAGGTGCACGGCTCGTTATATATCACACAGGTGCACGGCTCGTTATATATCACACAGGTGCACGGCTCGTTATATATCACACAGGTGCACAGCTCGTTATATATCACACAGGTGTACGGCTCGTTATATATCACACAGGTGCACGGCTCATTATATATCACACAGGTGCACGGCTCATTATATATCACACAGGTGTACGGCTTGTTATATATCACACAGGTGCACGGCTCGCTATATATCACACAGGTGCGCGGCTCGCTATATATCACACAGGTGCACGGCTCGTTATATATCACACAGGTGCACGGCTCGTTATATATCACACAGGTGCGCGGCTCGTTATATATCACACAGGTGCACGGCTCGTTATATATCACACAGGTGCACGGCTCGTTATATATCACACAGGTGCACGGCTCGTTATATATCACACAGGTGCACGGCTCGTTATATATCACACAGGTGCACGGCTCGTTATATATCACACAGGTGTACGGCTCGTTATATATCACACAGGTGCGCGGCTCTGGTTATATATATCACACAGGTGTACAGCTCGTTATATATCACACAGGTGCGCGGCTCTGGTTATATATATATCACACAGGTACACGGCTCTGGTTATATATATCACACAGGTGTACGGCTCATTATATATCACACAGGTGCGCGGCTCGTTATATATCACACAGGTGCGCGGCTCGTTATATATCACACAGGTGTATGGCTCGTTATATATCACACAGGTGCACGACTCGTTATATCACACAGGTGCACAGCTCGTTATATATCACACTGGTGCACGGCTCGTTATATATCACACAGGTGCACGGCTCATTATATCACACAGGTGCAAGGCTCGTTATATATCACACAGGTGCACAGCTCATTATATATCACACAGGTGCGCGGCTAGTTATATATCACACAGGTGCGCGGCTCGCTATATATCACACAGGTGTACGGCTCGTTATATATCACACAGGTGCACGACTCGTTATATCACACAGGAGCACGACTCGTCATATGACACAGGTGCACGGCTCGTTATATATCACACAGGTGTACGGCTCATTATATATCACACAGGTGCACGACTCGTTATATCACACAGGTGCACAGCTCGTTATATATCACACTGGTGCACGGCTCGTTATATATCACACAGGTGCACGGCTCATTATATCACACAGGTGCAAGGCTCGTTATATATCACACAGGTGCACAGCTCATTATATATCACACAGGTGCGCGGCTAGTTATATATCACACAGGTGCGCGGCTCGCTATATATCACACAGGTGCACGGCTCGTTATATATCACACAGGTGCACGACTCGTTATATCACACAGGAGCACGACTCGTCATATGACACAGGTGCACGGCTCGTTATATATCACACAGGTGCACGGCTCGTTATATATCACACAGGTGCACGGCTCATTATATATCACACAGGTGCACGGCTCGTTATATATCACACAGGTGCACGGCTCGTTATATATCACACAGGTGCACAGCTCGTTATATATCACACAGGTGCACAGCTCGTTATATATCACACAGGTGCACGGCTCGTTATATATCACACAGGTGCACAGCTCGTTATATATCACACAGGTGTACGGCTCGTTATATATCACACAGGTGCACGGCTCATTATATATCACACTGGTGCGCGGCTCATTATATATCACACAGGTGCACGGCTCATTATATATCACACAGGTGCACGGCTCGCTATATATCACACAGGTGCACGGCTCGCTATATATCACACAGGTGCGCGGCTCGCTATATATCACACAGGTGCGCGGCTCGCTATATAACACACAGGTTCACGGCTCGTTATATCACACAGGAGCACGACTCGTCATATGACACAGGTGCACGGCTCGCTATATATCACACAGGTGCACGGCTCGTTATATATCACACAGGTTCACGGCTCATCATATCACACAGGTGCGCGGCTCGCTATATATCACACAGGTGCACGGCTCGTTATATATCACACAGGTTCACGGCTCATCATATCACACAGGTGAGCGGCTCGTTATATATCACACAAGTGCACGGCTCGTTAAATCACACAGGTGCACGGCTCGTTATATTTCACACAGGTGAGCGGCTCGTTAAATATCACACAGGTGAGCGGCTCGTTATATATCACACAGGTGCACGGCTCGTTATATAACACACAGGTGAGCGGCTTGTTATATAACACACAGGTTCACGGCTCATCATATCACACAGGTGCACGGCTCGTTATATTTCACACAGGTGAGCGGCTCGTTATATATCACACAGGTGCGCGGCTCGTTATATATCACACAGGTGCACGGCTCGTTATATAACACACAGGTTCACGGCTCGTTATATATCACACAGGTGCACGGCTCGTTATATAACACACAGGTTCACGGCTCATCATATCACACAGGTGCGCGGCTCGCTATATATCACACAGGTGCACGGCTCGTTATATATCACACAAGTGCACGGCTCGTTATATCACACAGGTGCACGGCTCGTTATATTTCACACAGGTGAGCAGCTCGTTATATATCACACAGGTGCACGGCTCGTTATATATCACACAGGTGCGCGGCTCGTTATATGTCACACATTTGCACGGCTCGTTATATAACACACAGGTTCACGGCTCATCATATCACACAGGTGCACAGCTCGTTATATAACACACAGGTGCACGGCTCGTTATATAACACACAGGTTCACAACTCATCATATCACACAGGTGCGCGGCTCGCTATATATCACACAGGTGCACGGCTCGTTATATAACACACAGGTTCACGGCTCGTTATATATCACACAGGTGCGCGGCTCGTTATATATCACACAGGTGCGCGGCTCGCTATATATCACACAGGTGCACGGCTCGTTATATAACACACAGGTTCACGGCTCATCATATCACACAGGTGCGCGTGTCGCTATATATCACACAGGTGCACGGCTCGTTATATAACACACAGGTTCACGGCTCTGGTTATATATCACACAGGTGCGCGGCTCGCTATATATCACACAGGTGTACGGCTCGTTATATATCACACAGGTGCACGACTCGTTATATATCACACAGGTGCACGGCTCGTTATATATCACACAGGTGAGCGCCTCGTTATATAACACACAGGTTCACGGCTCGTTATATATCACACAGGTGATCGGCTCGTTATATATCAAACAAATTCACGGCTTGTTATATCACACAGGTGCACGGCTCGTTATATATCACACAGGTGCACGGCTCGTTATATATCACACAGGTGCACGGTTTGTTATATATCACACAGGTGCACGGCTCGTTATATATCACACAGGTGCACGGCTCATTATATATCACACAGGTGCACGGCTCGTTATATCACACAGGTACACGGCTCGTTATATATCACACAGGTGCACAGCTCGTTATATATCAGACAAGTGCACGGCTCGTTATATATCACACAGGTGCACGGCTCATTATATATCACACAGGTGCACGGCTCATTATATATCACACAGGTGCACGGCTCGTTATATATCACACAGGTGCACGGCTCGTTATATATCACACAGGTGCACGGCTCGTTATATATCACACAGGTGCATGGCTGGTTATATCACACAGGTGCACGGTTTGTTATATATCACACAGGTGCACAAAGCCAAATGCATCCAAAAAACACACACGTGCCATTGCACCCTCAGGCCTCCTGCACATGTAGCATTAAGACAATCCCACCGCACACAATGAACAATGGAATGCACGGAATCCTACGTATAAGAATGTGACAATACAAAGTATCTCTCCATATACATAGGAAACATCACATGACACTACAATAGAGGGCGCCCAACCCCCGCAGTGTCAAACATATACGTCCAATAAAGAAAACAAATGTAACTAACAAGTTTAGACTCCGTGGTTTCCAGGCAGGACCTTGGAGACACTAAAGGAGAACCCAGGGTAATGAGTACTCACCCCTCACCCCCAGAGGAGGCGTATAATTACATCGATTGGAGGGGAAACAAGCAGCGTCTCCAGATGTAGACATTATGTGGGAGGCAATAGGGGAGTGGGTCTTGATATCTTCGAGGGGAGTATTTGGTACGGACATTTTGCCCAAAGGCTCTAACTGTGATCCCGATTTGTTACCCCGAGTATATTTAAGAAACTATTCTTCATGGGAATACCCCAATAACGTCACATGCCTCCATTAACTTCCACTCCTCATAATGCTTCCATGGTGGCATGCTGTGATTTCATGGGAACAGATACATACATGGGGTAGACGTTGCAAATGTTACTACATTAAAGGACCTAAGATGATATCACCCTGACCACATGACATTAAGCGCCCAATAATGTAAGCCAGCTCTCTCTCAATGCTCCACACAGCAGCCTGTCCTGACAATGAGACCTATCAATCAGAAACAAGAAAGCAATGCAAGTAACATTTACTATGCAGGACTCGCCCGTGTGCCTCCCTGTGCCCCCTCTTCCCTGCAGCAGCCTCACTCACCTGTCCCCGTTCCCACCCCTAGGGCGCGCGCACACCATTGTTCTTAGATGTAAAGGGCAGCACGCCGATGCATGACTTCAGTTCTTCTGGGTGGTTGCAAGGACATACTCCTGAGCTCAACTGGCGTACTGGTGAGGTTCTTAGCTGGGGACCGGAGTGGCAGTCTCGCTGTTTGGTGGTTCCTCATCCTGTGCCCATCACTGTCTCTTCTGCGACCACCAAGCTACGGTTGGGTCTCCCCGCTTCCCGGACGTTGCTGATGTCTTTTCAGAAAATAAGCGAAGACTCTGCTGCCTCCCGGCCCTACGACTGCCAAATAGACTTGATAGCAGGTACCACAGGGTCGAGTATATCCCCTATCTGTACCTGAAATCACAGCCATGTCGACCTATGTGAAGGAGAACCTGCAGAAGATAAGTCTTCTCCTCCCGCCAGTGCTGGATTCTTCTTCATGGCCAAGGAGGATGGCTCACTCCATCTATGCATCGATTACCGTGGTCTCAATCAAGTTACGGTCAAAAACCACTACCCACTGCATCAGATCATGGAAATTTTTGATGGTTTACGTTGTGCCAAGGTTTTCACCAAGCTGGATCTGCGGGGGGCACATAACCTCATCCACATCCGTGAACGCGATGAATGGAATACAGCCTTCAGTACTCGAGATGGACTTGTTATGCCCTTTGGAATTTGTCAATGACATATTTAGAGACCTACTGAATACTTGTGTCATGGTTTATCTTGATGATATCCTGGTGTTCTCCGTGGACCTAGAGTCCCATCTGGCTTATGGAGGGCAAGTCCTCCCTAGGGGCCAATCGCCTATATGACAAGCTGTATCTCCAGACCTCTCAGCGCCTCAGCCCACGACAAGCATGCTGCTCACTCTTCTTTTCTCCTTTCAATTTCTTGATTCACTTTTGTCCTGCAGAAAAGAGCGTCAAGGCTGCTTCGTGCCTCTGATGCTATTGGGGAAGAACAGGCTCCCTGTCATGTCATTCCTCCTGAACAAATGGTTGTTGCCACTGCAGTGGACCTTCGGCAGCTTTGGCAAGACCTACATCCAACCTGCCCTTCGGAAGAGGATATTAACTTGGGGACATTGCTCTCGTGGGGTGCAAGGCCCTGACGCCCTCATTTCCCATATCTACTGGTGGCCAGATGTGGTCAAAGATGTATGGGATTTTGTGGCTTCCTGCTCGACACAACATCTTGTCTTCTACTGCTGTTACCGATACCCAGCTGCCCATGGTTACTGACCTTCCACCTTCCTCTGGGTGGTAATGTTTTTCTCCTGGCCGGCGCATACTATCACGTCAGCAGCGGCCACGTCATGGTATGCGCTTGCCGGCAGAAGACCGAAGAGGAGCCGCGGGGGAGGCCAGAATAGGAGCAGTGCCAACATCGGGGAGCCGCGCTGCGCATCGGGCCACAGGAGGGTGATTCCAAACATACCGGTACGGTGATTAGATTGGGAGCCCCATTGTGGACAGGGGCTCTGTGCAGCGCTGTGGAATCTGTGAGCGCTATAAATAAAGGAATTATTCTTATTATTATGTCCACGTATCTATCTATCTCCTATCTATATGTGTGTGTGTTTACCTTTGTAGATTCTGTTTATGGATCAGTAACAAATAACACGTGATGTGTGGCCTCTCTCTCTCTCCAATAACTTCCAGTAGTTCCACAAACAATCCCTACCATCCCCCCGGGGCTCATAAACTGCACTTGTGCTCCCCCTACAATTCTCCACTTGGAACCAAAATAGACGTGAATGGCAGGAAAAAGCTCATTTTCTCTTATCTCCGAGGATATTGTGGGGACCTCTGCAGACTGGAGCACTTATGGTCCTTATTGTCAGGGAGGTTTGGAACTTTAAATCCTTTCCCAAAATAAAATATTCCAGAGACAGTAAATAAGTGCCGAAAATGAAACAAAAAGGCTTCAGATATTTAGTGCAATGTCTAGATGATTGGTAATAGTCCAGATTTAAAGGGAACCTGTCACCAGGAGACCCATTTTTAGCCCTCCCCCAGTCCCCACAGAGCATAGTACATGCACTGCCAAAGTGTTTTTGTATTAAAAATAGGTTTTACAGAAAAAAAGATGTGTTATATTGTCCCTTTCATTAGCATCTGCTGTGTGACTAGGTAGTTGCCAAATGGGAGGGTCTGGAAAGAAGCAGTTTCCCCCCACTCTTGGGAAACAGCTCCTCCATGTGACCTTTTCAAATATATGAAAACACCCATCAGTTGGTTAGCGACGCCCCCTGCTGCTCTACAGCCAATCCCGAGCGTGGGGAGTTATTCATATATTTGAAAAGGTCACATGTTTCCCAAGGGTGGGGGGGGGGACTGCTCCTTTCCAGTCCCTCCTTTTTGGCAACTGCCTAGTCACACAGCAGATGCTAATGAAAGGTTCTATATCACATATTTTTTTCTGTAAAACCTATTTTTTCTACAAAAACTCTTTGGCAGTGCATGTACTATGCTCTGTGGGGACTGGGGGAGGGCTAAAAATGGCTCTCCTCCTGACAGGTTCCCTCAGCTTTATTCTTTGGTTCGGTGCGATCGCGGTGACACCAGATTTATACAAGTTTTATTGCGTTTTAACACATTTTCAAAAATTGAACGAATGTGTACAAAAAAGAAAAACATTTTTTTGCCATCTTCTGACGCTAATAACTTTTTCATACTTTGGGGCACGGAGCTGATGGAGGGGTCATTTTTTGCGAAATGAGGCGACGTTTTCATTGCTACCATTTTGAGGTCTGTGCAACATTTTGATCATTTTTTATTCCATTTTTTATGCCATGTAAAAAGGTGTAAAAGTTGCATTTCGGACATTTGGGCGCCATTTCCCGTCTTGGAGGTCACCGCCGGCCGTAACCGTTTTTATATTTTGATAGATCGGGCATTTTGGGACGCGGCGATACCTAATGTGTCTGTGATTTTTACTGTTTATTAAGTTTTATATCAGTTCGAACTTTGAACGCCCCGATGACGTTCAAGGGCGCGATGATCGGAATAAAGATGGCGGCGCCCACGCGCCACCGTCTTTTAAATACCACCAGCGACTTTGCCGGCGGCAATGAAAGGGTTAATAGCCGGTTATTAGCGGTGGGTGTTTGCTGCAATATGAAACAACCCCCACCCTTGTATGAAGAGGACTCAGCCCGTGAGCCCTCTTCATACACACGCTGCACCTCTGCACCGTAGAGCTACGGTGCAGAGCGTTAAGGGGTTAAGTTGCCGCCTCCATTACACTTTCCATACACTCTTCTGTATTCGCTTTAACGAGGAGCTGTCACCCATAATTTCGGCAGTAGGAGATGTTACTAAAGCGCGCAGCTCCTAGTGCTTGAACAAATGCCGCAGTATTAGAAGGATAGCGTTACCGGAGGTATCTAACACTGCGGGGGGGTACAATGTAATCATCGGAACGCTCACCAAGCGGTCCAAAGTATTCATGAGGGGGGGCCTGGTCATCCCGGCAGTCACCGCCACCCTATGGAGCGAGCGGGGAGGTCCAAGGAAGAAGCAGCGCCTTGGACCGCCCCCTCATGAATACATCGGAGCGCTTTGCGAGCGGTCTGACGATTACATTGTACTCCGCCGCAGTGTTAGCTAGCGTTACCGCGTTTGTTTAAGCATTAGGAGCGGCTTACTTTAGTAACATCTCCTAGTGCTGAACTTATGGGTGACAGGTCCTCTATAAATTCTGCGTTTGTCAGTTTTATTGATTTAGAAAAGGAAACCATAACCATAAGAAGAAGGTTTAAAACTCTCATAACGCGGTACCGGCCTATAGTATCAGAGCAATAACATGGATCCTGAGGTAACGCGGTACCGGCCTATAGTATCAGAGCAATAGCATGGATCCTGAGGTAACGCGGTACCGGCCTATAGTATCAGAGCAATAGCAAGGATCCTGAGGTAACGCGCTACCGGCCTATAGTATCAGAGCAATAGCATGGATCCTGAGGTAACGCGGTACCGGCCTTTAGTATCAGAGCAATAGCATGGATCCTGAGGTAACGCGGTACCGGCCTATAGTATCAGAGTAATAGCATGGATCCTGAGGTAACGCGGTACCGGCCTATAGTATCAGAGTAATAGCATGGATCCTGAGGTAACGCGGTACCGGCCTATAGTATCAGAGCAATAGCATGGATCCTGAGGTAACGCGGTACCGGCCTATAGTATCAGAGCAATAGCATGGATCCTGAGGTAACGCGGTACCAGCCTATAGTATCAGAGCAATAGCATGGATCCTGAGGTAACGCGGTACCAGCCTATAGTATCAGAGCAATAGCATGGATCCTGAGGTAACGCGGTACCGGCCTATAGTATCAGAGCAATAGCATGGATCCTGAGGTAACGCGGTACCGGCCTATAGTATCAGAGCAATAGCATGGATCCTGAGGTAACGCGGTACCGGCCTATAGTATCAGAGCAATAGCATGGATCCTGAGGTAACGCGGTACCGGCCTATAGTATCAGAGCAATAGCATGGATCCTGAGGTAACGCGGTACCGGCCTATAGTATCAGAGCAATAGCATGGATCCTGAGGTAACGCGGTACCGGCCTATAGTATCAGAGCAATAGCAAGGATCCTGAGGTAACGCGGTACCGGCCTACAGTATCAGAGCAATAGCATGGATCCTGAGGTAACGCGGTACCGGCCTATTGTATCAGAGCAATAGCATGGATCCTGAGGTAATGCGGTACCGGCCTATAGTATCAGAGCAATAGCATGGATCCTGAGGTAACGTGGTACCGGCCTATAGTATCAGAGCAATAGCATGGATCCTGAGGTAAAGCAGTACTGGCCTATAGTATCAGAGCAATAGCATGGATCCTGAGGTAACGCGCTACCGGCCTATAGTATCAGAGTAATAGCATGGATCCTGAGGTAACGCGGTACCAGCCTATAGTATCAGAGCAATAGCATGGATCCTGAGGTAATGCGGTGCCGGCCTATAGTATCAGAGCAATAGCATGGATCCTGAGGTAACGCGGTACCGACCTATAGTATCAGAGCAATAGCATGGATCCTGAGGTAACGCGGTACCGGCCTATAGTATCAGAGCAATAGCATGGATCCTGAGGTAACGCGGTACCGGCCTATAGTATCAGAGCAATAGCATGGATCCTGAGGTAACGCGGTACCGGCCTATAGTATCAGAGCAATAGCATGGATCCTGAGGTAACGCGGTACCGGCCTATAGTATCAGAGCAATAGCATGGATCCTGAGGTAACGCGGTACCGGCCTATAGTATCAGAGCAATAGCATGGATCCTGAGGTAACGCGGTACCGGCCTATAGAATCAGAGCAATAGCATGGATCCTGAGGTAACGTGGTACCGGCCTATAGTATCAGAGCAATAGCATGGATCCTGAGGTAAAGCAGTACTGGCCTATAGTATCAGAGCAATAGCATGGATCCTGAGGTAACGCGGTACCGGCCTATAGTATCAGAGTAATAGCATGGATCCTGAGGTAACGCGGTACCAGCCTATAGTATCAGAGCAATAGCATGGATCCTGAGGTAATGCGGTGCCGGCCTATAGTATCAGAGCAATAGCATGGATCCTGAGGTAACGCGGTACCGGCCTATAGTATCAGAGCAATAGCATGGATCCTGAGGTAACGCGGTACCGGCCTATAGTATCAGAGCAATAGCATGGATCCTGAGGTAACGCGGTACCGGCCTATAGTATCAGAGCAATAGCATGGATCCTGAGGTAACGCGGTACCGGCCTATAGTATCAGAGCAATAGCATGGATCCTGAGGTAACGCGGTACCGGCCTATAGTATCAGAGCAATAGCATGGATCCTGAGGTAACGCGGTACCGGCCTATAGAATCAGAGCAATAGCATGGATCCTGAGGTAACGAGGTACCAGCCTATAGTATCAGAGCAATAGCATGGATCCTGAGGTAACACGGTACCGGCCTATAGTATCAGAGCAATAGCATGGATCCTGAGGTAACACGGTACCGGCCTATAGTATCAGAGCAATAGCATGGATCCTGAGGTAACACGGTACCGGCCTATAGTATCAGAGTAATAGCATGGATCCTGAGGTAACGCGGTACCGGCCTATAGTATCAGAGCAATAGCATGGATCCTGAGGTAACGCGCTACCGGCCTATAGTATCAGAGCAATAGCAAGGATCCTGAGGTAACGCGCTACCGGCCTATAGTATCAGAGCAATAGCATGGATCCTGAGGTAACAAGGTACCAGCCTATAGTATCAGAGCAATAGCATGGATCCTGAGGTAATGCGGTACCGGCCTATAGTATCAGAGCAATAGCATGGATCCTGAGGTAACGCGGTACCGGCCTATAGTATCAGAGCAATAGCAAGGATCCTGAGGTAACGCGCTACCGGCCTATAGTATCAGAGCAATAGCATGGATCCTGAGGTAACGCGGTACCGGCCTATAGTATCAGAGCAATAGCATGGATCCTGAGGTAACGCGGTACCAGCCTATAGTAACAGAGCAATAGCAAGGATCCTGAGGTAACGCGCTACCGGCCTATAGTATCAGAGCAATAGCATGGATCCTGAGGTAACGCGGTACCGGCCTATTGTATCAGAGCAATAGCATGGATCCTGAGGTAATGCGGTACCGGCCTATAGTATCAGAGCAATAGCATGGATCCTGAGGTAACGTGGTACCGGCCTATAGTATCAGAGCAATAGCATGGATCCTGAGGTAACGCGGTACTGGCCTATAGTATCAGAGCAATAGCATGGATCCTGAGGTAACGCGGTACCGGCCTGTAGTATCAGAGTAATAGCATGGATCCTGAGGTAACGCGGTACCAGCCTATAGTATCAGAGCAATAGCATGGATCCTGAGAAAACGTGGTACCGGCCTATAGTATCAGAGCAATAGCATGGATCCTGAGGTAACACGGTACCGGCCAATAGTATCAGAGCAATAGCATGGATCCTGAGGTAACGCGGTACCGGCCTATAGTATCAGAGCAATAGCATGGATCCTGAGGTAACGCGGTACCGGCCTATAGTATCAGAGCAATAGCATGGATCCTGAGGTAACGCGGTACCGGCCTATAGTATCAGAGCAATAGCATGGATCCTGAGGTAACACGGTACCGGCCTATAGTATCAGAGCAATAGCATGAATCCTGAGGTAACGCGGTACCGGCCTATAGTATCAGAGTAATAGCATGGATCCTGAGGTAACGCGGTACCGGCCTATAGTATCAGAGCAATAGCATGGATCCTGAGGTAACGCGGTACCTGCCTATAGTATCAGAGCAATAGCATGGATCCTGAGGTAACGCGGTACCGGCTGATAGTATCAGAGCGATAGCATGGATCCTGAGGTAACGCGGTACCGGCCTATTGTATCAGAGCAATAGCATGGATCCTGAGGTAACGCGGTACCGGCCTATAGTATCAGAGTAATAGCATGGATCCTGAGGTAACGCGGTACCGGCCTATAGTATCAGAGCAATAGCATGGATCCTGAGGTAACGTGGTACCGGCCTATAGTATCAGAGCAATAGCATGGATCCTGAGGTAACGCGGTACCGGCTGATAGTATCAGAGCGATAGCATGGATCCTGAGGTAACGCGGTACCGGCCTATTGTATCAGAGCAATAGCATGGATCCTGAGGTAACGCGGTACCGGCCTATAGTATCAGAGTAATAGCATGGATCCTGAGGTAACGCGGTACCGGCCAATAGTATCAGAGCAATAGCATGGATCCTGAGGTAACGCGGTACCGACCTATAGTATCAGAGCAATAGCATGGATCCTGAGGTAACGCGGTACCGACCTACAGTATCAGAGCAATAGCATGGATCCTGAGGTAACGCGGTACCGGCCTATAGTATCAGAGCAATAGCATGGATCCTGAGGTAACGCGGTACCGGCCTATAGTATCAGAGCAATAGCATGGATCCTGAGGTAACGCGGTACCGGCCTATAGTATCAGAGCAATAGCATGGATCCTGAGGTAACGCGGTACCGGCCTATAGTATCAGAGTAATAGCATGGATCCTGAGGTAACGCGGTACCGACCTATAATATCAGAGCAATAGCATGGATCCTGAGGTAACGCGGTACCGGCCTACAGTATCAGAGCAATAGCATGGATCCTGAGGTAACGCGGTACCGGCCTACAGTATCAGAGCAATAGCATGGATCCTGAGGTAACGCGGTACCGGCCTACAGTATCAGAGCAATAGCATGGATCCTGAGGTAACGCGGTACCTGGCTATAGTATCAGAGTAATAGCATGGATCCTGAGGTAACGCGGTACCGGCCTACAGTATCAGAGCAATAGCATGGATCCTGAGGTAACGCGGTACCGGCATACAGTATCAGAGCAATAACATGGATCCTGAGGTAACGCGGTACCGGCCTATTGTATCAGAGCAATAGCATGGATCCTGAGGTAACGCGGTACCGGCCTATAGTATCAGAGCAATAGCATGGATCCTGAGGTAACGCGCTACCGGCCTATAGTATCAGAGCAATAGCATGGATCCTGAGGTAACGCGGTACCGGCCTATAGTATCAGAGCAATAGCATGGATCCTGAGGTAACGCGGTACCGGCCTATAGTATCAGAGCAATAGCATGGATCCTGAGGTAACGCGGTACCGGCCTATAGTATCAGAGTAATAGCATGGATCCTGAGGTAACGCGGTACCAGCCTATAGTATCAGAGCAATAGCATGGATCCTGAGGTAACGCGCTACCGGCCTATTGTATCAGAGCAATAGGATCCTGAGGTAACGCGGTACCGGCCTATAGTATCAGAGCAATAGCATGGATCCTGAGGTAACGCGGTACCGGCCTATAGTATCAGAGCAATAGCATGGATCCTGAGGTAACGCGGTACCGGCCTATGGTATCAGAGCAATAGCATGGATCCTGAGGTAACGCGCTACCGGCCTATAGTATCAGAGCAATAGCATGGATCCTGAGGTAACGCGGTACCGGCCTATAGTATCAGAGCAATAGCATGGATCCTGAGGTAACGCGGTACCGGCCTATAGTATCAGAGCAATAGCATGGATCCTGAGGTAACGCGGTACCGGCCTATTGTATCAGAGCAAAAGCATGGATCCTGAGGTAACGCGGTACCGGCCTATTGTATCAGAGCAATAGCATGGATCCTGAGGTAACGCGGTACCGGCCTATAGTATCAGAGTAATAGCATGGATCCTGAGGTAACGCGGTACCGGCCTATAGTATGAGAGTAATAGCATGGATCCTGAGGTAACGCGGTACCGGCCTATAGTATGAGAGTAATAGCATGGATCCTGAGGTAACGCGGTACCGGCCTATAGTATCAGAGCAATAGCATGGATCCTGAGGTAACGCGGTACCGGCCTATAGTATCAGAGCAATAGCATGGATCCTGAGGTAACGCGGTACCGGCCTATAGTATCAGAGCAATAGCATGGATCCTGAGGTAACGCGCTACCGGCCTATAGTATCAGAGCAATAGCATGGATCCTGAGGTAACGCGGTACCGGCCTATAGTATCAGAGCAATAGCATGGATCCTGAGGTAACGCGGTACCGGCCTATAGTATCAGAGCAATAGCATGGATCCTGAGGTAACGCGGTACCGGCCTATAGTATCAGAGCAATAGCATGGATCCTGAGGTAACGCGGTACCTGCCTATAGTATCAGAGCAATAGCATGGATCCTGAGGTAACGCGGTACCGGCTGATAGTATCAGAGCGATAGCATGGATCCTGAGGTAACGCGGTACCGGCCTATTGTATCAGAGCAATAGCATGGATCCTGAGGTAACGCGGTACCGGCCTATAGTATCAGAGCAATAGCATGGATCCTGAGGTAACGCGGTACCGGCCTATAGTATCAGAGCAATAGCATGGATCCTGAGGTAACGCGGTACCGGCCTATAGTATCAGAGCAATAGCATGGATCCTGAGGTAATGCGGTACCGGCCTATAGTATCAGAGCAATAGCATGGATCCTGAGGTAACGCGCTACCGGCCTATAGTATCAGAGCAATAGCATGGATCCTGAGGTAATGCGGTACCGGCCTATAGTATCAGAGCAATAGCATGGATCCTGAGGTAACGCGGTACCGGCCTATAGTATCAGAGCAATAGCATGGATCCTGAGGTAACGTGGTACCGGCCTATAGTATCAGAGAAATAGCATGGATCCTGAGGTAACGCGGTACCGGCCTATAGTATCAGAGCAATAGCATGGATCCTGAGGTATCGCGGTACCGGCCTATAGTATCAGAGCAATAGCATGGATCCTGAGGTAACGCGGTACCGGCCTATAGTATCAGAGCAATAGCATGGATCCTGAGGTAAAGCGGTACCGGCCTATAGTATCAGAGCAATAGCATGGATCCTGAGGTAACGCGGTACTGGCCTATAGTATCAGAGCAATAGCATGGATCCTGAGGTAACGCGGTACCGGCCTATTGTATCAGAGCAATAGCATGGATCCTGAGGTAACGCGGTACCGGCCTATAGTATCAGAGCAATAGCATGGATCCTGAGTTAATGCGGTACCGGCCAATAGTATCAGAGCAATAGGATCCTGAGGTAACGCGGTACCAGCCTATAGTATCAGAGCAATAGCATGGATCCTGAGGTAACGCGGTACCGGCCTATAGTATCAGAGCAATAGCATGGATCCTGAGGTAACGCGGTACCGGCCTATAGTATCAGAGCAATAGCATGGATCCTGAGGTAACGCGGTACCGGCCTATAGTATCAGAGCAATAGCATGGATCCTGAGGTAACGCGGTACCGGCCTATAGTATCAGAGCAATAGCAAGGATCCTGAGGTAACGCGGTACCAGCCTATAGTATCAGAGCAATAGCATGGATCCTGAGGTAACGCGGTACCGGCCTATAGTATCAGAGTAATAGCATGGATCCTGAGGTAACGCGGTACCGGCCTATAGTGTCAGAGCAACAACATGGATCCTGAGGTAACGCGGTACCGGCCTATTGTATCAGAGCAATAACATGGATCCTGAGGTAACGCGGTACCGGCCTATAGTATCAGAGCAATAGCATGGATCCTGAGGTAATGCGGTACCGGCCTATAGTATCAGAGCAATAACATGGATCCTGAGGTAACGCGGTACCGGCCTATAGTATCAGAGCAATAGCATGGATCCTGAGGTAACGCGGTACCGGCCTATAGTATCAGAGCAATAGCATGGATCCTGAGGTAACGCGGTACCGGCCTATAGTATCAGAGCAATAGCATGGATCCTGAGGTAACGCGGTACCGGCCTATTGTGTCAGAGCAATAGCATGGATCCTGAGGTAACGCGGTACCGACCTACAGTATCAGAGCAATAGCATGGATCCTGAGGTAACGCGGTACCGACCTACAGTATCAGAGCAATTGCATGGATCCTGAGGTAATGCGGTACCGGCCTACAGTATCAGAGCAATAGCATGGAGCCTGAGGTAACGCGGTACCGGCCTACAGTATCAGAGCAATAGCATGGATCCTGAGGTAATGCGGTACCGGCCTATAGTATCAGAGCAATAGCATGGATCCTGAGGTAACGCGGTACCGGTCTATAGTATCAGAGTAATAGCATGGATCCTGAGGTAACGCGGTACCGGCCTATAGTATCAGAGCAATAGCATGGATCCTGAGGTAACGCGGTACCGGCCTATAGTATCAGAGCAATAGCATGGATCCTGAGGTAACGCGGTACCGGCCTATAGTATCAGAGCAATAGCATGGATCCTGAGGTAACGCGGTACCGGCCTATAGTATCAGAGCAATAGCATGGATCCTGAGGTAACGCGGTACCGGCCTATAGTATCAAAGCAATAGCATGGATCCTGAGGTAACGCGGTACCGGCCTATAGTATCAGAGTAATAGCATGGATCCTGAGGTAACGCGGTACCGGCCTATAGTATCAGAGCAATAGCATGGATCCTGAGGTAACACGGTACCGGCCTATAGTATCAGAGCAATGGCATGGATCCTGAGGTAACACGGTACCGGCCTATAGTATCAGAGCATTAGCATGGATCCTGAGGTAACGCGGTACCGGCCTATAGTATCAGAGCAATAGCATGGATCCTGAGGTAACACGGTACCGGCCTATAGTATCAGAGCAATAGCATGGATCCTGAGGTAACGCGGTACCGGCCTGTAGTATCAGAGCAATAGCATGGATCCTGAGGTAACGCGGTACCGGCCTATAGAATCAGAGCAATAGCATGGATCCTGAGGTAACGCGGTACCGGCCTATAGTATCAGAGCAATAGCATGGATCCTGAGGTAACGCGGTACCGGCCTATAGTATCAGAGCAATAGCATGGATCCTGAGGTAACGCGGTACCGGCCTGTAGTATCAGAGCAATAGCATGGATCCTGAGGTAATGCGGTACCGGCCTATAGTATCAGAGCAATAGCATGGATCCTGAGGTAACGCGGTACCGGCCTATAGTATCAGAGCAATAGCATGGATCCTGAGGTAACGCGGTACCGGCCTATAGTATCAGAGCAATAGCATGGATCCTGAGGTAACGCGGTACCGGCCTATAGTATCAGAGCAATAGCATGGATCCTGAGGTAACGCGGTACCGGCCTATAGTATCAGAGCAATAGCATGGATCCTGAGGTAACGCGGTACCGGCCTATAGTATCAGAGTAATAGCATGGATCCTGAGGTAACGCGGTTGCGGCCAATAGTATCAGAGCAATAGCATGGATCCTGAGGTAACGCGGTACCGGCCTATAGTATCAGAGCAATAGCATGGATCCTGAGGTAACGCGGTACCGGCCTATAGTATCAGAGCAATAGCATGGATCCTGAGGTAACGCGGTACCGGCCTATAGTATCAGAGCAATAGCATGGATCCTGAGGTAACGCGGTACCTGCCTATAGTATCAGAGCAATAGAATGGATCCTGAGGTAACGCGGTACCGGCCTATAGTATCGGAGCAATAGCATGGATCCTGAGGTAACGCGGTACCGGCCTATAGTATCAGAGTAATAGCATGTGCAACATCCCCCACCGGGGCCTAGCCCTTGAGGTGAGGCCTGGAGTCAGCCGGGGCCCGCTGTACCGGAGTGGCTGGCGGTTGCGGCCTAAGCACGCTATTGTCACGTTGCTTGGTACGGGGGAACCGGAGGGCTGTCCTACAGCCTGGCAGGTCTCCAGCAGGGTGGTGTTGGCAAGAAAAGATGAGGGAGAGGCTGCTATAGCGGATCTCCCTGGGGCAACCCCTTAATGCCCCGAGTGTGAGTCTCTGGGTGATGGACAGGGTGCCGGTGATGAAGGCAGCCGTATTAGCAGGGACCAGACGGAGACAGAAGTTGAAGAAAACAACTTACAGTTCTTTATTTGAACCGCAGGAACCGCAGCAAACGTGCCTTTAACAGGTAGATAGAGTGCTGAGATGTGAGTTGGAGGGAGCCTCAGGAGATAGTTCACCAGCCTGGATGTAGAGGGCAGGCTGGGAGGCAGCTGTGTCCTGGTAGGAAGCTTCAGCTTGTCCTGTAGGGCTTCAGGTATCACCTTTAAAGGTAAGATGATACCCCTTTTCCTCACTACACTAACTCTAGTCTAATGCTCCACTCTTCAGAAGCAGGGGCTAAGCTCTTCCTGCTCTGGTATGGGCTAGACAGAGATTACTCACTCACTCACTGATTCTCCTAGGATTCCACACTAGAATAATCATCCAGAACATTCCTGGCCAGGGGGTTTTATTACCTCCCTTTGGTCAGGTGGTGGCTGCTCCTCCAATCACATCTCAGCTTACAGAGCACAGGATGTAACACATATCATTGGATGACAGCATCTTGCATCATACAAAATACTTAACTTCTGCCTTGCCAGGCAGGATTAACCACTGCAATACCCCTATGTCCTATAAGGACCATGTAATGTAATGGGATTACATGCAGGTGGGACGTATTCGCAAACCCTACCTCGCCATTGCATCGGTGAGGGTGTTGCACATGGATCCTGAGGTAACGCGGTACCAGCCTATAGTATCAGAGCAATAGCATGGATCCTGAGGTAACGAGTTCCATAGTGTGGGGCAAGTCTTAGGGTTACATGCCCCGTGGTCAGGTCCTCCCCCAGAGCCCCAACGCCTCTTTTGTAGTGTTCTATACACTCCCCATGGAGCCGATGTCTCCTCAATGGGTTCCCGTAGGATGAAGCCTTCTCATATTCATATGTTACATCAACTTCTGAGATCCATTCCGCTATCGGTTCCTTCCAATGTCCAGCGCGAGACAGAGTCCTATTGATAGGACCTTATAAATTGGGAACCTTTGTGTCCATGGGAGACCATGGAGCTCCAGGCCCAGCAATGCCCCCGGAGCACAGTCCGGATTATGTACTAGAAACTGATTTAGGGTTTTGTGTTCTCAACTCCATCTGTGTCCAGAAAAGGCAGAAATAGCTAAAGAGCAGCACGGGGCAAAGAGCTATTAGTTATTAGCTGTCGCCCAACAGGTGCCATGAGATGATGTCATCACAGTACATGGCTGCAGCAGGAGAGGAAGATGAGAAGAGATGGGTGATATGAGAGGAGGCAAATATGGGGGTATGAGCAGGGGCAATAGATTGGGAGGGTATGAGAGGGGGCCCACATTATGGGAGGTATAAGAGGGGTGCCATAATGTGAGGGTTATTAGAGGGGGCCACAATATGGGGGTATGAGTGTAGGCCCACAATGTGGAGGATATGAAAGGGGGCCCAAAATCTGGGGGTATGAGAAGGGGCCATGATATGGGAGGGTATGAGAGGGGGTCACAAAATGGGGGGGGGGGGGGTAGGAGAGGGGGTCACAATATGGGAGTGAGAGGCCACAATATAAGGGAGAGATAACAGTGGCCATAATATGAGGGGGAGCTGAGAGGAGAAGATGAGTGCATCCACAATATTAAAAGGAGATGAGAGGCCATAACATGAGGAGCAGAATGACATTTTATAATACATTTCAGGTGCATCTGGAGAATCTCCTCCCTGAATGCAGACTCCTCCCTGAATGCAGACTCCTCCTTAAATGCAGACTCCTCCCCGAATGCAGACTCCTCCCTGAATGCAGACTCCTCCCTGAAGGCAGACTCCTCCCCGAATGCAGACTCCTCCCCGAATGCAGACTCCTCCCCGAATGCAGACTCCTACCCGAATGCACACTCCTCCCCGAATGCACACTCCTCCCTGAATGCAGACTCCTCCCTGAATGCAGACTCCTCCCTGAATGCAGACTCCTCTCTGAATGCAGACTCCTCCCTGAATGCAGACTCCTCCCCAAATGCAGACTCCTCCCTGAATGCAGACTCCTCCCTGAATGCAGACTCCTCTCTGAATGCAGACTCCTCCCTGAATGCAGACTCCTCCCCAAATGCAGACTCCTCCCTGAATGCAGACTCCTCCCTGAATGCAGACTCCTCCCTGAATGCAAACTCCTCCTTAAATGCTGACTCCTCCCTGAATGCAGACTCCTCCCTGAATGCCGACTCCTCCATGAATGATGACCCCTCCCTAAATGCTGACTCCTCCCTGAATGATGACTCCTCCCTGAATACTGACTCCTCCCTGATGTTTGAATGTAAATGCTTGCAACAAGTGGCTTTTATTAGTGCTGCAAAGTTCAGGGAGGAGATTCTCCAGATGCTCCTGAAAAACATTTTAAAAACACAATCCAATTGCATCCTGTGCACACGGTCTCCGGCTGCGTTCACATTATGTGTTTGCATTGAGTTTTAAAACACATTGCAAACACTTTGGAAAAACTAACAATATACAAGTAATATTTTCATGCAGGGCCCCCAGAATCAATTTCACTGGGGGGCCCAATCTGACCCAGACCAGAGCCCATCTCCATTAGAAAACAAACAAAAAATGCCCAATTATCCCGATCTAGATACCGAAAACACCAAAAAACAATCAAAATACATGTAAACAAAAGATGAGTCTGTCTTATTCCATAATAATTATCACAATTGTACACATTACTTATGATCTCCGAATAATACATAACAGGGAGCAGGATGGAAATAGGGATTCACGGGATACAATAAGCCCCCCTTACCGCAACGTCCAAAAATGCATGTATCAGTGATTATGTCCGGACCAAAGGCAATAACAAAGCTTGAACAATGTGACTAGAGATGGGCGAATTTTTAAAAATTGGATTCGACCCTGTTCGCCCATTTTTCATAAAAAATTTGATTTGACCCGAATCAAATCAAAACGAATCACAACATGACGTCACGGGCCGAGCCCTCCCCACAGCCGGTAAATCTTTGCGGCATATTGTACTTACACTTACCGGCAGCACCCGCAAACGGCGCTAGCACCCATCACTGGTGTCAACCCGCAGATCCCACCGGCAGATTTAAAAAAACAATTATAATAAAAAAAAAAAAATTCAAATCCCCCCCTTTCCCTAGAACTGATATAAATATTAATAAACAGTAAAAATCATAAACATATTAGGCATCGCCCCGTCCGAAAATGCCCGATCTATCAAAATATAACAATGGTTTTTCACTGTGTTTTGCCATTTTGAAAAATATTAAAAATTCTATAAAAAGTGATCAAAAGGTCGGACAGTCCTAAAAATAACAGCATTGAAAATGTAATCAAAAGTCACAAAAATGACTCCACCCACCGCTCCGGGCACCGAAGTATGAAAAAGTTATTAGCGCCAGAAATGGCAAAATAAAAAAAAAAATTTGTACAGGAGGTTTTATTTTTTGTAGATGTATGAAAACCTTATAAAACCTGTAAATGTGTCATCCCCCCCGTGATCGCACCGACCTGAAGAATAAAGCAGACGCGTCATGTGGGGCGCACGGTGAGAGACGTAAAATCTAAGCCCACAAGAAATGGCGCAGATGCAGCTCGAATGTAGCTGACCCATCTTCTGAAGAAAGAGCTGCCATTAGCTCTGCAACACGTCTAGGATATACGCGGAGATTGCCAAGGACGCTGCTTTACAGGTAACTCCGAAGAAATCATTTCAGCTTCCACCTATGCAGGCGGATTGCTTCCTCATCAATACAATATAAGAGCAAACATCTCGGGGCGCCGCTCATGGAGGAGCTCCGTATGGTTTGGAACACATTGGGGCAGATTTACTTACCCGGTCCATTCGCGATCCGGCGGCGCGTTCTCTGCGCTGGATTCGGGTCTTCCGGCGATTCACTAAGGTAGCTCCTCCGATGTCCACCAGATGTCGCTGCTGCGCTGAAGAGCAACGGAACGCACTGGAGTACACCGAGCCGGGCTGAGTGAAGGTAAGTGCGTGCCGAGCGACACTTTTTTTTAAAAATGCGTCGGTTTTTCCGAATCCGTCGGGTTTTCGTTCGGCCATGCCCCCCGATTTCCGTCGCGTGCATGCCGGCGCCGATGCGCCACAATCTGATCGCGTGCGCCACAATCCTGGGGCAATACAGGGGAAATCTGCACAAATCGGAAATATTCGGGTAACACGTGAATCGAGCCCTTAGTAAATGACCCCCATTGTGTTGCCGAACCAATGAGGTGATAGAAAATGAAACTATATGATTATCACTATCGCCATCATCACATCACAACCGGCTGTGAGTTACTTTCATCGACATATATGAGGCGCGGGACCTTCCCAAACAGTTCTTATACACCATTGTGCCATTGGAGAAGATACATGCACCTCTAGGATTGTGTGGGGCGTAATTATACACCGGGTGATACTATCACTTACCTCTTAGAAGCCAGAGGGGTTAATACGTCATATATTGGGCAATATCTATGGTCCCCATTGTATTTTCACCACGAGGCCCTTAGTGACCTTGTACCTGTAGCCGGACCTCCACTGCTAAACGTCTGATATGTTTCATGAATCAGTCAGAATGTCCGATGTATCTTTCACTGGTTTCTATTGTAACGTCGCTATAATAGCGCAGAACTTTTCTTGTGATTTTTTGTAAAATACTCGAATATAACCTGACTATAAAACATTGAGGCTCTGGATGTGTAGTTCTGGTAAAACACATTACGGCTGTAGATGTTACTATAGTATTGGCTCCTATTATCTTCTGTACAGACATTGGATACTTTGTGTAGCTTTGTATCGATACAACACAAGTAAGTTTGTGACTATAACAGGTTATATATAACATCGGGTGATATATTGTATAGGGAGAGCGAGCCGCACCCATCTCCCACCTCTCAGGAGGGATTCCCTGGAATTTCGGCCCCGCCAGCTCCACACGTGCCGCTCTTTATACCCTTTATATTTTGGGCTCAGAACATGGAGCGGTCGTTTGTGCTCAGGACAATGACTATTGTGAGGATGGAAGGTCTTCGGAGCCTTCTAGCACAGAAAGAAAGATTGGGACTTCCTATAG
Source organism: Engystomops pustulosus (assembly GCF_040894005.1). Lineage (NCBI taxonomy): Eukaryota > Metazoa > Chordata > Amphibia > Anura > Leptodactylidae > Engystomops > Engystomops pustulosus. Next base: position 690,050 of record NC_092421.1, read on the forward strand.
AAGGGGAAGGAAGTAACTTCAGCCTAACAAAAGTATCACACGTGGTATAAATAGCCGGAGATTATGAATACTGGGAGCAATGAAAAACCATTACAGGTATCAAGAAGAATTCCAACAATTCTCTATTACTAGTTCTCATTGTACAATGTAAATCCAATTATAACGATTAACATGTAACAGAAGGTTTTATACACAGCACTAATAATGTTTGGGCCGAGCCCCATTCCATTGTTTTATGGTTCCCTAATCACAGGATGGTAATAAGTGCCTGTCGCTGGCCTCCAACTCCTGGGCCCCAATGATCCTGAGGACCGGCGGCTGCCGGGGCCCGATGTGGCCCGATGCTTTCCTGCCGATCTACTGCATCCACTGCTCCTGTATGGGAGCCGCTCTCCTGGAAGCTCTAGAGATGGGATCTGTGGTCAGTCCTGAGCTTCATCAGTCTCTACACGAGGCGGATAGGAAGCCCCATTATAGCAAAGCAAAGATCCTTCTAGATCACCTATAGGAACAAACAGATTGACTCAGGATGAAACGTCTTCCCTCATGGACTACAAGGCCAAAGAATGTTCTATGGTGTCCATGTATGACATAGTTGTGTTACTGCTCGAGAAGTATCAGCAGGTCAAATGCACAAGATCATCTACATCCCATGGAAACGGGGCCGTAAGTCCGATTCCCCAGACTGCACGTCTGCTACAGAAGGGGGGTCCTTGCATTACACCAAATCACAGTTAATACTTCACTGCATACATTGTATAATGCAAGGATTCCCCTTCTAGTACACACGGGTCACACACCATTGGGTGCATTCAGCCTGACAGGAGTCGCTGTCATTGGTCTGGATGAAGGATAAAACTGGATCGGCTCCAAATTCTCTCCATATTCATAGATATAAACTACTCTATAAAAAGCTTCTCCCATTGTGGCCGCCCATGACCCCCGGCACCACTGGACAGAAATGTATTCCAGTAGTTTCATCTCAATGTTAAACCCGTCCAAAAAATCTGAAGAATTACTGCAATGGAGAAACTTCTATCCAGGGAGAAGAATTGGTGAAATATAAGATTATCAGCGTCTTCTGAAGAGTCCGCAGCTTCTATGACATCCTGGAGCTTTTACAGCCTGATAACCTCTGACCTGAAGACTGAGCTGTGCAGACCCCAAAGAACACTGGGTCCCCCCCCCCCACTGCATCAGGACTCGGGAAGAAATAAATGGTTTAAATATTCCTGGACCCGCCCCCTGATTAACACTTTCCCCAATCAAGAGAAACTATTTAAACTAATTAATGAATGGGAAGATCTGAAACCTGAACCGAATAGAAAATGTAGAAAACATTGTGAGATCCAGAAAAACAGGGGTCACTCTATGGGGTCTGCCGGACAAGCTGGGGGGTCACTCTATGGGGGCTGCCGGACAAGCTGGGGGGTCACTCTATGGGGGCTGCCGGACAAGCTGGGGGGTCACTCTATGGGGTCTGCCGGACAAGCTGGGGGGTCACTCTATGGGGGCTGCCGGACAAGCTGGGGGGTCACTCTATGGGGGCTGCCGGACAAGCTGGGGGGTCACTCTATGGGGGCTGCCGGACAAGCTGGGGGGTCACTCTATGGGGGCTGCCGGACAAGCTGGGAGGTCACTCTATGGGGGCTGCCGGACAAGCTGGGGGGTCACTCTATGGGGGCTGCCGGACAAGCTGGGGGGTCACTCTATGGGGGCTGCCGGACAAGCTGGGGGGTCACTCTATGGGGGCTGCTGGACAAGCTGGGAGGTCACTCTATGGGGGCTGCCGGACAAGCTGGGGGGTCACTCTATGGGGGCTGCCGGACAAGCTGGGGGGTCACTCTATGGGGGCTGCCGGACAAGCTGGGGGGTCACTCTATGGGGGCTGCCGGACAAGCTGGGGGGTCACTCTATGGGGGCTGCCGGACAAGCTGGGGGGTCACTCTATGGGGGCTGCCGGACAAGCTGGGAGGTCACTCTATGGGGGCTGCCGGACAAGCTGGGGGGGTCACTCTATGGGGGCTGCCGGACAAGCTGGGGGGGTCACTCTATGGGGGCTGCCGGACAAGCTGGGGGGGTCACTCTATGGGGGCTGCCGGACAAGCTGGGGGGGTCACTCTATGGGGGCTGCCGGACAAGCTGGGGGGTCACTCTATGGGGGCTGCCGGACAAGCTGGGAGGTCACTCTATGGGGGCTGCCGGACAAGCTGGGGGTCAATCTATGGGGGCTGCCGGACAAGCTGGGGGTCACTCTATGGGGGCTGCCGGACAAGCTGGGGGGTCACTCTATGGGGGCTGCCGGACAAGCTGGGGGGGTCACTCTATGGGGGCTGCCGGACAAGCTGGGGGGTCACTCTATGGGGGCTGCCGGACAAGCTGGGGGGTCACTCTATGGGGGCTGCCGGACAAGCGGGGGCTGCTGGACAAGCTGGGTGGTCACTCTATGGGGGCTGCCGGACAAGCTGGGGGGGTCACACTATGGGGGCTGCCGGACAAGCTGGGGGGGTCACTCTATGGGGGCTGCCGGACAAGCTGGGGGGTCACTCTATGGGGGCTGCTGGACAAGCTGGGGGGTCACTCTATGGGGGCTGCCGGACAAGCTGGGGGGTCACTCTATGGGGGCTGCCGGACAAGCCGGACATTTGTGGACGTTTTGAGGTTTTTTCTCACTTGTGTTTTAATTCGGTAGAACCATGGATGTGGAGGCCAGGTTCTCGGCTTGGAATGGGCAAGCCTCTACAGTCTTTTGTGCGGAGGATACCACTGGCTCTGACTCCGCCTTCAAAACCGTATCGGATGACTTACTGGAAGCACATAAAACTCTGACTCGTGTGTGGTGGAATATTCGGAGCCTAGAGGAGTATAAAAGACAAGGAATCATACCTAGAGGTTTGAGGGTTCAAAAATTTCCCTCTTGGGAGGTTGATAACACTTTCAAAACTACGTGGGAAAAGGGACTGACACAGTGCTCCATAATACTTATAGACCTGTTGTTGAATCATGATAGACAATTGTTGTCGGAGACAAAAGAGCACATTAAGGTGAATGAAATGAAGTTGTCCCAGTTTGACCAGACGCATCTAGTCGCACCGTTTAAGGCCAAACTAAAAGACATCATAGATAAATATGAAAAGGAAGTAGTTTCAAAGAAAAAAGACAAATTTGTGAGGGATCGGGTGGATTTTGAAAAACAACGTGCATATCAATGGACACATACTGGTAATAAGAGAAGGTTTCCGGCACGTAGAGACAATGTGGATACACCTAATGAAGCAGCATCAAGCGATTTTTTATCTACAGACACCAGCGACCAGGAAGGAGAATCAGGCGGGGGCGTCGCAAGCCAAATCAATCTGCGGAAGAGAGGACCCAAATACAGAGACTGGTCCCCAACGTACAAGAGGGGCAGACAACGCAGAAGGAATTAATAACAAACCCTGGTGAGTCCAATCTGCAGATCATTAATCTTTCCACACATGTGCTAACTGATATTGAGAGGAGGGTTCTGGCAAAAGGGCTGAATTTTTCGCCCATGCAACGCCTAGATAAGTTCTTGCTGATTAAGGATATTTATTTATATTGTAGGCAGTTGTCATTCAAATTGCTATTTCACCAACCGTCTCTGATGGATGTCATGCCGGATACTGACCGTCAGGTCTTTGCAGATCTTTTAGCTCTACTTAGGGAAAACGAAAATCCAACAGGTAGGAGACCTTTCACACTTAGGAATTACTCCCAGGTAACACCTAACCTAAAACTTTTCCCTGCAATACAAATTTTCTTTGATTGTATGTTGCAGGATATACAATCATTACGTCTGGACCCCAACAGACATGAAAATCTATCTCGGGAAGAGCGACGAGCTCTCCAAGATTTACATAAAAACAAGACCCTTACTGTTAAAGAAGCAGATAAAGGGGGGAATATTGTCCTTTGGCCAACTGACATGTACTTGGAGGAAGCAAGAAGACAACTATCCAATCGTGCCTATTACACTGTTTTACCCTCTGATCCCACCGAAGTATTCAAGGGCAAGATAGATCGCCTTTTAGACGCTGCTTTCCAACAGGGCATCATAACCAAACAAGAGAAGTCTTACATGATGACCAAAAATCCAACCACCCCAACTTTTTACATGCTCCCAAAGGTGCATAAATCTGTGGACAAGCCACCAGGTAGGCCCATTGTGGCTGGTATAGGGGGGCTGTGTGAGAAGGCATGCATATATGTTGATTTTTTCTTACAGACGCATGTCGTCTGTTTACCCTCCTATATACGGGACTCAACCCATCTCATCACTCAATTGGAGAGCCTGGACTTACCTTCTACAGACCTTTGGATTGTCTCAATGGACGTTGAGGCCTTGTACACCAACATCATCCACCAGGTAGGCCTCAATGCAGTTCAATCTTTTTTTCAGAACAATTTCTCATTGAACTTTTGGGATTTATTCTAAAACACAATTTTTTCGTGTTTGACAGAGCCTACTATCGGCAGGTCTCCGGCACGGCGATGGGTGCGCCTTGTGCCCCCTCGTACGCGAATCTCTTTTTGGGATGGTGGGAGGGGGCCTGCGTGTACCCATTGCCGGAGTTCGGGAGGCATGTCATAGGATGGTTCCGTTTCATTGATGACATCCTCTCTTTTTGGAAGGGTCCCCGCAGTGATTTATTGAAATTTGTGGAAAAATTGAATTCAAACGATTGGCAGATCAAACTTACCCCGGTCATTTCAGATTCAACAGTGGACTTCCTGGATCTACGAATCTCTATTCAAGATGGCAGAATCAATACTACTCTGTTTTGTAAAGAAACCGCAACAAATAGCCTTTTACACTACTCCAGTTTTCATCCCCAGCACATGAAAAAGGCTATTCCAGTGGGCCAATTTCTTCGTATTAAAAGAAACTGCAGTGAGCCAGAACAATTCAGGCATCATGCCCGAGATCTAACACGGAGATTTAAAGAACGCGGTTATCCCCACAAAATAATATCAAGGGCCTATCAGAGGGCATGTAAAACTGAACGAAGTATGACTTTCCAGCCACAAATCAAACAGAGAGATGACAAGCCAGTATTGGTGGCCAACTTTAATAATCAATGGCAAGATGTGTACCATATTTTGTCCAAGAACTGGGGAATTTTGAAGAGTGACTGCAGGCTCATACCCCATATTCCAGATAAACCACGCTTGATAGCTAGAAGGGCGAGGAATCTTCGTGACACTCTCACACATAGTCACTTTCAAAGACCAACTATACCCTTGGGACATGGACAGCGACTCACGGGCACCCAGCCGTGTGGGGATTGTTCAATATGTCCCTTCATTGCTTGCGGTGATGTCTTTTGCCATCCGAAGAACCAAGAAAAACATCATTTACAGTCATTCATTAATTGTCGCTCTCGGAATATTATTTACTGTCTTCAGTGCCCCTGCTCCATGTTATATGTTGGTCAAACCACACAAGAATTCAGAAAACGTGCCCAAAAACATATCTCCACTATCACCAATGCAAACCAGGATCTCAGGCAGGGTAAAACCCTTACAACTGTGGCCAGACACTTCCTTCAATGCCATCAGGGCAATCCTCGCGGCCTTCGCCTCATTGGACTTGAAAAATTACAGTTAAATATTCGGGGAGGGGATGTTGTACCGGCCCTTTTACGGGCGGAAACAAAATGGATATACCGTCTAAAATGCAAAGCCCCGGAAGGCATGAATGAGGACTTCTTCTTTGGAGGTTTTTACAAAAGGTAATCATGTTCTTATATTCATCTTTACTTTATTTCACTTTTTTTCAGCAGCCACTAGGGGAGTGGTTCAAATTCTTTTTCTTTTCACTGTTTCAGGTTTTGTACACTTCTTTTTCACCTTTTTGGGTGACCTTCAGGTGTCAATGCATGTGACCCCTTCCCTCACGTACACTCTTACCCTCACTGCATACACACTTTTTCGGGTTTGTGAGTAGCCCTACACATTCACCCAACATGCACAGCCTCATCACCCCATCCATTTTTTCATTATCACAATTTGTGTTCAATTGTCTGCCACTCGTCCATCACTTTTGCTCTTCACTGGTGAGTGACACCTTCCATGGCAATCTCCAGGGATCTTATGTGGATTATATCCAGGGCACATCATTACTATCATCTCTCTGTTTCACTCAGGTAAGCACTTTGCCCTTCACACACTTCATATCCTTGTTACTGATTTTTTAACATCGCATGTACTAATTTGCCTCACTTACCTTTATTCTATAGATTGTTATTGGTCCAGCGTTTACCTGATGTTGCTCTTATTCCAACTTATACCTCACATGGTCAATTGAGACCTCTTTACATCAAGCCTGCCCACATGAACAAGACTTATTTTTCACCAGCCCCTCCAGTCGGACTCCTTGGCGCATCTGGATCCGGTTTCTACCGTCTTATCCACAGGAGTATTTAACCATAGAATTTGAGATCTAAAATATATATTCCTTCTTATACATGTTTAATTATTTTTGTTACATGAATGTATATATGATGAATTCATTGTATTGTTTTCCCTTTTTCTGGGGGGAGATTTTTGACCTAGCAGTTTTTGGTGGATGCATTTGTATTTTATTATATGGCATGTGAGTATGGATGGTCATGGGCCCATGAAAGTATGTGTGAGTGGATGCATGGTACACATTTGTATTTATTTAGTGTACACCTAATTTTATGTTTTCACATTTGTTGTTTTATGTATTCATTTATTAGTGAATTCCACCATGTATTTCATTTTACTGATTGACTATATATATATATATATGGTATCATGAGGTCCATTTTTTAGTCACTTGCATGACATGTTGCATGGCCGGCAACTCAAGGGGTTAACTATTATCATTAGTCACCCGTAACCAGCAAATGTTGGGTACACTACATATGCACGCGGCACTTTATTTATCACACAAATACCACATATATTTGGTGACAAGATTCCTTCTTTCACACACCTCCTTTTCGGTTATTTTTCCGTTTTTTTTTCGTATTTTCATTTTTGCCCATTGGCTGTCCGTTCCATTACTTACATGCCGGCGCGCTCAATATTATGGGCAATAGCACGACTCAATCATGCGGTGTGGCGCAGGCGCACATACTTACCTCCACTTGGACATGATATTTGCAATAAAGTTTTTTTTTTTTTTTCGATAGTTTTTTTTTTTCGCTAAAGTTTTTTTTTTTTTTTTTTTTTTCTTGCTGCGCGCGTCACTTCCGCTGGAAGTCACATGATCTGGGTCCAGCTGACATCATAGAATCACTCCCCCATAAAATGGAGACTGCACAGCTAGTTCAGCACCCCTGAGAAAGCTAGGCGACTAGCGATACGCGTGGGGTCTTCTCCCCAGCTCTTCTCCTTCCCCCCCACCGCATTCTACGACAGGACTTTGCCATCTTTACAGGTAAAACCGAGCGTGGACCCTGGGCTAGCGCCCACCACACTTTTTTTAGTATCTTGGGTTTTTTCCCCCCAGACTTTGTACATTTGTACACTTAGTCAAACCGCACCTTGGTTTTGGGACATAGCGAGGTTTTTTCCAACTGATTCATCATCGTACATTGCCTTACACTTGTGCAGAGGAAGGGGCTCTCTGCAGGTAGGGGGAGCTGGTGGTGTGCAGAGGAAGGGGTTCTCTGCAGGTAAGGGGAGCTGGTGGTGTGCAGAGGAAGGGGCTCTCTGCAGGTAAGGGGAGCTGGTGGTGTGCAGAGGAAGGGGCTCTCTGCATGTAGGGGGGAGCTGGTGGTGTGCAGAGGAAGGGGCTCTCTGCAGGTAGGGGGAGCTGGTGGTGTGCAGAGGAAGGGGCTCTCTGCAGGTAGGGGGAGCTGGTGGTGTGCAGAGGAAGGGGTTCTCTGCAGGTAAGGGGAGCTGGTGGTGTGCAGAGGAAGGGGCTCTCTGCAGGTAGGGGGAGCTGGTGGTGTGCAGAGGAAGGGGCTCTCTGCATGTAGGGGGGAGCTGGTGGTGTGCAGAGGAAGGGGCTCTCTGCAGGTAGGGGGAGCTGGTGGTGTGCAGAGGAAGGGGCTCTCTGCAGGTAGGGGGAGCTGGTGGTGTGCAGAGGAAGGGGTTCTCTGCAGGTAAGGGGAGCTGGTGGTGTGCAGAGGAAGGGGCTCTCTGCAGGTAGGGGGAGCTGGTGGTGTGCAGAGGAAGGGGCTCTCTGCAGGTAGGGGGAGCTGGTGGTGTGCAGAGGAAGGGGCTCTCTGCAGGTAGGGGGAGCTGGTGGTGTGCAGAGCAACCAGCACTATCATATTATGCTGGGTTGCTCTGCCTGTTGAATTTGTGTGCTTTGCACTCTTTTTAATGGTTTTTATTGTTGTTTGTTCTTGCTGTGCTCTTTTTGCATTATTAATAAAATTGTATATCCTTGGTCATATAGCGTACATCTGTGTTCATTTATAATTTTAGTAGTTTTTGGTACAGCTTTGGCCGCCATTGTATGCTTTTTACTTTAGTGGTGCCGATCCCAGTCTCTAATCTTGCTAGTGGTGTGACAAGGTGACTACTAGAGAGCTGAGTGTGCATGTCTAGTGGTGTGACAAGGTGACTACTAGAGAGCTGAGTGTGCATGTCTAGTGGTGTAACAAGGTGACTGCTAGAGAGCTGAGCATGCATGTCTAGTGGTGTGACAAGGTGACTGATAGAGAGCTGAGCGTGCATGTCTAGTGGTGTGACAAGGTGACTGCTAGAGAGCTGAGCGTGCATGTCTAGTGGTGTGACAAGGTGACTGCTAGAGAGCTGAGCGTGCATGTCTAGTGGTGTAACAAGGTGACTGCTAGAGAGCTGAGCGTGCATGTCTAGTGGTGTGACAAGGTGACTGCTAGAGAGCTGAGCGTGCATGTCTAGTGGTGTGACAAGGTGACTGCTAGAGAGCTGAGCGTGCATGTCTAGTGGTGTGACAAGGTGACTGCTAGAGAGCTGAGCATGCATGTCTAGTGGTGTAACAAGGTGACTGCTAGAGAGCTGAGCGTGCACGTGTAGTGGTGTGACAAGGTGACTGCTAGAGAGCTGAGCGTGCATGTCTAGTGGTGTGACAAGGTGACTGCTAGAGAGCTGAGCGTGCATGTCTAGTGGTGTGACAAGGTGACTGCTAGAGAGCTGAGCGTGCATGTCTAGTGGTGTGACAAGGTGACTGCTAGAGAGCTGAGCGTGCATGTCTAGTGGTGTGACAAGGTGACTGCTAGAGAGCTGAGCATGCATGTCTAGTGGTGTGACAAGGTGACTGCTAGAGAGCTGAGCGTGCATGTCTAGTGGTGTGACAAGGTGACTGCTAGAGAGCTGAGCATGCATGTCTAGTGGTGTGACAAGGTGACTGCTAGAGAGCTGAGCGTGCATGTCTAGTGGTGTGACAAGGTGACTGCTAGAGAGCTGAGCGTGCATGTCTAGTGGTGTGACAAGGTGACTGCTAGAGAGCTGAGCGTGCATGTCTAGTGGTGTGACAAGGTGACTGCTAGAGAGCTGAGCGTGCATGTCTAGTGGTGTGACAAGGTGACTGCTAGAGAGCTGAGCGTGCATGTCTAGTGGTGTGACAAGGTGACTGCTAGAGAGCTGAGCGTGCATGTCTGGTGGTGTGACAAGGTGACTGCTAAAGAGCTGAGCGTGCATGTCTAGTGGTGTGACAAGGTGACTGCTAGAGAGCTGAGCGTGCATGTCTGGTGGTGTGACAAGGTGACTGCTAGAGAGCTGAGCGTGCATGTCTAGTGGTGTGACAAGGTGACTGCTAGAGAGCTGAGCGTGCATGTCTAGTGGTGTGACAAGGTGACTGCTAGAGAGCTGAGCGTGCATGTCTAGTGGTGTGACAAGGTGACTGATAGAGAGCTGAGCGTGCATGTCTAGTGGTGTGACAAGGTGATGCTAGAGAGGCGAGAGTGGATGTAGAGTGGGATACTTATTGGTCCATTCAATAAGTGGTGGCAGTGGACCGGGAGTGCGAGTATGAGGTGATTTATGCTCAATTTGTGTCCTGAGGGAAAGTTGAGCACAAGTGTAAGTGGGTTAAACCTAACCTGTACAGTCGCACCCAAGTCACGTGACGAGGCAGCGCGTCCAGGACGGGGGGGGGGGGCGGGGATTGTCCCGCTGCCCCTCCCATTACTGAGAACGGGATTCCTGTTCTCTAGAGGGAGGAGGGGTCTAGCCGTTTCCTCACCAATCAGTCGTGTATCCATTATCCGGGTGATGGGGAACCAAAACTAAAGCCCAAAACCCTTATTTATCGAAAAGTGGAAAAACAGCAATTTAATCAGAAACTTTCTGCTCCGCCGCAGCTTTCAATCATTTTGGCAAAACCAATAACGAAAGAGGGTGAGGGAGTTCCCATTTATCATTGCGGTTCCCTTCCTGGGTCCCCTTGAGCTCCAATGATTATTCAGCCCATCCACAGCCCCAGGAAACTAAATCCTGGGCTTCGGAGAACTGCAGGACCCGGCCACGAGGTCCTCCGCCTGGTGCCCACGAGATGGAGCCGAGTGCCACCTCCAGTTCTTCACCATGGCCCTAATGTATGGAGCCCCTTATGTGCTGCCAACGTGGGTATCGGGAGAAAGATTGCGTGTACAAAACGCTAAAAAGAGGAAGCAAGGCAGAAATAAAAGAAGAGCATCACAACATTTTCCTTTCCAGGAATCTTCCATGTGATGTGATGCAATATGAAGCAAACCCTGAGACTGCTGCAGCTACACTGATGCAGGAACAGATCTTGTTTTATCCCTGAGCTGAGGGGTTTTGCTGATAAAACAGACATAACATTATGATAATGAGGCTCTGCTCCTCCTCTCACATTAGTTATGCACTTCTCCTGAGAATGATGTAATCCCTGACAGGTAGAAGTAATCAATCGCTGCACCATCCCCCGGCTGCTGTGTATGAGTGATCCAGCTCAGGTTGATTAGTCATGTCTGGACAGTTCAGGCAGCTCTGCAGGCTAAATCCAACCCAGCTTTCCCAAGGTCCTGAATGTTATAATTGTTTTTTTAGCAAAACCACTCAGTTCAGGGATTAAACAAGATATGTGCCTGCATCAGTGTAGCTCCAGCATTCTCAAGGTGTTTGCTTCATACATGGTAGTTTCCTGTAATAAAGTATATAACATTACGTAATATTTGTGGTTACAGATTTCAGATTCCAAGGCGCTTCACGTATTTATTCTTTTCATTCTTGTTTATTTTTGTTCCGTCTTAGAATAAATCCTGAATTATCGGCCGTTGTTCCTGTCTTATACATTGTTTCCGTTATTCCATTGATTCTTCTGATTGTTACTTTGTTACATTTTGCTCATTATTTAGGGATTTTTTAGGGTTTTAACACTGAGACTGAAATGAAGAAACGTCGAGTTTCTGTTTTATGAGTTGCCATAAGGGAAATCTGTTTCTCCTCAGACATTATGGGAAGCGTTTTATGAAACAGTTTATATTTTAGAATAGGGCAAGAATTTTAGCCGACCTTCACCTAGAGCAGTGACAGCGACTCCCGTAGTTTGATTTGTTTTCTTGGCTCCATTCTTCTTGGACCTTGTTTGGAAACATTTTTCGGATTTCTATTTTTACTGTCGTGTTTCTGGATTTATTTTTCCATTCCCCGTCCATGAGAGTGGTTGGTGATAGCCGAGCGCTGTGCTCAGACGAGAGCTGGGGCTCCATTTCTTCCATGATCAGCTCCTTATTAGAGATGAGCGAGCACTAAAATGCTCGGGTACTCGTTATTCGAGACGAACTTTTCCCGATGCTCGAGTGCTCGTCTCGAATAACGAGCCCCATTGAAGTCAATGGGAGACTCGAGCATTTTTCAAGGGGACCAAGGCTCTGCACAGGGAAGCTTGGCCAAACACCTGGGAACCTCAGAAAAGGATGGAAACACCACGGAAATGGACAGGAAACAGCAGGGGCAGCATGCATGGATGCCTCTGAGGCTGCTTAATCGCACCATTATGCCAAAATTATGGGCAACAGCATGGCCATGACAGAGTGACCGAATGAGGCTAGATAGCATGTAAAACATCCAATAATTGACCCTGACACTATAGGGGACGGCATGCAGAGGCAGCGGCAGCAGCGGCAGGCTAGAGAGTGTCATGGCGACATACCCTAAATGGACTCAGGCTTCAAACCAATGGGTGTCAGAGAGGAACCAAAGGAGGTGAGCAAGAAGCGCTCAAATAATATCGGTACATGATAAAAGTTTGCCAGTATATTTTGTGGATTACACAGCAGGGTGGCGACAAAGTTAACATGGAAGCCATGAAAACAACCCAAAATTCTGCCTGACACAGCTCGTTTGATAAGGGGACCATGTATGGAGGCAGTGAACTAGTAGTAGATTAAAGGTGCTGCAGTTAAAACTATGTTAGTTGGTTCTTGGCATGGAGCTGGCGCTCCGCTGCCAGGCGAGCTTTCGCCAATCCAAGCCCCTGTCTCTAGGCTACTCCCCAAACAGCACTTCTAAGAACCTTTCGGATAAGATCAAGTGTAGTAGCGTTCTTATAAGTTTAGGATATGGCGGGTGAGGGGAATGTAAACAGATGCGCAAGAAGCGCTGAAATAATATTGGTAAATGATAAAAGTTTGCCAGTATATTTTGTGGATAACACAGCAGGGTGGCGACAAAGTTAACAACTTTGATGTGGAATCCATGAAAACAACCCAAATTTCTGCCTGACACAGTTCGTTTGATAAGGGGACGATGTATGGAAGCAGCTATATGGACGACTTTTGGAGGTAGCAATGGAGACAACGTGTGGAGGCTGCTATGGAGACAATTTAATTTGGATAGTGCCTGTATGTGGCAGTCCAAAAAAGTTTTCAAACCAGAGGAGCAGGTAGGTGGCCCTCCAGAAAAATGAAATAGATTGAGTGCCTGTATGTGGCAGTCCAAAAAAGTTTTCAAACCAGAGGAGCAGGTAGGTGGCCCTCCAGAAAAATGAAATAGATTGAGTGCCTGTATGTGGCAGTCCAAAAAAGTTTTCAAACCAGAGGAGCAGGTAGGTGGCCCTCCATAAAAATGAAATAGATTGAGTGCCTGTATTTGTCAGTCCAAAAAAGTTTTCAAACCAGAGGAGCAGGTAGGTGGCCCTCCAGAAAAATGGAATAGATTGAGTGCCTGTATGTGGCACTCCCAAAAATTGTTTAAAACAGAGGACCGGGTAGGTGGCCCTCCAGAAAAATTAAATGCATAAAGTACTATAGCTAGAGCCAGTGGGCCCTGTCAAAAAATAGCCAGTTTCCTCTGCTTTAGTGTACAAAGAGGAGGAGAAGGAGGACAATGAGGAGGAGGAGTGCATAAATTATTCAGGTTCAGCTTCCTTCACCTGGTGGAGATTGGAAATTATGAGAAATCCAGGCTTTATTCATCTTGATAAGCGTCAGCCTGTCAGCGCTGTCAGTCGACAGGCGTGTACGCTTATCGGTGATGATGTCACCAGCTGCACTGAAAACCCGCTCGGACAACACGCTAGCGGCAGGGCAGGCAAGAACCTCCAAGGCGTACAGCGCCAGTTCGTGCCACATGTCCAGCTTTGAAACCCAGTAGTTGTAGGGAGCTGTGTGATCATTTAGGACGATGGTATGGTCAGCTACGTACTCCCTCACCATCTTTCTGTAAAGATCAGCCCTACTCTGCCGAGACTGGGGACAGGTGACAGTGTCTTGCTGGGGTGACATAAAGCTGGCAAAAGCCTTGTAAAGCGTACCCCTGCCTGTGCTGGACAAGCTGCCTGCTCGCCTACTCTCCCTCGCTACTTGTCCCGCAGAACTACGCACTCTGCCGCTAGCGCTGTCAGAAGGGAAATACTGTTTCAGCTTGTGCACCAGGGCCTGCTGGTATTCATGCATTCTCACACTCCTTTCCTCTGCAGGGATGAGAGTGGAAAGATTTTGCTTGTACCGTGGGTCCAGGAGAGTGAACACCCAATAATCGGTGCTGGAATAAATTCTTTGAACGCGAGGGTCACGGGATAGGCAGCCTAGCATGAAATCTGCCATATGCGCCAGAGTACCAACGCGTAAGAATTCACTCCCCTCACTGGCCTGACTGTCCATTTCCTCCTCCTCCAACTCCTCCAACTCCTCTTCTTCTGCCCATACACGCTGAACAGTAAAGGACTCAACAATGGTCCCCTCTTGTGTCTCACCAACATTCTCCTCCTCTTCCTCCTCATCCTCATCCTCCTCCACCTCCTCCGATATGCGCTGAGAAACAGACCTAAGGGTGCTTTGGCTATCAACAAGGGAATCTTCTTCCCCCGTCTCTTGTGACAAGCGCAAAGCTTCTGACTTCATGCTGACCAGAGAGTTTTTCAACAGGCCAAGCAGCGGGATGGTGAGGCTGATGATGGCGGCATCGCCACTGACCATCTGTGTTGACTCCTCAAAGTTACTCAGCACCTGACAGATATCAGACATCCACGTCCACTCCTCATTGTAGACTTGAGGAAGCTGACTGACCTGACTACCAGTTCTGGTGGAAGTTGACATCTGGCAGTCTACAATCGCTCTGCGCTGCTGGTAAACTCTGGATAACATGGTAATGTTGAATTCCACCTCGTGGGCACGTCGCACAACAGTCGGTGAGCGGGCAGTTGGAGGCGGCGCTGCGCTGCCCTGAGAGTGGCAGCATCTGTGCTGGACTTCCTGAAATGCGCACCGATGCGGCGCACCTTCGTGAGCAAATCAGACAGATTGGGGTATGTCTTGAGGAATTGCTGAACTATCAGATTTAACACATGGGCCAGGCATGGCACATGTGTCAGTCTGCCGAGTTGCAGAGCCGCCACCAGGTTACGGCCGTTGTCACACACAACCATGCCTGGCTTCAGGTTCAGCGGTGCCAGCCACAGATCAGTCTGGGCCGTGATGCCCTGTAATAGCTCTTGGGCGGTGTGCCTTTTATCGCCTAGGCTCAGCAGTTTGAGCACCGCCTGCTGTCGCTTAGCGACGGCACTGCTGCTGTGCCTAGAGCTAGCGACTGATGGCGCAATGCCCACGGATGGTAGTTCGGAGGAGGAGGTGGAGGAGGGGTGGGAGGAGGAGGAGGCATAGTAGGCCTGAAAGACCTGGACCGAGGTAGGCCCCGCAATCCTCGGCGTCGGCAGTATATGACCAGCCGCAGGGTCAGACTCGGTCCCAGCCTCCACCAAGTTAACCCTGTGTGCCGGCAGCACTCGTCCAAGTGTCCGTGGTCAGGTGGACCTTGTCAGAAACGGCGTTGGTCAGGGCACGGATGATGTTGTCTGACACGTGCTGGTGCAGGGCTGGGACGGCACATCGGGAAAAGTAGTGGCGGCTGGGGACCGAATACCGAGGGGCGGCCGCCGCCATGAGGTTGCGGAAGGCCTCGGTCTCTACCAGCCTATAGGGCAGCATCTCCAGGCTAAGCAATCTGGAGATGTGGACATTAAGGGCTTGGGCGTGCGGGTGGGTTGCACTATATTTCCGTTTCCGCTCCAGCGTCTGGGGTATGGAGAGCTGAACGCTGGTGGATGCTGTGGAGGATCGTGGAGGCGACGATGGGGTTTTTGTGCCAGGGTCCTGGGCAGGGGGCTGACTATCAGCTGACACAGGGGAAGGAGCAGTGGTGTGCACGGCCGGAGGTGAACGGGCTTGGTGCCACTGAGTGGGGTGTTTAGCATTCATATGCCTGCGCATACTGGTGGTAGTTAAGCTAGTAGTGGTGGAACCCCTGCTGATCCTGGTTTGGCAAAGGTTGCACACCACAGTCCGTCGGTCATCCGGTGTTTCCTTAAAGAACCTCCAGACTTCTGAAAATCTAGCCCTCGCCGCGGGAGCCCTCGCCACGGGAGCTTCACTACGTGACACATTTGGCGCTGATGCACCTGCTCTGGCCCTGCCTCTCCGTCTGGCCCCACCACTGCCTCTTCCAACCTGTTCTGCTATAGGACTCGCCTCCGTCTCAGAAGCACTGTGTTCACCCGGCCTCTCAACCCAGCTTGGGTCTGTCACCTCATCATCCTCCGATCCCTCAGTCTGCTCCCCCCTCGGACTTCCTGCCCTGACAACAACTTCACCACTGTCTGACAACCGTGTCTCCTCATCGTCGGACACCTCTTTACACACTTCTTCCACTACGTCAAGAAGGTCATCATCACCCACAGACTGCGACTGGTGGAAAACCTGGGCATCGGAAAATTGCTCATCAGCAACCGGACAAGTGGTTTTGACTGTGGGAAGGGTCCAGAAAAAAGTTCCTCAGAGTATGCCAGTTCAAATGCCAAATTTTCCTGGGAGGGGGCAGACTGGGGGGGAGGAGGCTGAGGTGCAGGAGCTGGAGGAGTGCCGATTTCGGTGACATGGGTGGACTGCGTGGAAGACTGACTGGTGGACAAATTGCTCGAAGCATTGTCGGCAATCCACGACATCACCTGTTCGCACTGTTCTGGCCTCAACAGTGCTCTACCACGAGTCCCAGTAACTTGAGACATGAACCTAGGGAGTGTAGCTCTGCGGCGTTCCCCTGCTCCCTCATCAGCAGGTGGTGTCTCACCCCGCCCAGGACCACGGCCTCTGACCCCTGCAGTAGTTGGACGCCCACGTCCCCGCCCTCGTCCTCTACCCCTAGCCCTCGGGTTAAACATTTTGAAAATGAGAGTTATAACTTTAATTTTTTTTAAACTTTTTTTGTGTTTTTTTGTGTTTTTTAGTTTTTAAAACCAAACGATGCTATCCTATTGCTATGGCTATTTTCTAGCCAAGTATGAAAGCACACTGCTATGCCAGATGAGATGACGCTGAGTTATGAAAAAATAAACGTAAAATAAAAAGGAAATGGCAGACTGTGCCTAATTGAAATCCAACCCCTAATAAATTTTCCCACTTTGGTGTTTGAGGTGGATATGTGTGTCACTAAGAGCTAAACACAACGGTAGCAAGTCCCCCTGCAAATTCCTCACAATATGGTACTAGCTGCACTACTAATGCCAGCAAGCCCAGCCACAAGCAAACAAAAAAAAAAAAGTATAACGTTATTGTAGCCCTAAGAAGGGCTGTTGGGTTCTTGTAGAATCACTCCTGCCTAACACTATTCTAATAGAACAGCCTAACGCTTTCCCTGACCAGCAGCAGCTCTCTCCCTAGCGGCATCCAGACACAGAATGATCCGAGCAGCGCGGGCAGCGGCTAGTCTATCCCAGGGTCACCTGATCTGGCCAGCCAACCACTGCTATTGACGTGTAAGGGTACCACGTCATGCTGGGTGGAGTGCAGAGTCTCCTGGCTTGTGATTGGCTCTGTTTCTGGCCGCCAAAAAGCAAAACGGCGGGAGCTGCCATTTTCTCGAGCGGGCGAAGTATTCGTCCGAGCAACGAGCAGTTTCGAGTACGCTAATGCTCGAACCAGCATCAAGCTCGGAAGAGTATGTTCGCTCATCTCTAGTTATTACTCATGTGCCGTCCGTTCTGTACCATTGTGTTATTACTCGTGTGCCGTTCGTTCTGTACCATTGTGTTATTACTCGTGTGCCGTTCTTTTTGTACCATTGTGTTATTACTCGTGTGCCGTCCGTTCTGTACCATTGTGTTATTACTCGTGTGCCGTCCTTCTTGTACCATTGTGTTATTACTCGTGTGCCGTCCGTTCTGTACCATTGTGTTATTACTCGTGTGCCGTCCGTTCTGTACCATTGTGTTATTACTCGTGTGCCGTCCGTTCTGTACCATTGTGTTATTACTCGTGTGCCGTCCGTTCTGTACCATTGTGTTATTACTCGTGTGCCGTCCTTCTTGTACCATTGTGTTATTTCTCGTGTGCCGTCCTTTCTGTACCATTGTGTTATTACTCGTGTGCCGTCCGTTCTGTACCATTGTGTTATTACTCGTGTGCCGTCCGTTCTGTACCATTGTGTTATTACTCGTGTGCCGTCCGTTCTGTACCATTGTGTTATTACTTGTGTGCCGTCCGTTCTGTACCATTGTGTTATTACTCGTGTGCCGTCCTTCTTGTACCATTGTGTTATTACTCGTGTGCCATCCGTTCTGCACCATTGTGTTATTACTCGTGTGCCGTCCGTTCTGTACCATTGTGTTATTACTCGTGTGCCGTCCGTTCTGTACCATTGTGTTATTACTCGTGTGCCGCCCGTTCTGTACCATTGTGTTATTACTCGTGTGCCGTCCGTTCTGTACCATTGTGTTATTACTCGTGTGCCGTCCGTTCTGTACCATTGTGTTATTACTCGTGTGCCGTCCTTCTTGTACCATTGTGTTATTACTCGTGTGCCGTCCGTTCTGTACCATTGTGTTATTACTCGTGTGCCGTCCGTTCTGTACCATTGTGTTATTACTCGTGTGCCGTCCGTTCTGTACCATTGTGTTATTACTCGTGTGCCGTCCGTTCTGTACCATTGTGTTATTACTCGTGTGCCGTCCGTTCTGTACCATTGTGTTATTACTCGTGTGCCGTCCGTTCTGTACCATTGTGTTATTACTCGTGTGCCGTCCGTTCTGTACCATCGTGTTATTACTCGTGTGCCGTCCGTTCTGTACCATTGTGTTATTACTCGTGTGTCATCCTTCTTGTACCATTGTGTTATTACTCGTGTGCCGTCCGTTCTGTACCATTGTGTTATTACTCGTGTGTCATCCTTCTTGTACCATTGTGTTATTACTCCTGTGCCGTCCGTTCTATACCATTGTGTTATTACTCGTGTGCCGTCCGTTCTGCACCATTGTGTTATTACTCGTGTGCCGTCCGTTCTGTACCATTGTGTTATTACTCGTGTGCAGTCCGTTCTGTACCATTGTGTTATTACTCGTGTGCCGCCCGTTCTGTACCATTGTGTTATTACTCGTGTGCCGTCCGTTCTGTACCATTGTGTTATTACTCGTGTGCCGTCCTTCTTGTACCATTGTGTTATTACTCGTGTGCCGTCCGTTCTGTACCATTGTGTTATTACTCGTGTGCCGTCCTTCTTGTACCATTGTGTTATTACTCGTGTGCCGTCCGTTCTGTACCATTGTGTTATTACTCGTGTGCCGTCCGTTCTGTACCATTGTGTTATTACTCGTGTGCCGTCCGTTCTGTACCATTGTGTTATTACTCGTGTGCCGTCCGTTCTGTACCATTGTGTTATTACTCGTGTGCCGTCCTTCTTGTACCATTGTGTTATTACTCGTGTGCCGTCCTTTTTGTACCATTGTGTTATTACTCGTGTGCCGTCCGTTCTGTACCATTGTGTTATTACTCGTGTGCCGTCCTTCTTGTACCATTGTGTTATTACTCGTGTGCCGTCCGTTCTGTACCATTGTGTTATTACTCGTGTGCCGTCCGTTCTGTACCATTGTGTTATTACTCGTGTGCCGTTCTTCTTGTACCATTGTGTTATTACTCGTGTGCCGTCCGTTCTGTACCATTGTGTTATTACTCGTGTGCCGTCCTTCTTGTACCATTGTGTTATTACTCGTGTGCCATCCGTTCTGTACCATTGTGTTATTACTCGTGTGCCGTCCTTCTTGTACCATTGTGTTATTACTCGTGTGCCGTTCTTCTTGTACCATTGTGTTATTACTCGTGTGCCGCCCGTTCTGTACCATTGTGTTATTACTCGTGTGCCGTCCGTTCTGTACCATTGTGTTATTACTCGTGTGCCGTCCGTTCTGTACCATTGTGTTATTACTCGTGTGCCGTCCGTTCTGTACCATTGTGTTATTACTCGTGTGCCGTCCTTCTTGTACCATTGTGTTATTACTCGTGTGCCGTCCTTCTTGTACCATTGTGTTATTACTCGTGTGCCGCCCGTTCTGTACCATTGTGTTATTACTCGTGTGCCGTCCGTTCTGTACCATTGTGTTATTACTCGTGTGCCGTCCTTTCTGTACCATTGTGTTATTACTCATGTGCCGTCCTTTCTGTACCATTGTGTTATTACTCGTGTGCCGTCCTTCTTGTACCATTGTGTTATTACTCGTGTGCCGTCCGTTCTGTACCATTGTGTTATTACTCGTGTGCCGTCCGTTCTGTACCATTGTGTTATTACTCGTGTGCCATCCTTCTTGTACCATTGTGTTATTACTCGTGTGCTGTCCGTTCTGTACCATTGTGTTATTACTCGTGTGCCGTCCGTTCTGTACCATTGTGTTATTACTCGTGTGCCGTCCGTTCTGTACCATTGTGTTATTACTCGTGTGCCGTCCGTTCTGTACCATTGTGTTATTACTCGTGTGCCGTCCGTTCTGTACCATTGTGTTATTACTCGTGTGCCGTCCGTTCTGTACCATTGTGTTATTACTCGTGTGCCGTCCTTTCTGTACCATTGTGTTATTACTCGTGTGCCGTCCGTTCTGTACCATTGTGTTATTACTCGTGTGCCGTCCGTTCTGTACCATTGTGTTATTACTCGTGTGCCGTCCGTTCTGTACCATTGTGTTATTACTCGTGTGCCATCCTTCTTGTACCATTGTGTTATTACTCGTGTGCCGTCCTTTTTGTACCATTGTGTTATTACTCGTGTGCCGTCCGTTCTGTACCATTGTGTTATTACTCGTGTGCCGTCCTTTTTGTACCATTGTGTTATTACTCGTGTGCCGTCCTTTTTGTACCATTGTGTTATTACTCGTGTGCCGTCCGTTCTGTACCATTGTGTTATTACTCGTGTGCCGTCCGTTCTGTACCATTGTGTTATTACTCGTGTGCCGTCCGTTCTGTACCATTGTGTTATTACTCGTGTGCCGTCCTTCTTGTACCATTGTGTTATTACTCGTGTGCCGTCCTTCTTGTACCATTGTGTTATTACTCGTGTGCCGTCCTTCTTGTACCATTGTGTTATTACTCGTGTGCCGCCCGTTCTGTACCATTGTGTTATTACTCGTGTGCCGTCCGTTCTGTACCATTGTGTTATTACTCGTGTGCCGTCCGTTCTGTACCATTGTGTTATTACTCGTGTGCCGTCCGTTCTGTACCATTGTGTTATTACTCGTGTGCCGTCCGTTCTGTACCATTGTGTTATTACTCGTGTGCCGTCCGTTCTGTACCATTGTGTTATTACTCGTGTGCCGTCCGTTCTGTACCATTGTGTTATTACTCGTG
The DNA here is from genome assembly GCF_040894005.1 of Engystomops pustulosus. Classification (NCBI taxonomy): domain Eukaryota; kingdom Metazoa; phylum Chordata; class Amphibia; order Anura; family Leptodactylidae; genus Engystomops; species Engystomops pustulosus. Next base: position 711,100 of record NC_092421.1, read on the forward strand.
TGCCGTCCTTCTTGTACCATTGTGTTATTACTCGTGTGCCGTCCGTTCTGTACCATTGTGTTATTACTCGTGTGCCGTCCGTTCTGTACCATTGTGTTATTACTCGTGTGCCGTCCGTTCTGTACCATTGTGTTATTACTCGTGTGCCGTCCGTTCTGTACCATTGTGTTATTACTCGTGTGCCGTCCGTTCTGTACCATTGTGTTATTACTCGTGTGCCGTCCGTTCTGTACCATTGTGTTATTACTCGTGTGCCATCCGTTCTGTACCATTGTGTTATTACTCGTGTGCCGTCCGTTCTGTACCATTGTGTTATTACTCGTGTGCCGTCCGTTCTGTACCATTGTGTTATTACTCGTGTGCCGTCCGTTCTGTACCATTGTGTTATTACTCGTGTGCCGTCCTTCTTGTAGATTTTTATATAATCATGATTGTGATCCTCACTCTGTAGCAATAATTTATAGAGGATCATTAATGGAAAGCAGTCGAGGGAGTTTAATGCCTGTTATAGCCGACAAACCCAAGGAAATGAACAAGAGCCGGAGCCAGAGATCAGGACTAAAAGCAAACAAGGAGTAAAATCTCAGCTGCTCTCGGGGCATGAAGAAACGTGAGCTCGCTGCTCCCCGGGGAGGGAAACCATTTACTGCAGGTCTCTCCTTCCACTAACAAATTATTTCATTAAAAAGCCTTCGAAAGCCAAACCTTCCCCCAACTTTAATCTGGCCAATACTTTGTCAGGCACTTATTAGGATTAGGTGTATTTCACATTTCCTATAGTTTGTAAAATGCAGAGGTCATCCTGCAAAATCCGTGGCATCCAAATTCAGAATGTTTTATACTGATACAAAAAATCTAAATCCATGAATATAAACATTGTACCTACAAATGAAGGTGGATTTGATAACATTTTGTGCTTAGTATATGAACTTCCGCTCGTATGGGAGAAATGTTTCTGCGGGAGGAGCCCGTGTCTAACGTTTGTTACATTGTATCAGATTATCTGACAGTAGATAAAAGGCCAAAGTGTCCTTAAAATAATGATTTTTCTATAAGCTTTAAACCTGAACTCACAGGAGCCGCAGGCATTGTTACAGGAGAATAATAGAATGTTACTCCATCCGCCTGATAATGGATGAGACCGATATGAGGAAGCGATTGTTGGGGGACACATAAGAGGGAATCTCACCGGATCCAACCCATTACTTTCATAATGACCTTAAAGAGATCTTGGATGATGCCAAGCAAGAAACCTTATAACTAAGGATGAATAAAAGTATATTTTCCATAAACGACCTACAATCTCTACATTCTGCGCCCATCCGAAGCTTCCTAACCACGTCACTGCTGTCCCGGGCCGTCCCATTGTTTCTGGCACCACTTTACCCTCTTATCTGAGAGACACAAAGATGTGATCACAAAGCACATGATATCGGAGCGCCTCCAGGACCTCTTGTGGTCAGGGGAGACGCGGAGGGTCTGTACTCCAACCTTAGACATCATTTGGGCCTCACTGCAGATAAATGTTTTCTGGACCATTATTACTTTACTGTTACACTTCTTATTACTTTCTCACAATTATTTTTTATTTGCTGGTTAAGGGTCCCGCCATGGCCACAATCTGCGCGCCTACTTACCTGCACCCTTTTCTTGGGTGGTGGGAATCTGTCACTGATGGAAATACACAACGCACGGATCACATATTGTTCTGGGGCCGGTATATCATCGATGATTAGGACGTCTTCATTAGACTGGTCAACGACATTGGTGTCAGATTCACCCCAGAAATTCACTCATCTAGGATTAATTTTCTGGAACTGACAACTAGCAAAAGTGACGTGGGTGACGTGGGTGACGTGTGTGACGTGTGTGATGTGTGTGATGTGTGTGATGTGTGTGATGTGTGTGATGTGGGTGACGTGGGTGACGTGGGTGACGTGGGTTACGTGGGTGACGTGGGTGTCTTGGGTGACGTGGGTGTCTTGGGTGACGTGGGTGTCTTGGGTGACGTGGGTGTCTTGGGTGACGTGGGTGTCTTGGGTGCTGTGGGTGATGTGGGTGCTGTGGGTGATGTGGGTGACGTGGATGATGTGGGTGCCGTGGGTGACCTTGGAACCCCTGTGTACCGAACAATAATGTCCACAAAGAGGGAGAGCTGCCAATCAGAGCCCTGGAAAGGGGAATCCCAGGACAATACTTGGGCCCAAACATAATTGTTCTGCAGAAGAAGCCGAGAGCGCGAATCAGAACTTCTACACAAACTGGAAGACAAACGGATCCGTGCAAGAAAGAGAAAAATACAAATTGTGCGACGCATCGGGACATAAATCATCAGAGACCAGTATAACCGACCGCGGGGGCAGAAACCAGTATAACCGACCGCGGGGGCAGAAACCAGTATAACCGACCGCGGGGGCAGAAACCAGTATAACCGACCGCGGGGGCAGAAACCAGTATAACCGACCGCGGGGGCAGAAACCAGTATAACCGACCGCGGGGGCAGAAACCAGTATAACCGACCGCGGGGGCAGAAACCAGTATAACCGACCGCGGGGGCAGAAACCAGTATAACCGACCGCGGGGGCAGAAACCAGTATAACCGACCGCGGGGGCAGAAACCAGTATAACCGACCGCGGGGGCAGAAACCAGTATAACCGACCGCGGGGGCAGAAACCAGTACAACCGACCGCGGGGGCAGAAACCAGTACAACCGACCGCGGGGGCAGAAACCAGTACAACCGACCGCGGGGGCAGAAACCAGTACAACCGACCGCGGGGGCAGAAACCAGTACAACCGACCGCGGGGGCAGAAACCAGTACAACCGACCGCGGGGGCAGAAACCAGTACAACCGACCGCGGGGGCAGAAACCAGTACAACCGACCGCGGGGGCAGAAACCAGTACAACCGACCGCGGGGGCAGAAACCAGTACAACCGACCGCGGGGGCAGAAACCAGTACAACCGACCGCGGGGGCAGAAACCAGTACAACCGACCGCGGGGGCAGAAACCAGTACAACCGACCGCGGGGGCAGAAACCAGTACAACCGACCGCGGGGGCAGAAACCAGTACAACCGACCGCGGGGGCAGAAACCAGTACAACCGACCGCGGGGGCAGAAACCAGTACAACCGACCGCGGGGGCAGAAACCAGTACAACCGACCGCGGGGGCAGAAACCAGTACAACCGACCGCGGGGGCAGAAACCAGTACAACCGACCGCGGGGGCAGAAACCAGTACAACCGACCGCGGGGGCAGAAACCAGTACAACCGACCGCGGGGGCAGAAACCAGTACAACCGACCGCGGGGGCAGAAACCAGTACAACCGACCGCGGGGGCAGAAACCAGTACAACCGACCGCGGGGGCAGAAACCAGTACAACCGACCGCGGGGGCAGAAACCAGTACAACCGACCGCGGGGGCAGAAATCAGTACAACCGACCGCGGGGGCAGAAATCAGTACAACCGACCGCGGGGGCAGAAATCAGTACAACCGACCGCGGGGGCAGAAATCAGTACAACCGACCGCGGGGGCAGAAACCAGTACAACCGACCGCGGGGGCAGAAACCAGTACAACCGACCGCGGGGGCAGAAACCAGTACAACCGACCGCGGGGGCAGAAACCAGTACAACCGACCGCGGGGGCAGAAACCAGTACAACCGACCGCGGGGGCAGAAACCAGTACAACCGACCGCGGGGGCAGAAACCAGTACAACCGACCGCGGGGGCAGAAACCAGTACAACCGACCGCGGGGGCAGAAACCAGTACAACCGACCGCGGGGGCAGAAACCAGTACAACCGACCGCGGGGGCAGAAACCAGTACAACCGACCGCGGGGGCAGAAACCAGTACAACCGACCGCGGGGGCAGAAACCAGTACAACCGACCGCGGGGGCAGAAACCAGTACAACCGACCGCGGGGGCAGAAATCAGTACAACCGACCGCGGGGGCAGAAATCAGTATAACCGACCGCGGGGGCAGAAACCAGTATAACCGACCGCGGGGGCAGAAACCAGTATAACCGACCGTGGGGGCAGAAATCTACAGGACGCACAAGGACAAGGCCACCGGGGGGGAACCACTAAGACTCGTGTCTGACGACACCGGGCAATAACGGGAAAATGGGAACCTGGACAATTGGAAGATTTCTAGGCTGAGCACGTGTGGGACTTATAGAGCACAATGTCCCAAAATCTACGCAGGGAAGACCATCCGGGAACCTAGAAGGGGAACATCATCTCCGCTCAGTACAGGAAATACCCGGGGACATGCGGGACCATGTAGGTTGGCAGCGGAGGGGCTTCGGATCCCACACTGGAGGGTGAGGGTGGTATATGCTCCTGCTCCACCTCTTTGGGTGGTATATACATGTGTATACCGCAGAGGGGTGTATATTACTATGTTGTTGTATCTTGTTGCCGTGGTAACGAGGGTGGTCCCCTTACTTGTAGATCGATCCTTTAGTAGCTTACACCCCCCCCTTACTTAGGGCTCATTGTGGTCGCAGGTCACACTGCACCGGGGGCGTGATTGCCCTTTTCCAAGATGGCTCCTCGGCAGCCTCCGGGCACCACTGCACACGTGCAGGACCGACCCACAGACGCTGTGGACCTGAGGCTTCCCCCATGAGTCCTCTCCAGAGCCTTCTGGGTAATTTTAACCCCTTCTTTACACCCTAGTCTTCACACTTTATGATGACACTTTGCACAATGATTTGTTATATACAAGTATCTGATATCAATGCGATTCACCTCCGAATGTATCTATTATATGAATTACACAATATCCACAGGCACTGTAACACCTACCGACTTACCTACCGACTTACCTACTGACTTACCTACTGACTTACCTAATAACTTACCTAATAACTTACCTACTGACTTACCTACCGACTTACCTACCGACTTACCTACCGACTTACCTACTGACTTACCTACTGACTTACCTAATAACTTACCTAATAACTTACCTAATAACTTACCTACTGACTTACCTACCGACTTACCTACCGACTTACCTACCGACTTACCTACCGACTTACCTACTGACTTACCTACTGACTTACCTACCGACTTACCTACTGACTTACCTACTGACTTACCTACTGACTTACCTACTGACTTACCTACCGACTTACCTACCGACTTACCTACCGACTTACCTACCGACTTACCTACTGACTTACCTCCTGACTTACTTACTGACTTACCTACTGACTTACCTACTGACTTACCTACTAACTTACCTACTGACTTACCTAATAACTTACCTACTAACTTACCTACTGACTTACCTAATAACTTACCTACTAACTTACCTAATGACTTACCTAATGACTTACCTACTGACTTACCTACTGACTTACCTACTGACTTACCTACTGACTTACCTACTGACTTACCTACTGACTTACCTAATGACTTACCTACCGACTTACCTCCTGACTTACTTACTGACTTACCTACCGACTTACCTACCGACTTACCTACCGACTTACCTACCAACTTACCTACTAACTTACCTACTGACTTACCTACTGACTTACCTACCGACTTACCTACCGACTTACCTACCGACTTACCTACTGACTTACCTAATGACTTACCTACTGACTTACCTACCGACTTACCTACCGACTTACCTACCGACTTACCTACCGACTTACCTACTGACTTACCTACTGACTTACCTCCTGACTTACTTACTGACTTACCTACTGACTTACCTACTAACTTACCTACTGACTTACCTAATAACTTACCTACTAACTTACCTACTGACTTACCTAATAACTTACCTACTAACTTACCTAATGACTTACCTACTGACTTACCTACTGACTTACCTACTGACTTACCTACTGACTTACCTACTGACTTACCTAATGACTTACCTACCGACTTACCTACCGACTTACCTACTGACTTACCTACTGACTTACCTACTGACTTACCTACCGACTTACCTACCGACTTACCTACCGACTTACCTACCGACTTACCTACCAACTTACCTACTAACTTACCTACTGACTTACCTACTGACTTACCTACTGACTTACCTACCGACTTACCTACCGACTTACCTACCGACTTACCTACCGACTTACCTACTGACTTACCTAATGACTTACCTACTGACTTACCTACCGACTTACCTACCGACTTACCTACCGACTTACCTACCGACTTACCTACTGACTTACCTACTGACTTACCTCCTGACTTACTTACTGACTTACCTACTGACTTACCTACTAACTTACCTACTGACTTACCTAATAACTTACCTACTAACTTACCTACTGACTTACCTAATAACTTACCTACTAACTTACCTAATGACTTACCTACTGACTTACCTACTGACTTACCTACTGACTTACCTACTGACTTACCTACTGACTTACCTAATGACTTACCTACCGACTTACCTACCGACTTACCTACTGACTTACCTACTGACTTACCTACTGACTTACCTACCGACTTACCTACCGACTTACCTACCGACTTACCTACCGACTTACCTACTAACTTACCTACTAACTTACCTACTGACTTACCTAATGACTTACCTAATGACTTATCTACTGACTTACCTACGGACTTACCTAATGACTTATCTACTGACTTACCTACCGACTTACTTACCGACTTACCTAATGACATACCTAATAACTTACCTACGGACTTACCTAATAACTCTCTAATGACTTACCTACTGACTTACCTACTGACTTACCTAATGACTTACCTACTGACTTACCTAATGACTTACCTACCGACTTACCTACCGACTTACCTACCGACTTACCTACCAACTTACCTACCGACTTACCTACTGACTTACCTACTAACTTACCTACTGACTTACCTAATGACTTACCTAATGACTTACCTAATGACTTACCTACTGACTTACCTACTGACTTACCTAATGACTTACCTACTGATTTACCTACGGACTTACCTAATGACTTATCTACTGACTTACCTACCGACTTACTTACCGACTTACCTAATGACATACCTAATAACTTACCTACGGACTTACCTAATAACTCTCTAATGACTTACCTACTGACTTACCTACTGACTTACCTAATGACTTACCTAATGACTTATCTACTGACTTACCTACCGACTTACCTACCGACTTACTTACCGACTTACCTAATGACTTACCTACTGATTTACCTACTGACTTACCTACTGACTTACCTACTGACTTACCTACTGACTTACCTAATGACTTATCTACTGACTTATCTACTGACTTATCTACTGACTTACCTACCGACTTACCTACCGACTTACTTACCGACTTACCTACGGACTTACTTACCGACTTACCTAATGACTTACCTACTGACTTACCTACTGACTTACCTAATGACTTACCTACTGACTTACCTAATGACTTATCTACTGACTTACCTACGGACTTACCTACCGACTTACTTACCGACTTACCTAATAACTTATCTACTGACTTACCTACTGACTTACCTACTGACTTACCTACTGACTTACCTAATAACTTACCTAATAACTTACCTACTGACTTACGTAATGACTTACCTAATGACTTACCTAATGACTTACCTACGGACTTACCTAATAACTTACCTACGGACTTACCTAATAACTTACCTACGGACTTACCTACGGACTTACCTACGGACTTACCTACTGACTTACCTACTGACTTACCTAATGGCTTACCTAATGACTTACCTACTGACTTACCTAATGGCTTACCTACTGACTTACCTACTGACTTACCTAATGACTTAGCTACTGACTTACCTACTGACTTACCTAATAACTTACCTAATAACTTACCTACTGACTTACGTAATGACTTACCTAATGACTTACCTAATGACTTACCTAATGACTTACCTAATGACTTACCTACGGACTTACCTAATAACTTACCTACGGACTTACCTAATAACTTACCTACGGACTTACCTACGGACTTACCTACGGACTTACCTACGGACTTACCTACTGACTTACCTACTGACTTACCTAATGGCTTACCTAATGACTTACCTACTGACTTACCTAATGGCTTACCTACTGACTTACCTACTGACTTACCTAATGACTTAGCTACTGACTTACCTACTGACTTACCTAATGGCTTACCTAATGACTTACCTACTAACTTACCTAATGACTTACCTAATGACTTACCTACTAACTTAGAAACGGCAATAAGAAGACCCATCGAATAACTCACTCTCCCAAATGTTCTGTGCCCTTACGTGTGACATCTTACATATAATTAGATGCTGCTCTCAGGCTTCATACATTCCTTGTATTAGTTCTGGTCCTGGTATTGGTCCTGGTATTGGTCCTGGTCCTGGTCCTGGTCCTGGTATTGGTCCTGGTATTGGTCCTGGTATTGGTCCTGGTGTTGGTCCTGGTCCTGGTATTGGTCCTGGTATTGGTCCTGGTATTGGTCCTGGTATTGGTCCTGGTATTGGTCCTGGTCCTGGTATTGGTCCTGGTCCTGGTATTGGTCCTGGTCCTGGTATTGGTCCTGGTTTTGGTCCTGGTATTGTTTCTGGTCCTGGTATTGGTCCTGGTATTGGTCCTGGTATTGGTTCTGGTCCTGGTATTGGTCCTGGTATTCTTTCTGGTCCTGGTATTCTTTCTGGTCCTAGTATTGGTTCTGGTCCTGGTATTGGTTCTGGTCCTGGTATTGTTTCTGGTCCTGGTATTGGTCCTGCTATTGGTCCTGGTCCTGGTATTGGTCCTGGTCCTGGTATTGGTCCTGGTATTGGTCCTGGTCCTGTTTCTGGTATTGGTCCTGGTCCTGGTATTGGTTCTGTCACTCGTGAGACTTTCCCATCAGGTATAAAACCTCATGACTTCTCACAGCTGTGACTTATTGCTGCAGAATTTGCCCCCCAGATCTCCAGCTACTTACCACATGTTCCTAAATATCCCACAGTAACAGTGGTAAGTATATCCAACACTACGATCCTAAATAATATATACTCCCCACACATGATCACGCTGCAGGCCTGACATATACATTGTAATAAAGCATCCGCAATAATATGTAGCAGAGCAACTTCCTCCCATGACCCTGCAGCCAGCGCCTCCTCATTCCTGTGTCGCTCCCCTCATGCAGGTAACAGGTTAACTGTCCAAAAATCAGATGTACCTAAAAAACATTGGGGGAAAGTCCATCATATTTATACACACAGCTTGTCCCCGGATTAAGAATATGCGACTTATAAATGGACCTCTGTGCCCACTGTAACGTCTGGTGAAGCTCTCTGGGTGCTGGTTATCAACTGAACCTTATGCCCAGGCTGCAAGGGTTAACTGGAAGAGGCACCAAACGCAATGAAGCTTTATAGTTATTATAATATTGTGAAAATCCAATTGTCACATGGAATTACACTTACAAAATACACCTGATCCGACTTACATACAAATCCAACTTAAAGAGGACCTGTCACCCCCCAAAAAGACCCCAGGACTCCGGATCGGAGCTGAAACGCGTTGCACGAGGCTTCAAGGATCTATTGAGCGCCGGCCCGTCCCCTCTCCAGGGCGTTTCCCACCATCGTTACCCGGACTCCTGGTCCCCGCTGGACTGGCAGCTATCACCCTCCGGGCCTCAGGGGGGGTCACAGCGCTTGTTATTCATTGTTTGGAGGATTTATGCAGCTGATACTTTCCCTCACGAATCTGTCGCCATCATGAATCCGGAGATAACGTGGAAATCACGCAGCCGGTGTCCGGATTCAGCCGCAGGACCTTGAGTGACCGGGAGGCAGAACTGGTCGTTACTTTATACCTTATGGTCCCAAAAATATGTAAAACACTTAAATACCAGGTTTAGCCCAAATTTTACGCTTGAATCTTGGTTATTGTTTTATTAATAAATTCCTCGATGTGAGATGATAAATAACTTTACAGGTGACACGTTTGTATTTCTCTGGTTTGTTACAATTTCACATCAGAGGGAACAATGAGGTCCGGTATTTTCTCATGACATCTGGATCCATAGAACGGAGGAGTCTGGACCCTTCTCTCCTGAGGAGCCTGACAGAGAAAATCGTATTTTTTAGTTGCGTTGGATGGAGGACGTCTGCTGCCACCTGCTGGCGCTAGTAACTATTTCATACGTTCGGTGCCCGGAGCTGTGGGTGGGGTCATTTTTTGGGTTTTCAATGCTATAATCTTAAGGACTGTACGACGTTTTGATTATTTTATATAGAATTTTTTATATTTTTCAAAATGTCAAGAAAAAGTTCAATTTTCGACTTTTTGCACTATTTTCCATTACGAGGTTAAACGCAGTTAAAAACGTTATTTTATTTTAATAGATCGGACATTTTCGGACGCGGTGATACCTGATGTGTCTGTGATTTTTACAGTTTATTTATATTTATATCAGTTCTAGGGAAACGGGGGGGGTTAATAATTATTATTATTTTTTTTTATTATTTTTTTTAAACTTTTCTTATTTTTACTATTTTTCAGACTCCCTACTGTACTTTAACCCTAGGTTGTCTGATCGTTCCTATCATATACTGACATACTACAGTATATGGGGCAGTATATGGGGATTTTCCACTTCATTCATTAAAATGTGCAAATCACACATTGTAATGAATGGGTTAAAACGAGACAGCTTCGGGTCTTCGGGTCGCTCCCTGATTATGTCACGGGAGCGACGATTGTCACAAAGATGGTGGCAGTGATCGATATGAAGCAATAGATATGTAGCAAAGTCTTACCGGCTATGGAGAGGGCTCATGTACCCGCACCCGGCACGCTCAGTACTATCACGGAACACATTAGTAAGGGGTTGATTGCTAGAGGCATCTTTTTAATAAAGCCTACACCAAGAGACAGAATCTTCTTCAGGCAAACATTTCAGGTTTTCACTGATGTATAGGATTATGTATGCGTAGCTCCCAACCCTTCCGGATTTGGCGGGACAGTCCCACTTTTTTACCTCTGCCCCGTGGTTACGGGCAGCTGGGAGATTGTATTGCCCTTTTAATATACTGATACATATTACTTTATGTTTTTGTTTTTATATCCAATAATATAAAAAAATGTTTTACACCACAATACTTTTTGATGTCCAGTGTGAATTGGTGTCAGGCCGGATCACCAAATGTGGGCGAGCCGAGAGGTCACGTATCGTCAACAGTGATTTCTGGGGGAGCTGTATACAGTGATTGCTGGGGGAGCTGTATATAGTGATTGCTGGGGGAGCTGTATACAGTGATTGCTGGGGGAGCTGTATACAGTGATTGCTGGGGGAGCTGTATATAGTGATTGCTGGGGGTGCTGTATATAGTGATTGCTGGGAGAGCTGTATATAGTGATTACTGGGGGAGCTGTATATAGTGATTACTGGGGGAGCTGTATATAGTGATTACTGGGGGAGCTGTATATAGTGATTGCTGGGGGAGCTGTATATAGTGGATGCTGGGGGAGCTGTATATAGTGATTGCTGGGAGCTGTATATAGTGATAGCTGGGGGAGCTGTATATAATGATTGCTGGGGGAGCTGTATATATAGTGATTGTTGGGGGAGCTGCATACAGTGATTGCTGGGGGAGCTGTATATAGTGATTGCTGGGGGAGCTGTATATAGTGGATGCTGGGGGAGCTGTATATAGTGATTGCTGGGGGGGGGCTGTATACAGTGATTGCTGGGGGAGCTGTATATAGTGATTGCTGGGGGAACTGTATATAGTGATTGCTGGGGGAGCTGTATATAGTGATTGCTGGGGGAGCTGTATATAGTGATTGGTAGGGAGCTGTATATAGTGGTTGCTGGGGGAGCTGTATATAGTGATTGCTGGGGGAGCTGTATATAGTGATTGCTGGGGGGAGCTGTATACAGTGATTGCTGGAGAGCTGTATACAGTGATTGCTGGGGGAGCTGTATACAGTGATTGCTGGGGGAGCTGTATATAGTGATTGGTAGGGAGCTGTATATAGTGGTTGCTGGGGGAGCTGTATACAGTGATTGCTGGGAGAGCTGTATATAGTGATTGCTGGGGGAGATGTATATAGTGGTTGCTGGGGGAGCTGTATATAGTGATTGCTGGGGGAGCTGTATATAGTGATTGCTGGGGGAGCTGTATATAGTGATTGCTGGGGGGGCTGTATATAGTGGATGCTGGGGGAGCTGTATATAGTGATTGCTGAGGGAGCTGTATATAGTGATTGCTGGGGGAGCTGTATATAGTGATTGCTGGGGGAGCTGTATATAGTGATTGCTGGGGGCATGTATATAGTGGTTGCTGGGGGAGCTGTATATAGTGATTGCTGAGGGAGCTGTATATAGTGATTGCTGGGGGAGCTGTATATAGTGATTGCTGGGGGAGCTGTATATAGTGATTGCTGGGGGCATGTATATAGTGGTTGCTGGGGGAGCTGTATATAGTGATTGCTGGGGGGTTGTATATAGTGATTGCTGGGGGAGCTGTATATAGTGATTGCTGAGGGAGCTGTATATAGTGATTGCTGGGGGAGCTGTATATAGTGATTGCTTGGGGAGCTGTATATAATGGATGCTGGGGGAGCTGTATATAGTGATTGCTGGGGGAGCTGTATATAGTGGATGCTGGGGGAGCTGTATATAGTGATTGCTGGGGGAGCTGTATATAGTGATTGCTGGGGGAGCTGTATATAGTGGATGCTGGGGGAGCTGTATATAGTGATTGCTGGGGGGCTGTATATAGTGATTGCTGGGGGAGCTGTATACAGTGATTGCTGGGGGAGCTGTATATAGTGATTGCTGGGGGAGCTGTATATAGTGATTGCTGGGGGAGCTGTATATAGTGATTGCTGGGGAGCTGTAAATAGTGATTGCTGGTGGAGCTGTATATAGTGATTGCTGGGGGAGCTGTATATAGTGATTGCTGGGGGAGCTGTATATAGTGATTGCTGGAGGAGCTGTATATAGTGATTGCTGGGGGAGCTGTATATAGTGATTAGAGATGAGCGAACATACTCGTCCGAGCTTGATGCTGGTTGGAGCATTAGGGTACTCGTAACTGCTCGTTGCTCGGACGAATACTTTGCCAGCTCGAGAAAATGGCAGCTCCCGCCGTTTTGCTTTTTGGCGGCCAGAAACAGAGCCAATCACAAGCCAAGAGACTCTGCACTCCACCCAGCATGACGTGGTACCCTTACACGTGGATAGCAGTGGTTGGCTGGCCAGATCAGGTGACCCTGGGATAGACTAGCCGCTGCCCGCGCTGCTCGGATCATTCTGTGTCTGGATGCCGCTAGGGAGAGAGCTGCTGCTGCTCAGGGAAAGCGTTAGGGTGTTCTATTAGCTTACTGTTAGGCAGGAGTGATTCTACAAGAACCCAACAGCCCTTCTTAGGGCTACAATAACGTTATACTTTATTTTTTTTTTATTTGCAGCTAGTACCATATTGTGAGGAATTAGCAGGGGGACTTGCTACCGTTGTGTTTAGCTCTTAGTGACACACATATCCACCTCAAACACCAAAGTGGGAAAATTTATTAGTAGAATTAGGCACAGTCTGCCAGTTTCTTTTTTTTTTACGTTTATTTTTTTAATAACTCAGTGTCATCTCATCTGGCATAGTAGTGTGCTGTAATACTTGGCTAGAAAATAGCCATAGGAGAATACAAACGGCTTACTTACGCCTACAGTAGCGTTATATATATTTGATTTCTGGTTGATCTGCTGGTGGCTGTAGTTGTTGCAGTGCATCTACTATCAAATTGGGAGCAATTTGGAGTCAGACTTGCGACCACTGTGTTTTAGTGACGCACATATCCATCGCAAAGACCGAAGTGGGAAAATTTATTAGGGCCCGGGGTTGTATTTCAATTAGGCACAGTCTGCCATTTCCTTTTTTATTTTACATTTATTTTTTTCATAACTCAGCGTCATCTCATCTGGCATAGCAGTGTGCTGTAATACTTGGCTAGAAAATAGCCATAGCAATAGGATAGCATCGTTTGGTTTTAAAAACTAAAAAACACAAAAAAAAAACAAACAAAAAAAAAAAAAGTTAAAAAAAAAATACAAGTTATAACTCTCATTTTCAAAATGTTTAACCCGAGGGCTAGGGGTAGAGGACGAGGGCGGGGACGTGGGCGTCCAACTACTGCAGGGGTCAGAGGCCGTGGTCCTGGGCGGGGTGAGACACCACCTGCTTATGAGGGAGCAGGGGAACGCCGCAGAGCTACACTCCCTAGGTTCATGTCTGAAGTTACTGGGACTCGTGGTAGAGCACTGTTGAGGCCAGAACAGTGCGAACAGGTGATGTCGTGGATTGCCGACAATGCTTCGAGCAATTTGTCCACCAGTCAGTCTTCCACGCAGTCCACCCATGTCACCGAAATCGGCACTCCTCCAGCTCCTGCACCTCAGCCTCCTCCCCCCCAGTCTGCCCCCTCCCAGGAAAATTTGCCATTTGAACTGGCATACTCTGAGGAACTGTTTTCTGGACCCTTCCCACAGTCACAAACCACTTGTCCGGTTGCTGATGAGCAATTTTCCGATGCCCAGGTTTTCCACCAGTCGCAGTCTGTGGGTGATGATGACCTTGTTGACGTAGTGGAAGAAGTGTGTAAAGAGGTGTCCGACGATGAGGAGACACGGTTGTCAGACAGTGGGGAAGTTGTTGTCAGGGCAGGAAGTCCGAGGGGGGAGCAGACTGAGGGATCGGAGGATGATGAGGTGACAGACCCAAGCTGGGTTGAGAGGCCGGGTGAACACAGTGCTTCTGAGACGGAGGAGAGTCCTCAACCAGAACAGGTTGGAAGAGGCAGTGGTGGGGCCAGACGGAGAGGCAGGGCCAGAGCTGGTGCATCAGCGCCAAATGTGTCAACTAGTGAAGCTCCCGTGGCGAGGGCTCCTGCGGCGAGGGCTAGATTTTCAGAAGTCTGGAGGTTCTTTAAGGAAACACCGGATGACCGACGGACTGTGGTGTGCCACATTTGCCAAACCAGGATCAGCAGGGGTTCCACCACTACTAGCTTAACTACCACCAGTATGCGCAGGCATATGAATGCTAAACACCCCACTCAGTGGCAACAAGCGCGTTCACCTCCGGCCGTGCACACCACTGCTCCTTCCCCTGTGTCAGCTGATAGTCAGCCCCCTGCCCAGGACCCTGCCACAAAAACCCCATCGTCACCTCCACGATCCTCCACAGCATCCACCAGCGTTCAGCTCTCCATACCCCAGACGCTGGAGCGGAAACGCAAATATAGTGCAACCCACCCGCACGCCCAAGCCCTTAATGTGCACATCTCCAGATTGCTAAGCCTGGAGATGCTGCCCTATAGGCTAGTAGAGACCGAGGCCTTTCGCAGCCTCATGGAGGCGGCCGCCCCTCGGTATTCGGTCCCCAGCCGCCACTACTTTTCCCGATGTGCCGTCCCAGCCCTGCACCAGCACGTGTCAGACAACATAATCCGTGCCCTGACCAACGCCGTTTCTGACAAGGTCCACCTGACCATGGACACGTGGACGAGTGCTGCCGGGCAGGGCCACTATATATCTCTGACGGCACATTGGGTTAACTTGGTGGAGGCTGGGACCGAGTGTGACCCTGCGGCTGGTCATATACTGCCGACGCCGAGGATTGCGGGGCCTACCTCGGTCCAGGTGTTTGAGGCCTACTATGCCTCCTCCTCCTCCCACCCCTCCTCCACCTCCTCCTCCGAACGACCATCCGTGGGCATGGCGCCATCAGTCGGTAGCTCTAGGCACAGCAGCAGTGCCGTCGCTAAGCGACAGCAGGCGGTGCTCAAACTGATGAGCCTAGGCGATAAAAGGCACACCGCCCAAGAACTATTTCAGGGCATCACGGCGCAGACTGATCTGTGGCTGGCACCGCTGAACCTGAAGCCAGGCATGGTTGTGTGTGACAACGGCCGTAACCTGGTGGCGGCTCTGCAACTCGGCAGACTGACACATGTGCCATGCCTGGCCCATGTGTTAAATCTGATAGTTCAGCGTTTCCTCAAGACATACCCCAATCTGTCTGATTTGCTCACGAAGGTGCGCCGCATCTGTGCGCATTTCAGGAAGTCCAGCACAGATGCTGCCACTCTCAGGGCAGCGCAGCGCCGCCTCCAACTGCCCGCTCACCGACTGTTGTGCGACGTGCCCACGAGGTGGAATTCAACACTAACCATGTTATCCAGAGTTTACCAGCAGCGCAGAGCGATTGTAGACTGCCAGATGTCAACTTCCACCAGAACTGGCAGTCAGGTCAGTCAGCTTCCTCAAGTCTACAATGAGGAGTGGACGTGGATGTCTGATATCTGTCAGGTGCTGAGTAACTTTGAGGAGTCAACACAGATGGTCAGTGGCGATGCCGCCATCATCAGCCTCACCATCCCGCTGCTTGGCCTGTTGAAAAACTCTCTGGTCAGCATGAAGTCGGAAGCTTTGCGCTCCTCACAAGAGACAGGGGAAGAAGATTCCCTTGTTGATAGCCAAAGCACCCTTAGGTCTGTTTCTCAGCGCATATCGGAGGAGGTGGAGGTGGAGGAGGATGAGGAGGAAGAGGAGGAGAATGTTGGCGAGACACAAGAAGGGACCATTGTTGAGTCCTACACTGTTGAGCGTGTATGGGCAGAAGAAGAGGAGTTGGAGGAGTTGGAGGAGGAGGAAATGGACAGTCAGGCCAGTGAGGGGAGTGAATTCTTACGCGTTGGGACTCTGGCGCATATGGCAGATTTCATGCTAGGCTGCCTATCCCGTGACCCTCGCGTTCAAAGAATTTATTCCAGCACCGATTACTGGGTGTTCACTCTCCTGGACCCACGGTACAAGCAAAATCTTTCCACTCTCATCCCTGGAGAGGAAAGGAGTGTGAGAATGCATGAATACCAGCAGGCCCTGGTGCACAAGCTGAAACAGTATTTCCCTTCTGACAGCGCTAGCGGCAGAGTGCGTAGTTCTGCGGGACAAGTAGCGAGGGAGAGTAGGCGAGCAGGCAGCTTGTCCAGCACTGGCAAGGGTACGCTTTACAAGGCTTTTGCCAGCTTTATGTCACCCCAGCAAGACACTGTCACCTGTCCCCAGTCTCGGCAGAGTAGGGCTGATCTTTACAGAAAGATGGTGAGGGAGTACGTAGCTGACCATACCATCGTCCTAAATGATCACACAGCTCCCTACAACTACTGGGTTTCAAAGCTGGACATGTGGCACGAACTGGCGCTCTACGCCTTGGAGGTTCTTGCCTGCCCTGCCGCTAGCGTCTTGTCCGAGCGGGTTTTCAGTGCAGCTGGTGGCATCATCACCGATAAGCGTACACGCCTGTCGACTGACAGCGCTGACAGGCTGACGCTTATCAAGATGAATAAAGCATGGATTTCTCCTAATTTCCAATCTCCAGCAGGTGAAGGAAGCTCAACCTGAATAATTTATCCACTCCTCCTCCTCCTCATTTTCCTCCTTCTCCTCCTCTTTGTACAGTAAAGCAGAGGAAACTGGCTGTTTTTTGACAGGGCCCACTGGCTCTAGGTATAGTACTTTATGCATTTAATTTTTCTGGAGGGCCACCGACACGGTCCTCTGTTTTAAACAATTTTTGGGAGTGCCACATACAGGCACTCAATCTATTCAATTTTTCTGGAGGGCCACCTTTCCGGTCCTCTGTTTTAAACAATTTTTTGGGACTGCCACATACAGGCACTCAATCTATTCCATTTTTCTGGAGGGCCACCTACCTGCTCCTCTGGTTTAAAAACTTTTTTGGACTGCCACATACAGGCACTCAATCTATTCCATTTTTCTGGAGGGCCACCTACCTGCTCCTCTGGTTTGAAAAATTTTTTGGACTGCCACATACAGGCACTATCCAAATTGAATTGTCTCCATAGCAGCCTCCACACGTTGTCTCCATTGCTACCTCCAAAAGTCGTCCATATAGCTGCCTCCATACATCGTCCCTTTATCAAACGAGGTTTGTCAGGCCGAAATTTGGGTTGTTTTCATGGATTCCACATCAAAGTTGTTAACTTTGTCGCCACCCTGCTGTGTTATCCACAAAATACACTGGCAAACTTTTACCATTTACGGATATTATTTCAGCGCTTCTTGCGCATCTGTTTACATTCCCCTCACCCGCCATATCCTAAACTTATAAGAACGCTACTACACTTGATCTTATACAAAAGGTTCTTAGAAGTGCTGTTTGGGGAGTAGCCTAGAGACAGGGGCTTGGATTGGCGAAAGCTCGCCTAGCAGCGGAACGCCAGCTCCATGCGCATCATGCGCTTCTTGCGCATCTGTTTACATTCCCCTCACCCGCCATATCCCAAACTTATAAGAACGCTACTACACTTAACTTGGTGCAGGCTGGGACCGAGTCTGACCCTGGGGCTGGTCATATACTGCCGACGCAGAGGATTGCGGGGCCTACCTCGGTCCAGGTCTCAAAGGCCTACTATACCTCCAAATCCTCCCACCCCTCCTCCACCTCCTCCTCCTCCGAATTACCATCCGTGGGCATGGCGCCATCAGTCGGTAGCTCTAGGCACATCAGCAGTGCCGTCGCTAAGCGACAGCAGGCGGTGCTCAAACTGCTGAGCCTAGGTGATAAAAGGCACACCGCCCAAGAGCTATTGCAGGGCATTCCACATCAAAGTTGTTAACTTTGTCGCCACCCTGCTGTGTTATCCACAAAATACACTGGCAAACTTTTACCATTTACGGATATTATTTCAGCGCTTCTTGCGCATCTGTTTACATTCCCCTCACCCGCCATATCCTAAACTTATAAGAACGCTACTACACTTGATCTTATACAAAAGGTTCTTAGAAGTGCTGTTTGGGGAGTAGCCTAGAGACAGGGGCTTGGATTGGCGAAAGCTCGCCTGGCAGCGGAACGCCAGCTCCATGCCAAGATCCAACTAACATAGTTTTAACTGCAGCACCTTTAATCTACTACTAGTTCACTGCCTCCATACATCGTCCCCTTATCAAACGAGCTGTGTCAGGCAGAATTTTGGATTGTTTTCATGGCTTCCATGTTAACTTTGTCGCCACCCTGCTGTGTAATCCACAAAATATACTGGCAAACTTTTATCATGTACCAATATTATTTGAGCGCTTCTTGCTCACCTCCTTTGGTTCCTCTCTGCTACCCATTGGTTTGAAGCCTGAGTCCATTTAGGGTATGTCGCCATGACACTCTCTAGCCTGCCACTGCTGCCTCTGCATGCCGTCCCCTATAGTGTCAGGGTCAATTATTGGATGTTTTAGATGCTATCTAGCCTCATTCGGTCACTCTGTCATGGCCATGCTGTTGCCCATAATTTTGGCATAATGGTGCGATTAAGCAGCCTCAGAGGCATCCATGCATGCTGCCCCTGCTGTTTCCTGTCCATTTCCGTGGTGTTTCCATCCTTTTCTGAGGTTCCCAGGTGTTTGGCCAAGCTTCCCTGTGCAGAGCCTTGGTCCCCTTGAAAAATGCTCGAGTCTCCCATTGACTTCAATGGGGCTCGTTATTCGAGACGAGCACTCGAGCATCGGGAAAAGTTCGTCTCGAATAACGAGTACCCGAGCATTTTAGTGCTCGCTCATCTCTAATAGTGATTGCTGGGGGAGCTGTATATAGTGATTGCTGGAGGAGCTGTATATAGTGATTGCTGGGGGAGCTGTATATAGTGATTGCTGGGGGAGCTGTATATAGTGATTACTGGGGGAGCTGTATATAGTGATTGCTGAGGGAGCTGTATATAGTGATTACTGGGGGAGCTGTATATTGTGATTGCTGGGGGAGCTGTATATAGTGATTGCTGGGGGAGCTGTATATAGTGATTGCTGGGGGAGCTGTATATAGTGATTGCTGGGGGAGCTGTATATAGTGATTGCTGGGGGGAGCTGTATATAGTGATAGCTGGGGGAGCTGTATATAGTGATTGCTGGGGGAGCTGTATATAGTGATTGCTGGGGGAGCTGTATATAGTGATTACTGGGGGAGCTGTATATAGTGATTGCTGGGGGAGCTGTATATAGTGATTGCTGGGGGAGCTGTATATAGTGATTGCTGGGGGAGCTGTATATAGTGATTGCTGGGGGAGCTGTATATAGTGATTACTGGGGGAGCTGTATATAGTGATTGCTGGGGGAGCTGTATATAGTGATTGCTGGGGGAGCTGTATATAGTGATTGCTGGGGGAGCTGTATATAGTGATTGCTGGGGGAGCTGTATATAGTGATTGCTGGGGAGCTGTATATAGTGGTTGCTGGGGGAGCTGTATATAGTGATTGCTGGGGGAGCTGTATATAGTGATTACTGGGGGAGCTGTATATAGTGATTACTGGGGGAGCTGTATATAGTGATTGCTGGGGGCATGTATATAGTGATTGCTGGGGGAGCTGTATATAGTGATTGCTGGGGGAGCTGTATATAGTGATTGCTGGGGGAGCTGTATATAGTGATTGCTGGGGGAGCTGTATATAGTGATTGCTGGGGGAGCTGTATATAGTGATTGCTGGGGGAGCTGTATATAGTGATTGCTGGGGGAGCTGTATACAGTGATTGCTGGGGGAGCTGTATATACTGATTGCTGGGGGAGCTGTATATAGTGGTTGCTGGGGGAGCTGTATATAGTGATTGCTGGGGCAGCTGTATATAGTGATTGCTGGGGGAGCTGTATATAGTGATTGCTGGGGGAGATGTATATATTGATGTCTGGGGGAGCTGTATATAGTGATTGCTGGGGGGCCTGTATATAGTGATTGCTGGGGGAGCTGTATATAGTGATAGCTGGGGGGCCTGTATATAGTGATTGCTGGGGGAGCTGTATATAGTGATTGCTGGGGGAGCTGTATATAGTGATTGCTGGGGGAGCTGTATATAGTGATTGCTGGGGGAGCTGTATATAGTGATTGCTGGGGGAGCTGTATATAGTGATTGCTGGGGGAGCTGTATATAGTGATTGCTGGGGGAGCTGTATATAGTGATTGCTGGGGGAGCTGTATATAGTGATTGCTGGGGGAGCTGTATATAGTGATTGCTGGGGGAGCTGTATACAGTGATTGCTGGGGGAGCTGTATATAGTGATTGCTGGGGGAGCTGTATATAGTGGTTGCTGGGGGAGCTGTATATAGTGATTGCTGGGGCAGCTGTATATAGTGATTGCTGGGGGAGCTGTATATAGTGATTGCTGGGGGAGATGTATATATTGATGTCTGGGGGAGCTGTATATAGTGATTGCTG
This sequence comes from Engystomops pustulosus, assembly GCF_040894005.1. Taxonomy (NCBI): domain Eukaryota; kingdom Metazoa; phylum Chordata; class Amphibia; order Anura; family Leptodactylidae; genus Engystomops; species Engystomops pustulosus. Next base: position 732,341 of record NC_092421.1, read on the forward strand.
GGGGGCCTGTATATAGTGATTGCTGGGGGAGCTGTATATAGTGATAGCTGGGGGGCCTGTATATAGTGATTGCTGGGGGAGCTGTATATAGTGATTGCTGGGGGAGCTGTATATAGTGATTGCTGGGGGAGCTGTATATAGTGATTGCTGGGGGAGCTGTATATAGTGATAACTGGGAGCTGTATATAGCGATTGCTGTTTCCTGTCTGGACTACATTCAATGGGGGCCCCCACCATATTTTGCGCCCAGGGGCCCCCACCAACCTTAATCCGGCCCTGATTGGTTCTAGGTGTCATATACCACTTCATTCTCTTCACCATCCCAGCTGGCAACACCGTCCCCAATGTCCGAAGAAGTCACTGCCCTGACATAACGGCCCAACCGGAAGAAAAGGCCAACTACGGCTTCCTTACCACCAGACTCACCCAGGAACTCCCGAGTCAACCAGTGGCCAACTCCAGAAAATCCCTTAACACCTGGAGCCAGAGACAAGGCTACACCTAACCCGATTAGGACATGGGGGGAGTGAATGTTATCGGTTGAACGACAAACCCGTGAAGATCGTTCCGTAGCTTCAAGGGTTTGTCGACGACATTCGCTCTAAGAACTTCTAAGTCCATGAGATTCCACCTGGATGCCAAAGTTTGATGACCCTGACGGAGAAATCTGTCAAAGATCAAAGATCAAAGATCCCCAGCCTGTCCGTCTGCAACTTGGAACTGAGACCTTGTTATGGTGACAATGCTGCATGGGCGTCCAAGGTCAAAACTACCAAACCCTTACCAGTTGTAGGAATTAATAGCACTGTGTCTATTTTTGCAGATGACACCAAACTGTGTAGTGTAATACAGTCTATGGAGGATGAGGGGAGTAGTACAAACTGTGTAGTGTAATACAGTCTATGGAGGATGAGGGGAGCAGTACAAACTGTGTAGTGTAATACAGTCTATGGAGGATGAGGGGAGTAGTACAAACTGTGTAGTGTAATACAGTCTATGGAGGATGAGGGGAGCAGTACAAACTGTGTAGTGTAATACAGTCTATGGAGGATGAGGGGAGTAGTACAAACTGTGTAGTGTAATACAGTCTATGGAGGATGAGGGGAGCAGTACAAACTGTGTAGTGTAATACAGTCTATGGAGGATGAGGGGAGTAGTACAAACTGTGTAGTGTAATACAGTCTATGGAGGATGAGGGGAGCAGTACAAACTGTGTAGTGTAATACAGTCTATGGAGGATGAGGGGAGTAGTACAAACTGTGTAGTGTAATACAGTCTATGGAGGATGAGGGGAGCAGTACAAACTGTGTAGTGTAATACAGTCTATGGAGGATGAGGGGAGTAGTACAAACTGTGTAGTGTAATACAGTCTATGGAGGATGAGGGGAGCAGTACAAACTGTGTAGTGTAATACAGTCTATGGAGGATGAGGGGAGTAGTACAAACTGTGTAGTGTAATACAGTCTATGGAGGATGAGGGGAGTAGTACAAACTGTGTAGTGTAATACAGTCTATGGAGGATGAGGGGAGTAGTACAAGCTGTGTAGTGTAATACAGTCTATGGAGGATGGGAGTAGTAGTACATTCTGTGTAGTGTAATACAGTCTATGGAGGATGTTCATAGGCTGCAGGGTGACTTGGACAAACTGAATGTTTGGTCATCCACTTGGCAAATGAGGTTTAATGTGGATAAATGTAATGTTATGCACCTGGGGGCTAATAATCCAAAGGCAAAATATGTCCTTGGGGGAGTAAATCTGGGAGAGTCCCTTGTTGAGAAGGACCTGGGGGTACTAGTAGATCATAAATTGAGTAACAGCATGCAATGTCAATCAGCTGCCTCTAAAGCTAGTAGGATCTTGTCATGTATCAAAAGTGGAATGGACTCTCGTGATAGGGATGTAATATTACCGCTATACAAGGCACTGGTTCGGCCACACCTGGAATATGCTGTGCAGTTCTGGGCACCGGTCCATAAAAAGGATGCCCTGGAGCTGGAGAGAGTTCAACGTAGAGCCACAAAAATAATAAGGGGTATGGAGGGTCTCAGTTATGAGGAAAGATTAAAACAACTAGATTTATTTAGTCTGGAAAAGAGACGACTACGAGGGGACATGATTAATTTATATAAATATATGAATGGTCCATACAAAGAATATGGTGGTAAATTGTTCCAGATTAAATCAAATCAAAAGACGAGGGGGCACTGTCTCCATCTGGAGAAAACAAGGTTTAACCGGTTCGCGACCGCCCGCCGTGTATTCACGGCGGCGGTCGCGTTGCGCTGCATGGAGAGGGCTCACGGGCTGAGCCCTCTCCATAGCCGGTAAGTCTCTGCTGCATATTGCTAGCACTAGAGATGAGTGAGCATACTCGTCCGAGCTTGATGCTCGTTCGAGTATTAAGGTACTCGAAACGGCTCGTTGCTCGGACGAGTATTTCCCCTGCTCGAGATCGAGCATTTAGTTAAAAAAAACACAGTGAAGAACAATGAAGAATAGAATAAAAACAGTGAACACAGGATCATTTAAGTGAAAAACACAGTGCAGAACACAGTGAAGAATAGATTACAGATGTTCGGCACATCTGCTTACTTGTCGGGAGATACGCGCGGAACGGTGCGTACAAAATAGTATGTGAAGAACAATATATATGTGTGAAGAACACATTGCAGATGTTTACAAACATCTTACCTGGGATCGCCGCTCCCCGTGACGTCATCGGGGGGCGGCGATCCGTCTCCATGGTAGCCTCGGGTCTTCCGAAGACCCGAGGCTATTTCGTTTTAACCCCTTCATTACAATGTGCTGATAGCACATTGTAATGAATGAGGAAGAAAATCCCCATATACTGCCATACTGTAGTATCAAAATATGATAACAGTTTTTCAATGCGTTTAACCCCGTAACGGAAAATAGCGCCCAAAGTCGTAAATGGCACTTTTTTGCCATTTTGAAAAATCTAAAAAAATCTATAAAAAGTGATCAAAAGGTCGTACAGTCCTAAAAATGATATCATTGAAAATATTATCAAATTTCACAAAAAATGACACCACCCACAGCTCCGTACAACAAAGTATAAAAAAGTTATTAGCGCCAGAAGTTGGCAAAATTAAAAAAATTATTTTTGTACAGGAGGTTTTAATTTTTGTAAATGTATGAAAACATTATAAAACCTATACAAATTTGGTATCCCCTTAATCGTACCGACCCAGAGAATAAAGCAGCCGTGTCATTTGGGGCGCTCAGTGAAAGACGTAATATCCAAGCCCACAAGAAAATGGCGCAAATGCGTTTTTTCACCATTTTCATTGCATTTGGAATTTTTTTCCCGCTTCCGAGTACATGGCAAGGAATATTTAATACCATCATTAAGAAGTGCAATATTTTACGCAGAAAACAAGCCGCCACACAGCTCTTTACGTGTAAAAATAAAAAAGTTATAGATTTTTGAAGGTGGGGAGTGAAAAATGGACATGAAAAAACAGGAAAGGGCCCGGTCCTTAACCGGTTAATCACCGTCTAATCAGCTCTTTTTTCAACCGTAGAAACTATGAAACTATGAAACTAAGCTGGTCATTGTACCTCGGGGACAAGTCCCTATCCGGCTATCCGGTGGATCTAGGAAGATATCCAGCCATTGCCACCCTTTCAGTGTCCACCCAGAAGACTTGGTGGAAACCTTCCTGTCCGCCTGAAAACAGCGACTCACATTTGTATCATTTGTTCTAGGAACCTGCTTGTAATCCAAATCGCTCATTGACCAAAGCAAGTTTTCCTATAGTAAAGCATTGAAACCTAGATGATTGGTTCCATAGTGACCGAATAAAGAATTTGGGCACTTAAAGGGAATTTAAATCTGGAAGGTGATTGGCTGCTTGACAACATACTGGTAGCGGTTTATTCGGTTCCTTTTTATCTAAATCGCACGTGTATCAAAGCAAGTTTTTCTGTATTTTTTAAAATCTCGCTGTTTGTTTAAGCTTCTTCTGTAAATTTCATTTATATTCAGTAAACTGCAGGACAATAGACAAATCTCCTCCCACGCTGAGTCACATTTATTGTTATTACTATGAGCAGTAATGGAGATCTCCTGAGCCGCGTCTAATCCTCAGACACTGGAGATCCAAGGTGACGCATCGAGGACCGCCCAGTGATATTGTGCACAATTCTTATCCTAAGATCCTAAAACTGCGGAGATCTTCCTAAGGGCCCAATCCTAAAGTACAAAGAAATAGAAAGTTATTGGAATTGAAGTCGTTCAAGGGGTTTCCATGAAAGAAAATTCTCAAATTACAACCCCCTAGTGATGTTTACACAAATATTTAACCCCTTACTTTACAATGTTACTCAGTGTTATTGCTGTTTTAGCTCCTGTTACTCCCTAGGCTGCTCAGTGCAAAATATCAGGATGTGGGCGGAGCCTCTCTAAACAGACACATTGGGGCCCCCGTGGACCTCACTTTCATCGGACAGCCCGATGATTTCCATTTCGTGGTGCTTGGACAGGGTTTTTGGCGCAATCGCAATGCTGAATTTTTGTTAATAACAGTGAATTAGAGATTGTGATATTTTCTTATCCTGAGGACATAGAAGAAACTTGTCTTTGTGGGAGGAAAACCCCTTTAAAGAATCGAGCACCAGATCAGATAAAGTAACAGAAGTTCAGGATATTTTTAGCTTTATAGACCAGCAGGAATGTTTCCCCGGCCGCGTACATAATATCCCGGGATCCTGAACCTAAAATGTAGCGACTTTAGATCATTGTTATCCTGTACCTGCTCAGTGACGTCTCCTGCGCTCGCGTCTTCTTCGACGTCTCCTTGTGGATTGCGAGGACTTGTATCTGTACGTGTGACCAGAGCCACAGCTGCTGCTGCGCCTCCTGCTCCTCGCCATGGAGCGCCGGCTAAATCTATTCATGCACATTTTCTGCAGGATCTCCAGGTGGTAAATGATCCGAAGGGACTGAGAACTGCGAGATCTGGCGGAACCATCATAGGACCACACCCCTCTGTGAGATCATACAGGAGCAGCTGTGACATCATACAGGAGCAGGTGTGACATCACGCTGAGGATTCTAATGTATGATCACGTGTAATCTGCATCCAGGAACATTTGACAAGTGATGATCAGAATTAGAGAACAGCAGTGACTGCAGAATAGAGAAATAAATATTCCTAAGGTTCCACCAGTCCCCAGTCAGTAGGGAGCGCCCCAGCCTTGGCTGTGAGTGACCCCGGCACATCTGCGGCCCCAGGACATCACCAGTCAGTAGGGAGCGCCCCAGCCTTGGCTGTGAGTGACCCCGGCACATCTGACGGGACATCACCAGTCAGTAGGGAGCGCCCCGGCCTTGGCTGTGAGTGACCCCGGCAAATCTGCTGCCCCAGGACATCACCAGTCAGTAGGGAGCGCCCAGGCCTTGGCTGTGAGTGACCCCGGCACATCTGCTGCCCCAGGACATCACCAGTCAGTAGGGAGCGGCCAGGCCTTGGCTGTGAGTGACCCCGGCACATCTGCTGCCCCAGGACATCACCAGTCAGTAGGGAGCGCCCAGGCCTTGGCTGTGAGTGACCCCGGCACATCTGCTGCCCCAGGACATCACCAGTCAGTAGGGAGCGCCCAGGCCTTGGCTGTGAGTGACCCCGGCACATCTGCTGCCCCAGGACATCACCAGTCAGTAGGGAGCGCCCCGGCCTTGGCTGTGAGTGACCCCGGCAAATCTGCTGCCCCAGGACATCACCAGTCAGTAGGGAGCGCCCAGGCCTTGGCTGTGAGTGACCCCGGCACATCTGCTGCCCCAGGACATCACCAGTCAGTAGGGAGCGCCCAGGCCTTGGCTGTGAGTGACCCCGGCACATCTGCTGCCCCAGGACATCACCAGTCAGTAGGGAGCGCCCAGGCCTTGGCTGTGAGTGACCCCGGCACATCTGCTGCCCCAGGACATCACCAGTCAGTAGGGAGCGCCCCGGCCTTGGCTGTGAGTGACCCCGGCACATCTGCTGCCCCAGGACATCACCAGTCAGTAGGGAACGCCCAGGCCTTGGCTGTGAGTGACCCCGGCACATCTGCTGCCCCAGGACATCACCAGTCAGTAGGGAACGCCCAGGCCTTGGCTGTGAGTGACCCGGGCACATCTGCTGCCCCAGGACATCACCAGTCAGTAGGGAACGCCCAGGCCTTGGCTGTGAGTGACCCGGGCACATCTGCTGCCCCAGGACATCACCAGTCAGTAGGGAACGCCCAGGCCATGGCTGTGAGTGACCCCGGCACATCTGCTGCCCCAGGACATCACCAGTCAGTAGGGAGCGCCCAGGCCTTGGCTGTGAATGAATTTGAAGACCCTACTTCTGCTGCTGGAAACATTCCCCGCACCATGACACTTCCTCCCAGTGATGATGTAACAGCCTGTCCTGCTCTGTTACCATAGTAATGATGTGTAACCGGCCTGTCCTGCTCTGTTACCATAGTAATGATGTGTAACCGGCCTGTCCTGCTCTGTTACCATAGTAATGATGATGTAACAGCCGGTCCTGCTCTGTTACCATAGTAATGATGATGTAACAGCCTGTCCTGCTCTGTTACCATAGTAATGATGTGTAACAGCCTGTCCTGCTCTGTTACCATAGTAATGATGTGTAACCGGCCTATCCTGCTCTGTTACCATAGTAATGATGATGTAACAGCCGGTTCTGCTCCGTTACCATAGTAATGATGTGTAACAGCCTGTCCTGCTCTGTTACCATAGTAATGATGTGTAACCGGCCTATCCTGCTCTGTTACCATAGTAATGATGTGTAACCGGCCTATCCTGCTCTGTTACCATAGTAATGATGATGTAACAGCCTGTCCTGCTCTGTTACCATAGTAATGATGTGTAACAGCCTGTCCTGCTCTGTTACCATAGTAATGATGATGTAACAGCCGGTCCTGCTCCGTTACCATAGTAATGATGTGTAACAGCCTGTCCTGCTCTGTTACCATAGTAATGATGATGTAACAGCCGGTCCTGCTCCGTTACCATAGTAATGATGTGTAACAGCCGGTCCTGCTCTGTTACCATAGTAATGATGTGTAACCGGCCTATCCTGCTCTGTTACCATAGTAATGATGTGTAACCGGCCTGTCCTGCTCCGTTACCATAGTAATGATGATGTAACAGCCGGTCCTGCTCCGTTACCATAGTAATGATGTGTAACAGCCTGTCCTGCTCTGTTACCATAGTAATGATGATGTAACAGCCGGTCCTGCTCCGTTACCATAGTAATGATGTGTAACAGCCGGTCCTGCTCTGTTACCATAGTAATGATGATGTAACAGCCTGTCCTGCTCTGTTACCATAGTAATGATGATGTAACAGCCGGTCCTGCTCCGTTACCATAGTAATGATGTGTAACAGCCTGTCCTGCTCTGTTGCCATAGTAATGATGTGTAACAGCCTGTCCTGCTCTGTTACCATAGTAATGATGTGTAACAGCCTGTCCTGCTCTGTTGCCATAGTAATGATGTGTAACAGCCTGTCCTGCTCTGTTACCATAGTAATGATGTGTAACAGCCTGTCCTGCTCTGTTACCATAGTAATGATGTGTAACAGCCTGTCCTGCTCTGTTGCCATAGTAATGATGTGTAACAGCCTGTCCTGCTCTGTTACCATAGTAATGATGTGTAACCGGCCTGTCCTGCTCTGTTACCATAGTAATGATGATGTAACAGCCGGTCCTGCTCCGTTACCATAGTAATGATGTGTAACAGCCGGTCCTGCTCTGTTACCATAGTAATGATGTGTAACAGCCTGTCCTGCTCTGTTACCATAGTAATGATGTGTAACAGCCTGTCCTGCTCTGTTGCCATAGTAATGATGTGTAACAGCCTGTCCTGCTCTGTTACCATAGTAATGATGTGTAACAGCCTGTCCTGCTCTGTTACCATAGTAATGATGTGTAACAGCCTGTCCTGCTCTGTTGCCATAGTAATGATGTGTAACAGCCTGTCCTGCTCTGTTACCATAGTAATGATGTGTAACCGGCCTGTCCTGCTCTGTTACCATAGTAATGATGATGTAACAGCCGGTCCTGCTCCGTTACCATAGTAATGATGTGTAACAGCCTGTCCTGCTCTGTTGCCATAGTAATGATGTGTAACAGCCTGTCCTGCTCTGTTACCATAGTAATGATGATGTAACAGCCGGTCCTGCTCCGTTACCATAGTAATGATGTGTAACAGCCTGTCCTGCTCTGTTACCATAGTAATGATGTGTAACCGGCCTATCCTGCTCTGTTACCATAGTAATGATGTGTAACAGCCTGTCCTGCTCTGTTACCATAGTAATGATGTGTAACCGGCCTATCCTGCTCTGTTACCATAGTAATGATGTGTAACAGCCTGTCCTGCTCTGTTACCATAGTAATGATGTGTAACAGCCTGTCCTGCTCTGTTGCCATAGTAATGATGTGTAACAGCCTGTCCTGCTCTGTTACCATAGTAATGATGATGTAACAGCCTGTCCTGCTCTGTTACCATAGTAATGATGTGTAACAGCCTGTCCTGCTCTGTTGCCATAGTAATGATGTGTAACAGCCTGTCCTGCTCTGTTGCCATAGTAATGATGTGTAACAGCCTGTCCTGCTCTGTTGCCATAGTAATGATGTGTAACAGCCTGTCCTGCTCTGTTACCATAGTAATGATGTGTAACAGCCTGTCCTGCTCTGTTGCCATAGTAATGATGTGTAACAGCCTGTCCTGCTCTGTTACCATAGTAATGATGTGTAACAGCCTGTCCTGCTCTGTTGCCATAGTAATGATGTGTAACAGCCTGTCCTGCTCTGTTGCCATAGTAATGATGTGTAACCGGCCTATCCTGCTCTGTTACCATAGTAATGATGTTTAACAGCCTTTCCTGCTCTGTTGCCATAGTAATGATGTGTAACAGCCTGTCCTGCTCTGTTGCCATAGTAATGATGTGTAACCGGCCTATCCTGCTCTGTTACCATAGTAATGATGTGTAACAGCCTGTCCTGCTCTGTTACCATAGTAATGATGTGTAACAGCCTGTCCTGCTCTGTTACCATAGTAATGATGATGTAACAGCCTGTCCTGCTCTGTTACCATAGTAATTATGTGTAACCGGCCTGTCCTGCTCTGTTGCCATAGTAATGATGTGTAACCGGCCTGTCCTGCTCTGTTACCATAGTAATGATGATGTAACAGCCTGTCCTGCTCTGTTACCATAGTAATGATGTGTAACAGCCTGTCCTGCTCTGTTACCATAGTAATGATGTGTAACAGCCTGTCCTGCTCTGTTGCCATAGTAATGATGTGTAACAGCCTGTCCTGCTCTGTTACCATAGTAATGATGTGTAAGCGGCCTATCCTGCTCTGTTACCATAGTAATGATGTGTAAGCGGCCTATCCTGCTCTGTTACCATAGTAATGATGTGTAACCGGCCTATCCTGCTCTGTTACCATAGTAATGATGTGTAACAGCCTGTCCTGCTCTGTTACCATAGTAATGATGTGTAAGCGGCCTATCCTGCTCTGTTACCATAGTAATGATGTGTAACAGCCTGTCCTGCTCTGTTACCATAGTAATGATGTGTAAGCGGCCTATCCTGCTCTGTTACCATAGTAATGATGTGTAAGCGGCCATACTGGATGCACTGCAACCAACCCACTACAGCCAAATAGCTGTGTTTAAATAAGTGCAGATCATGACTAAGGCGGCTGGTCGCTCTGACCTCGGGATCTGTGGATTTTTAACATTTGTTAATAGAAATTGTGGATTTTACCAGCCTCCAATAAGCGCTGGCTTCCTCTGTTTCTGATAGTCCAGAGTCTCATGACTTGTACACGGAGAAGGTTTATGGATGAGAGGGGGGGGGGGGTGCCTGCATTACCATTTGCTAAGCATATATCATGGAATATATTTTATTATGGTACAGTTATTTTTAGGAGCGCAGTGTGGAGATCTACTGCTTGTAGCTAAAGACTTCTGGTGGAATATTTTGTGCAATGTCACGATCAGAACAAGTTTACTTCTGGACGTGAATGAGAAGACATGTCCGCTGTGAGGCTCTAGAATCCTCTGCCTCATCCATTCAGTATTGTAGTTCTGGAATAACCTTCTAGTGTGAGACGGCTCGGGGCATGTGTGGTGTTATTACCATAGTTCAGTGGGAGAGGTTTTCCTTCTCTGATGCACAGACCCCAGGGTGGGGGTTATTTCCATCAGTATCTTACTTTTTGGTAACTTCCATACTGATCGCTGACTCGCAGTCACCAGCACAGACCCCGGGGCTCATCCCCAGCGTTTATACCCCGATATACGACCGCGCCTGCAGCCGCTGCTCACAAACCAAGAGCCAAAGAGACAGAAAGGATTCATTTATTATTTCATTACCTCCCAACAGAGCCCAGAAATGCCGGGACCCTGGACCCACGTAGCCGGGGAGCTCAAGATCAGCTCCACTAGGGGGCCCTGGGTACCCAGCCTGACCCTGGCCCCTACGTCCCTCCCGATAGCCCCACGTATAAATGCCCCCCTTTTCTTGGCTACTCAGTGACAACTAATTTGGGAAGGATTCAGGTTTTTTGGTAAATACCTGCAGAAAGAAAAACCATCTTGGAAAGGAAGATACTGGAGATGGGCGGAATCTCATGATAAATCTCTCCCCAGGCTTTTATTGTGGGGGTGATGAATTATTGGGGTTATTGGGGATATTTTTCTGGTAGTTGGTAGGAAATGCCGGATACTGAGGAATCAGAGCGACGGCAGAGGAAGCAGAGACTCCCAAGTGAGAAATCGTTGGATGAACGTTGTGCACCAAACCATCGGTCTGCATGACGAATCCCTGCTGGGAAATAGAGATAGTCACACAGCTTGTAGGGATCACAAGACATCTGTAGTTATGAGAAGAACTGATCCCATATCGGGCACATCAGCATCAGTCCGGTAGAGGGTCTTCCCTTCTGTAGAATTTTTTCAACCCCATTTACTATGAAATTCACCATAATGCCGGACAGATCAAACAGACGACCTGCGGAGGAAGGGGCCCCGGAAAGATGAGTTTTCACTTAGTTTTTTTTATGTATTGGGCAAACTAGGTGGCAGGGGGCTGCTGACTGTATATTGGGGGGCAGGGGGCTGCTGGCTGTATACTGGGGGGCAGGGGGCTGCTGGCTGTATACTGGGGGTCAGGGGGCTGCTGGCTGTATACTGGGGGGCAGGGGGCTGCTGGCTGTATACTGGGGGGCAGGGGGCTGCTGGCTGTATACTGGGGGGCAGGGGGCTGCTGGCTGTATACTGGGGGGCAGGGGGCTGCTGGCTGTATACTGGGGAGTCAGGCTGCTGGCTGGCTGTATACTGGGGGGCAGGGGCTTGTTGGCTGTATACTGTGGAGAAGAGGCTGGCTGGCTATATACTGGGGGGCAGGGGCTGGCAGGATGTATACTGGGGGGCAGGGGGCTGCTGGCTGTATACTAGGTGGCAGGGGGCTGCTGGCTGTATACTGGGGGAGAGGGCTGCTGGCTGTATACTGGGGGGCAGGGGGCTGCTGGCTGTATACTGGGGGGCAGGGGGCTGCTGGCTTTATACTGGGGAGTCAGGCTGCTGGCTGGCTGTATACTGGGGGGCAGGGGCTTGTTGGCTGTATACTGTGGAGAAGAGGCTGGCTGGTTATATACTGGGGGGCAGGGGCTGGCAGGATGTATACTGGGGGGCAGGGGGCTGCTGGCTGTATACTAGGTGGCAGGGGGCTGCTGGCTGTATACTGGGGGAGAGGGCTGCTGGCTGTATACTGGGGGGCAGGGGGCTGCTGGCTGTATACTAAGCGGCAGGGGGCTGCTGGCTGTATATTGGGGGGCAGGGGCTGGCAGGCTGTATACTGGGGGCAGGGGCTGGCAGGCTATATACTGGGGGGCAGGGGCTGCAGGCTATATAATGGGGGGCAGGGGCAGCAGGCTATATACTGGGGGCAGGGGCTGGCAGGCTATATACAGGGGGGGCAGGGGCTGCAGGCTATATACGGGGGGCAGGGGCTGGCAGGCTATATACGGGGGGGGCAGGGGCTGAATAGCTATATACTAGCTAGGAGCAGTGAGCTCAGCTCACTGCCTGAACAGCTCTGAGTGAGTTAGTTAGAGAGAGGAAAGGGTTATCATCCGACCTTCAAGGGTGATATCTGGAGCAACCCAGGACAAGCTGAAGCATCCTACTAGGACACAGCTACCTCCCAGCCTGCCATTGCATCCAGGCTGGTGATCTACATCCTGTGGCTCCCTCCAACTACATCTCCAGCATTCCACCATCCTGTTAAGGCACGTTGCTACTGTTCCTGTCGGTTCCAATAAAGAACTGTAAGTTCAAAGTCTGCCTCCGTCTGGTCCCTGCTACTACGTCTGTCACCATCACGGGCACCCTGTCCACTACACAGGGACTCATACTCCAGACACCAAAGGGTTGCCCCAGGGAGAACCGCTATAGCAGCCTCTCCCTCATCATTTCTTGCCAACACCACCCTGCTGGAGACCTGCCAGGCCGTAGGAAAGCCCTCCGGTCCCCATACCAAGCACCGTGACACTAGCGTGCCTAGGCCGCAGCCGCCAGCCACTCAGGTACTCAGGACTATCCGTAGGTGGCGGTAATATGTGTGTGAACTGTGACTTAATGTTTGTTTATGTCGGCCACACCCCTCAGATTCTATCTTGCAAGAGTTAATACTCTGGACCTGTGATAGCTCCTTCCACCTGAGGCAGAGCCCAGTTCCTATAAGTGCCCGGTTTATCCTGGACTCCGGGATGGTTAATCTTTTTTTTTCGCCTTGGGCCCCCGTGTATCCTGCCAAGCCGCCTTGGACCCCGCGTATCCCGCCAAGCCTGCCTTGAACCCTCGTGTAGCCTGCCAAGCCTGCCTCGGACCCCCGTGTATCCTGCCAAGCCTGCCTCGGACCCCGTGTATCCTGCCAAGTCTGCCCTGGACCCCCGTGTATCCTGCCAAGCCTGCCTCGGACCCCCGTGTATCCTATCAAGCCTGCCTCGGACCCCCGTGTATCCCGCCAAGCCTGCCCCGGACCCCGTGTATCCCGCCAAGCCTGCCTCGGACCCCCGTGTATCCCGCCAAGCCTGCCTCGGACCCCCGTGTATCCCGCCAAGCCTGCCTCGGACCCCCGTGTATCCTACCAAGCCTGCCTCGGACCCCCGTGTATCCCGCCAAGCCTGCCTCGGACCCCGTGTATCCCGCCAAGCCTGCCTGGGACCCCCGTGTATCCTGCCAAGCCCGCCTCGGACCCCCGTGTATCCTGCCAAGCCCGCCTCGGACCCCCGTGTATCCTGCCAAGCCCGCCTCGAACCCCCGTGTATCCCGCCAAGCCTGCCTCGGACCCCCGTGTATCCCGCCAAGCCTGCCTCGGACCCCCGTGTATCCCGCCAAGCCTGCCTCGGACCCCCGTGTATCCCGCCAAGCCTGCCTCGGACCCCCGTGTATCCTGCCAAGCCTGCCTCGGACCCCCGTGTATCCTGCCAAGCCTGCCTCGGACCCCCGTGTATCCTGCCAAGCCTGCCTTGGACCCCCGTGTAGCCTGCCAAGCCTGCCTCGGACCCCCGTGTATCCTGCCAAGCGCCTTGAACCCTGTGTATCCTGCCAAGCCTGCCTCGGACCCCCGTGTATCCTGCCAAGCCTGCCTTGGACCCTCGTGTAGCCTGCCAAGCCTGCCTCGGACCCCCGTGTATCCTGCCAAGCCTGCCTCGGACCCCGTGTATCCTGCCAAGTCTGCCCTGGACCCCCGTGTATCCTGCCAAGCCTGCCTCGGACCCCCGTGTATCCTATCAAGCCTGCCTCGGACCCCCGTGTATCCCGCCAAGCCTGCCCCGGACCCCGTGTATCCCGCCAAGCCTGCCTCGGACCCCCGTGTATCCTGCCAAGCCTGCCTTGGACCCCGTGTATCCTGCCAAGTCTGCCCTGGACCCCCGTGTATCCTGCCAAGCCTGCCTCGGACCCCCGTGTATCCTATCAAGCCTGCCTCGGACCCCCGTGTATCCCGCCAAGCCTGCCCCGGACCCCGTGTATCCCGCCAAGCCTGCCTCGGACCCCCGTGTATCCCGCCAAGCCTGCCTCGGACCCCCGTGTATCCCGCCAAGCCTGCCTCGGACCCCCGTGTATCCTACCAAGCCTGCCTCGGACCCCCGTGTATCCCGCCAAGCCTGCCTCGGACCCCGTGTATCCCGCCAAGCCTGCCTCGGACCCCCGTGTATCCCGCCAAGCCTGCCTCGGACCCCCGTGTATCCTGCCAAGCCCGCCTCGGACCCCCGTGTATCCCGCCAAGCCCGCCTCGGACCCCCGTGTATCCCGCCAAGCCTGCCTCGGACCCCCGTGTATCCCGCCAAGCCTGCCTCGGACCCCCGTGTATCCCGCCAAGCCTGCCTCGGACCCCGTGTATCCCGCCAAGCCTGCCTCGGACCCCCGTGTATCCTGCCAAGCCCGCCTCGGACCCCCGTGTATCCCGCCAAGCCCGCCTCGGACCCCCGTGTATCCCGCCAAGCCCGCCTCGGACCCCCGTGTATCCCGCCAAGCCCGCCTCGGACCCCCGTGTATCCCGCCAAGCCTGCCTCGGACCCCCGTGTATCCTGCCAAGCCTGCCTCGGACCCCCGTGTATCCTGCCAAGCCTGCCTCGGACCCCCGTGTATCATGCCAAGCCTGCCTCGGACCCCCGTGTATCCTGCCAAGCCCGCCTCGGACCCCCGTGTATCATGCCAAGCCCGCCTCGGACCCCCGTGTATCCCGCCAAGCCCGCCTCGGACCCCCGTGTATCCCGCCAAGCCTGCCTCGGACCCCCGTGTATCCTGCCAAGCCTGCCCTGGACCCCCGTGTATCCTGCCAAGCCTGCCTCGGACCCCCGTGTATCCTGCCAAGCCTGCCTCGGACCCCCGTGTATCCTGCCAAGCCTGCCTCGGACCCCCGTGTATCCCGCCAAGCCTGCCTAGGACCCCCGTGTATCCTGCCAAGCCTGCCCTGGACCCCCGTGTATCATGCCAAGCCTGCCTCGGACCCCCGTGTATCCTGCCAAGCCCGCCTCGGACCCCCGTGTATCATGCCAAGCCTGCCTCGGACCCCCGTGTATCCCGCCAAGCCCGCCTCGGACCCCCGTGTATCCTGCCAAGCCTGCCTCGGACCCCCGTGTATCCTGCCAAGCCTGCCTCGGACCCCCGTGTATCCCGCCAAGCCTGCCTCGGACCCCCGTGTATCCTGCCAAGCCTGCCTCGGACCCCCGTGTATCCCGCCAAGCCTGCCTCGGACCCCCGTGTATCCCGCCAAGCCTGCCTAGGACCCCCGTGTATCCTGCCAAGCCTGCCCTGGACCCCCGTGTATCCTGCCAAGCCTGCCTCGGACCCCCGTGTATCCTGCCAAGCCTGCCTCGGACCCCCGTGTATCCTGCCAAGCCTGCCTCGGACCCCCGTGTATCCCGCCAAGCCTGCCTAGGACCCCCGTGTATCCTGCCAAGCCTGCCCTGGACCCCCGTGTATCCTGCCAAGCCTGCCTCGGACCCCCGTGTATCCTGCCAAGCCTGCCCTGGACCCCCGTGTATCCTGCCAAGCCTGCCTCGGACCCCGTGTATCCCGCCAAGCCTGCCTCGGACCCCCGTGTATCCCGCCAAGCCTGCCTCGGACCCCCGTGTATCCCGCCAAGCCTGCCTCGGACCCCCGTGTATCCTGCCAAGCCTGCCTCGGACCCCCGTGTATCCCGCCAAGCCTGCCTCGGACCCCCGTGTATCCTGCCAAGCCTGCCTCGGACCCCCGTGTATCATGCCAAGCCTGCCTCGGACCCCCGTGTATCCTGCCAAGCCCGCCTCGGACCCCCGTGTATCATGCCAAGCCTGCCTCGGACCCCCGTGTATCCCGCCAAGCCCGCCTCGGACCCCCGTGTATCCCGCCAAGCCTGCCTCGGACCCCCGTGTATCCTGCCAAGCCTGCCCTGGACCCCCGTGTATCCTGCCAAGCCTGCCTCGGACCCCCGTGTATCCTGCCAAGCCTGCCTCGGACCCCCGTGTATCCTGCCAAGCCTGCCTCGGACCCCCGTGTATCCCGCCAAGCCTGCCTAGGACCCCCGTGTATCCTGCCAAGCCTGCCCTGGACCCCCGTGTATCATGCCAAGCCTGCCTCGGACCCCCGTGTATCCTGCCAAGCCCGCCTCGGACCCCCGTGTATCATGCCAAGCCTGCCTCGGACCCCCGTGTATCCCGCCAAGCCCGCCTCGGACCCCCGTGTATCCTGCCAAGCCTGCCTCGGACCCCCGTGTATCCTGCCAAGCCTGCCTCGGACCCCCGTGTATCCCGCCAAGCCTGCCTCGGACCCCCGTGTATCCTGCCAAGCCTGCCTCGGACCCCCGTGTATCCCGCCAAGCCTGCCTCGGACCCCCGTGTATCCCGCCAAGCCTGCCTCGGACCCCCGTGTATCCCGCCAAGCCTGCCTAGGACCCCCGTGTATCCTGCCAAGCCTGCCCTGGACCCCCGTGTATCCTGCCAAGCCTGCCTCGGACCCCCGTGTATCCTGCCAAGCCTGCCTCGGACCCCCGTGTATCCTGCCAAGCCTGCCTCGGACCCCCGTGTATCCCGCCAAGCCTGCCTAGGACCCCCGTGTATCCTGCCAAGCCTGCCCTGGACCCCCGTGTATCATGCCAAGCCTGCCTCGGACCCCCGTGTATCCTGCCAAGCCCGCCTCGGACCCCCGTGTATCATGCCAAGCCTGCCTCGGACCCCCGTGTATCCCGCCAAGCCCGCCTCGGACCCCCGTGTATCCTGCCAAGCCTGCCTCGGACCCCCGTGTATCCTGCCAAGCCTGCCTCGGACCCCCGTGTATCCCGCCAAGCCTGCCTCGGACCCCCGTGTATCCTGCCAAGCCTGCCTCGGACCCCCGTGTATCCCGCCAAGCCTGCCTCGGACCCCCGTGTATCCCGCCAAGCCTGCCTCGGACCCCCGTGTATCCCGCCAAGCCTGCCTAGGACCCCCGTGTATCCTGCCAAGCCTGCCCTGGACCCCCGTGTATCCTGCCAAGCCTGCCTCGGACCCCCGTGTATCCTGCCAAGCCTGCCTCGGACCCCCGTGTATCCTGCCAAGCCTGCCTCGGACCCCCGTGTATCCCGCCAAGCCTGCCTAGGACCCCCGTGTATCCTGCCAAGCCTGCCCTGGACCCCCGTGTATCCTGCCAAGCCTGCCTCGGACCCCCGTGTATCCTGCCAAGCCTGCCCTGGACCCCCGTGTATCCTGCCAAGCCTGCCTCGGACCCCCGTGTATCCCGCCAAGCCCGCCTCGGACCCCCGTGTATCCTGCCAAGCCTGCCTCGGACCCCCGTGTATCCTGCCAAGCCTGCCTCGGACCCCCGTGTATCCCGCCAAGCCTGCCTCGGACCCCCGTGTATCCTGCCAAGCCTGCCTCGGACCCCCGTGTATCCCGCCAAGCCTGCCTCGGACCCCCGTGTATCCCGCCAAGCCTGCCTCGGACCCCCGTGTATCCCGCCAAGCCTGCCTAGGACCCCCGTGTATCCTGCCAAGCCTGCCCTGGACCCCCGTGTATCCTGCCAAGCCTGCCTCGGACCCCCGTGTATCCTGCCAAGCCTGCCTCGGACCCCCGTGTATCCTGCCAAGCCTGCCTCGGACCCCCGTGTATCCCGCCAAGCCTGCCTAGGACCCCCGTGTATCCTGCCAAGCCTGCCCTGGACCCCCGTGTATCCTGCCAAGCCTGCCTCGGACCCCCGTGTATCCTGCCAAGCCTGCCCTGGACCCCCGTGTATCCTGCCAAGCCTGCCTCGGACCCCGTGTATCCCGCCAAGCCTGCCTCGGACCCCCGTGTATCCTGCCAAGCCTGCCTCGGACCCCCGTGTATCCCGCCAAGCCTGCCTCGGACCCCCGTGTATCCTGCCAAGCCTGCCTCGGACCCCCGTGTATCCTGCCAAGCCCGCCTCGGACCCCCGTGTATCCTGCCAAGCCTGCCTCGGACCCCGTGTATCCCGCCAAGCCTGCCTCGGACCCCCGTGTATCCTGCCAAGCCTGCCTCGGACCCCCGTGTATCCCGCCAAGCCTGCCTCGGACCCCCGTGTATCCTGCCAAGCCTGCCTCGGACCCCCGTGTATCCCGCCAAGCCTGCCTCGGACCCCCGTGTATCCTGCCAAGCCTGCCTCGGACCCCCGTGTATCCTGCCAAGCCTGCCTCGGACCCCCGTGTATCCTGCCAAGCCTGCCTCGGACCCCCCTGTATCCCACCAAGCCTGCCTCGGACCCCCGTGTATCCTGCCAAGCCTTTCATGCCTGCTATGTACTTATATGTGATTCCTAAGTATTTTTTGGATTGTGTTAAAGTTCTGGTCATTAACCCCGCACTGGCCTCTGACCTGTGAGACTGATAGTTCCCCAGAGGCTGAGTGTCCCAAGGATGGGGCTCATCTCATCCAGTGCAGGAGGCCGTGCCAGATAATGCTCAGACCAATTCCTCTGAAAAAACCTTGTGCTCTGATAATGTTCTTGCGATTATTAATAATGGACTATTGCCCCCTCCCAATCTCTGTGGGACTGGTGAGGGTCCGGTGGTCCTTCTTAAAAGGGGGGGTACTGTCATGTCCGTGCGCACTATCCGTAGGTGGCGGTAATATGTGTGTGTGTGTGAACTGCGCCTTAATGTTTATGTCGGCCACACCCCTCAGATTCTGTCCTGCAAGAGTTAATCCTCTGGACCTGTAATTGCTCCACCTGAGGCAGAGCCCGGTTCCTATAATTGCCCGGTTTATCCCGGACTCCTGGTGGTTAATGTTTTTTCTGTCCCCTGTGATATCCAGTTCAGTCTTAGCCGTTTATATAGTGGTGCTGGTTGCGCAGGTGCTGGTTGGGCAGGTGCTGGTTGCGCAGGTACTGGGCAGCTGCCGGTTGCGCAGGTGCTGGGCTGGTGCTGACAGGTACTATACTTGTTAGGACGGGGAACAGGGAAAGAATAGCGGCCGGGAGATGCAGCGCTCCCATCCTCTCGTGTCTGCCATCCTACGGTCCGGGCTCCTGCTCCTCTGTGTGGGTGAGATCTTTCCTCTTGTATCAGGGTTGATGTGATCCTGCATATTGTATACTGTGCATTGTTAGGAGGTTATTGTCTCCATCTTTGTGCTCTTCTGGGATTATTATGCCGTATATACAGTAGATTGACTTCCTGACCTGGTCATGTGATGTCACACAGGTGCATGAGCTGCTAGTATCACGGCTCTGGTAATAATGGCTCATGCACCTGTGTGACATCACATCCCCATGAAAAGACGTAACATGGAAGCTTCCTATAGAATCAGAGAGTAGATTGGAAAATTGTAGAACTTTTCCTTAATATCAATTATTTGCTGAAAGTGGACGACCCCTTTAAATTTCAGCACACCCTTCGTGGTCCTGGACATTGCACATGTGGAATGGTTCCTGCAGAGGAGACGGATTTCCCTTCCTGGATGAAATCCTAATATTTGACACTTTGGCTTGGGAGGGATTTACAAAGCGAAGCCTCTTTATACTACGAGTAGGGGGCAGCACATGGTGTGTGGTCATGACGCTGGCACTGCAGGAGCACAAACGCTTCTACCAGGATGGAGCCCCGGCACCTTGTATTACACACTTCATTCTCAGGACAGACACTTACCTGCTGAGACACCGAATTTTGTATCAGAGAACTGCACCCGAAGGAAGAGATGGAGATGGACACACAAAGCTCCAGGGCGCTGGCAATTATCAGGGAGATGAAAACTGTTTCCCTGACAACCTGCACCCCAAAAAGAACAGAACAAAATTACATCAATGTAAATAGGGAACAATATAGGGAGCGAATATCATCTAATACCTCCAAATATACACTGCGTATATGTGCATCTACTGTGTATATACTGTGTATATGCGCCTCTACGGCGTACATGCTGGGTATGGGTACATTCACACGCGGTATGCCCGCCATATGCTGGATAGGAGGAGGAGGTGATCCCTTCTCCCTCCATAGAAAACAGCGGCGCACAGCCGCACACTCGTAAAAAGATAGAGCATGCTCTATCTTTTTGCGGTGTACAGCGCGGATCAGCACCCTACTGCTGCCAGCCCGCCATTGCCCTCTATGGGGACATATATGCGGCCGCAAATTTGCGGCCGTATGTACGTCCCCCCAAACGGCCGTGTAAATGAGCCCTAAATATGTATGTACTGTGTATAAATGTGTGTATATGCTGTGTATAAATGTGTATATATGCATCTGTTGTGTATTAATGTATATGCTGTGGATATATGCATAGATGCATATACTGTATTTATACGTATATCAGCATATACACCTTAAAATATATGTATATATATGATGTGTGATTTTGTATATGCTGTGTATATGGTATGTATGTATATGCTCTATACAGTGAACGTGTGTGTGTGGCTGTGCTGGCTGAGGTGTATGTTACATGGGACTGCATATCTGGTAGGGGTGAAGGTAGATATAAAGATGTGTTACTGGGGGCGAGGCGGCTGTATGTAGCTGTGTTACTGGGGGCGAGGCGGCTGTATGTAGCTGTGTTACTGGGGGCGAGGCGGCTGTATGTAGCTGTGTTACTGGGGGCGAGGCGGCTGTATGTAGCTGTGTTACTGGGGGCGAGGCGGCTGTATGTAGCTGTGTTAATGGGGGCGAGGCGGCTGTATGTAGCTGTGTTACTGGGGGCGTTTCACCTTTCTGACTTTCACCGTTTTTTCTGACTTTTTCGCACTTCGCTGTACGGAGCCGAGTCAGATGTCATTTTTACAGGATGAGGGGAAGTTTTTATTTCTAGCATTTTGGTTCTGTACAATCCTTAGCTATGTGCTGCAAATTGGTTAAAAAGTGTTAATTCGGACGTTTGGATTGTAATTTTCCGTTACCGGGTTCACTCCCAGGATTTATTGTTTTTTTTTTTGGGGATGTGGCAAAATATACGTATTTATGATTCTATTCGTTTATTTCTTAATCTACAAAAAGGGGGCGATTTGAATGTTTAGGGTTTAATTTGCCTCATGAGAAGTGTCTTGTCATCCATACCAGGTCAATTGTCCGGTACCGTGTCCATTGTACTTATTGGGGCACATTTACTTCCCCAGCCGGCGGAGTTCCCCAAATACAGAGTATCCAACGATCATGCACTTCGACACGATTCACTAAGATCCTGCGCCCGATATCCTGCATGTGTCGCTTCCCCGCTCAGGTCCCTGGAGTTCACCTTCTTCTTCCTGGTGCATGTAAGTGCATTGTCCGTGTATAATGCGCTGTGCGGGGAGTCACTAAGATCCTGCACCCGATATCCTGCATGTGTCGCTTCCCCGCTCAGGTCCCTGGAGTTCACCTTCTTCTTCCTGGTGCATGTAAGTGCATTGTCCGTGTATAATGCGCTGTGCGGGGAGTCACTAAGATCGTGCCCCCGATATCCTGCGTGTGTCGCTTCCCCGCTCAGGTCCCTGGAGTTCACCTTCTTCTTCCTGGTGCATGTAAGTGCATTGTCCGTGTATAATGCGCTGTGCGGGGAGTCACTAAGATCCTGCCCCCGATATCCTGCATGTGTCTCTTCCCCGCTCAGGTCCCCAGAGTTCACCTTCTTCTTCCTGGTGCATGTAAGTGCATTGTCCGTGTATAATGTGCTGTGCAGGGAGTCACTAAGATCCTGCGCCCGATATCCTGCATGTGTCACTTCCCCGCTCAGGTCCCCAGAGTTCACCTTCTTCTTCCTGGTGCATGTAAGTGCATTGTCCGTGTATAATGCGCTGTGCGGGGAGTCACTAAGATCCTGCACCTGATATCCTGCATGTGTCACTTCCCCGCTCAGGTCCCCGGAGTTCACCTTCTTCTTCCTGGTGCGTGTAAGTGCATTGTCCGTGTATAATGCGCTGTGCGGGGAGTCACTAAGATCCAGCATCCGATATCCTGCATGTGTCACTTCCCCACTCAGGTCCCCAGAGTTCACCTTCTTCTTCCTGGTGCATGTAAGTGCATTGTTCGTGTATAATGCGCTGTGCGGGGAGTCACTAAGATCCTGCACCTGATATCCTGCATGTGTCTCTTCCCCGCTCAGGTCCCAGGAGTTCACCTTCTTCTTCCTGGTGCATGTAAGTGCATTGTCTGTGTATAATGCGCTGTGCAGGGAGTCACTAAGATCCTGCGCCTGATATCCTGCATGTGTAGCTTCCCCGCTCAGGTCCCCGGAGTTCACCTTCTTCTTCCTGGTGCATGTAAGTGCATTGTCCGTGTATAATGCGCTGTGCGGGGAGTCACTAAGATCCTGCGCCCGATATCCTGCATGTGTCGCTTCCCCACTCAGGTCCCTGGAGTTCACCTTCTTCTTCCTGGTGCATGTAAGTGCATTGTCCGTGTATAATGCGCTGTGCGGGCAGTGACTAAGATCCTGCGCCCGATATCCTGCATGTGTCGCTTCCCCGCTCAGGTCCCCGGGGTTCACCATCTTCTTCTTGGGGCATGTAAGTGATTTGTCCGTGTATAATGCGCTGTGCGGGGAGTCACTAAGATTCAGTCCAAATCCATCGGATTGTCAGACAGCCCACCCCCCGATTTCTGTCGAATGAAAGTCAACTGCGTGTGACACAATCCCCTTATTAATAGCTGTTACAGTGGCACAAATCCTGAAAATTTCTAAAAGCTGATGAAAGTGCGATCGCCAGACCCTTAGTAAATAAGCCCCATTGTGTGCTTGTTTTTTATACTTGTATGTGCTGTACTCCAGCTTCTATCGGTGCAGCGCCATGGAAATAACGGTGCTATAAATCTTAATATTAATGAACAATAATAAGAAATATAATAACTTCTGTCTGGTACTTACCCATACAATGACGCAGGAGGCATCACAGGAGGAGCCGCTATTCATCACCACATCAACGATGAGAATCACTAACTCCAGAGATGACACCACGGCACTGACAATGTTCCAGCCCAAAGTGGTTTGAACCTGGACAAAAAGACCGTGTATAAAACAGATTCCTCTAGAAAAGGTGAAGTCACCCGGATGTGGACACTTAATTCAGCAGTTATGTGGTTAATCACAACCCTCTCTGGATATGTTATAAATACATGATTGCTCCGTCCCCTCCTCCGGGACCCCCAGCCATCCTGAGAACGGGGCCCCGCATTAAGCCCGGCCACCGGGGAGATTCAGCAGAACTCTAGGACCCGCGCCTCATGTATCATGTCAGGTCCTGTGGTCACCCATGAGGAGAAAATGCATTTTCGGAATGAAAGTAGTTAAATTATTTAGAGTAATTGCAGTAATATCTTTGTACCTTACGGTGCCCAAATAATATTGCCTTATAAAGATACTATTACCAAACAAACCTCAGATGTCATTATATATTGTACCCAAATAATTCTTCTAATTGTGCCGAAGGCCTCGTGACTATTAAATGCACAACCAAGTCCCGGCGAAAGATCAAGTCCGCGGTGCTGCCGGGTGCATCAGACGGATTCAGCATCTGCCTGCTGTAGAATTAGGCTGTAGCTTGCAAACATTTAGGCTGCCAGGCTTGTCCCCCTTTAAGCCCCTCCACGTCCACTTGCCATAAGGTGAAGGGGAAATAATCGCAATTACTCCTGTCCTGTACAATGCATCCAGACAGCAGAGAGCTCAGGCGCAGAGCACAGCAGGGACAGCAGAGAGCTGAGGCGCAGAGCACAGCAGGGACAGCAGAGAGCTCAGGCGCAGGGACAGCAGAAGGCTCAGGCGCAGAGCACAGCAGAGACAGCAGAGAGCTCAGGCGCTGGTCACAGGGACAGCAGAGAGCTCAGGCGCAGGGACAGCAGGGACAGCAGAGAGCTCAGGCGCTGGTCACAGCAGGGACAGCAGAGAGCTCAGGCGCTGGTCACAGCAGGGACAGCAGAGAGCTCAGGCGCTGGTCACAGCAGGGACAGCAGAGAGCTCAGGCGCTGGTCACAGCAGGGACAGCAGAGAGCTCAGGCGCTGGTCACAGCAGGGACAGCAGAGAGCTCAGGCGCTGGTCACAGAAGGGACAGCAGAGAGCTCAGGCGCTGGTCACAGCAAGGACAGCAGAGAGATCAGGAGCAGAGCACAGCAGGGACAGCAGAGAGCTCAGGTGCAGGTCACAGCAGGGACAGCAGAGAGCTCAGGTGCAGGTCACAGCAGGGACAGCAGAGAGCTCAGGCGCTGGTCACAGCAGGGACAGCAGAGAGCTCAGGCGCTGGTCACAGCAAGGACAGCAGAGAGCTCAGGCGCTGGTCACAGCAGGGACAGCAGAGAGCTCAGGCGCTGGTCACAGCAAGGACAGCAGAGAGATCAGGAGCAGAGCACAGCAGAGGGCTCAGGCGCAGAGCACAGCAGAGACAGCAGAGAGCTCAGGCGCAGAGCACAGCAGAGGGCTCAGGCGCAGAGCACAGCAGAGACAGCAGAGAGCTCAGGAGCAGAGCACAGAGGGACAGCAGAGAGCTCAGGCACTGGTCACAGCAGGGACAGCAGAGAGCGTAGGGCGTTGGTCACAGCAGGGAGAGCAGAGAGCTCAGACGCTGGTCACAGCAGGGAGAGCAGAGAGATGCCTTTTTACACCTAAATAACATTGATGGTTATGTTATATAGAATTGTTTCCCCTGAATCCCTTCCTCATCCAATCCCTGCCCTTCCTTGGTTGAACTTGATGGACAAGTGTCTTGTTTCTAACGTATAAACTATGAAACTATAATAATATAATTGATGATTCTATGACTGTATGATTCTTTGATACTATGTGTGATAATAATATTACTCCTCCACAGTTTGTTATTAGAGATGAGCGAGCACTAAAATGCTCGGGTACTCGTTATTCGAGACGAACTTTTCCTGATGCTCGAGTGCTCGTCTCGAATAACGAGCCCCATTGAAGTCAATGGGAGACTCGAGCATTTTTCAAAGGGACCATGGTTCGGGAATAAAATGTGTTATTTGAAAAAGAATGTCTTCTGATAAGTTATCGGATGTATGCAAACATCTGCAATCTATTCTTCACTGTTCGGCGCGTATATTATCTCCCGACAAGTTAGCAGATGTGAAGAACAGTGAAGAATAGAATAAAAACAGTGAACACAGGATCATTTAAGTGAAAAACGCAGTGAAAAACACAGTGAAGAATAGATTGCAGATGTTTGGCACATCTGCTTACTTGTCGGGGTGATACGCTGTCCCGGGATCCTATTCTTCCACTGATGTCTCCCCCGCGCTGCCCGATGTCTCCCCCGCGCTGCCCGATGTCTCCCTGCTGCCGTTCCGCGCGTATCTCCCGACAAGTAAGCAGATGTGCCGAACATCTGTAATCTATTCTGCACTGTGTTCTTCACTGTGTTTTTCACTTAAATGATCCTGTGTTCACTGTTTTTATTCTATTCTTCATTGTTCTTCACTGTGTTTTTTTTAACTAAATGCTCGATCTCGAGCAGGGGAAATACTCGTCCGAGCAACGAGCCGTTTCGAGTACCTTAATACTCGAACGAGCATCAAGCTCGGACGAGTATACTCGCTCATCTCTATTTGTTATATATATATTTTTTTTTTTTTTCTTTCTTTGTGTTTCATTCTGCCTGTTATAAATCATTAGGCTCCATTTGTTTAAGACCAGCCAGGAAGGTGAGCCTGGCAGGGTGGTTATAACACCCCAGGGAGTCTATGTGTGATCAGAGAAGCATGGTCTTCTAAGTGGTAAAATTAACACCTCTCGGCCAGAGTAGTCTAGCTAGTGGGGGATGAAAAGAAGCCACAGACTGCATGTTCTTCCCTCCAAATTCAGACAAAGGGGAATATCATAGCTGTCCATAACTGGGACATAATTCATAATTATAGGTCCCAAGTTACACAGGACAGTTATGGGGTCTAGACACACTTCTGGACCGAAAATCAGAACATTAGCTGCAATGGAAGGCAGCCAATAGCAGAACACCCCTGATATTAGGCTAAGACACCCCGAGTTTGGTATGGGGTTAATGGGAATAACATGCCCGTTTGGTTGGAAGCCATGGCACAATTGTGCCATCTCCCAATCAAAAGTTATGGGGTTCTGATAAAAACCCAGACCCAAAAAGGAGCTCACTGATGGGAGGGGGATAGAAAAATGTCAGATAAAAAATTTTTTTGTTTCCTCTTCTTCCATAACTGTTTGTAAGTATTGTATGTGTATTGTTTTAATCCTTTTTCCATTTTATCTGACAATTGAATTCTTTGAGTGTTCTGCATTTTTATGTAAATTAAAACTTTTTAATAAGCCTCTGCTTGTAGCCTTAAAGAATCTGAGTCTCTGAAGGGAATCACGTTACCAGAGGTCATTATTAGCATGGTCCATGTAGTAAGCGATTGCATGTTCTGTGTAAGTAGTGAGTGCATGTGCTGAGTTATCATCAGGGTGCATTGTCCGTGTGGTTGAGGTGCCTACGGCCTTCTTTGCATAAGTAACTCGTGGGTGGTGGCAGTGCGGATTCTGTGGAGTAAATTTAGCGTTAGGACGCCATTTTGTGGAAGTGGGCGGAGCTTAAGGGCTAAATTCTGGGACTCCATAGAGTAGTTATCCCAGTGTGTGAACTCCGGTGAGTCGGGTTGGTGACACTATGTTACTATAATTTCACAAGTAGGCGATTCCAGCCCAATCACGGAGGATGCAGTAGAAATTCAATAAATCACAAATCCCTTTTTTAGATATTATCCTAAGGGGGAATTCAGATGGAATTGAAACCATAGCGAATAGAAAAGAGGTAGCAGGAAGCTCCATCCTGCCATCCACGTCACGTTGTTAATAACATACCTTTGGGTGAATTAAAAACGGAATTGTTCGGATATACAGAAAGTCAATTCTGAAGATTAAAAGATAGAAGGTATAACCACAAAGTCTTAGGAAAAGCCAAGGCTGGGGTTAGTGGGATGCAAAGGCAAACCTTACTAGAACCCAAGAAAAGGACTGACATACATGCTGATAAGGAACATTCCCATTCTCCTGTTGTTTTCGTTACCAATTTTCCAAAATTAAAAATATTATTAAAAAATATGGAACAGGATAATGATTTAGCGATGTGTTTACAGGGAGGCATAAAATGTATCTCCAAACGTGCCCCTACCATTGGGAATAACATAAGTCCTATCACGTTCAGTAGTTCCGATCCTATCAGTGATCATTCCTGGCTATATCACCCCGGTAACCATAGGTGCGGACACCGTGTATGTAAAGTCTGTCCAAATCTTCAAATGGATAATTACGTCATTAAATACAATATTAACACGTTTATTAATTGCAATACACCATTTGTGGTTTACGTTATTTCTTGTACTACTTGCCCTCTAAAAGTCCGTATCAGACGTCATCTATCGGACATTCTTAGCACTGATAATAACATTTCGGCAGCTTCCAAACATTTTAGAGACGATAAGGCTACAACCGCATTTGCTTGGAAAGGCATTGATACGGTGCAGCGTCCCATGAGAGGGGGAACATAGGAGGAAACTTTGGAATAGGGAGACCTTCTGGATCTTCTCCTTGGACTGCAGGTCACCTCTGCTATAACCATAGTACAGTAGTCTTATTCTGTCTTTATGTCTGTGTGGATTATTATGCTATGGCAATGAACTAAACAATAGGGAGCATTTTTAAAACACATGATTTTTTGACTCTCTCATTCTATGATGACATTGTTATATTATATGCTATATACAAGTGTATTGTTCTATGCCTATGAGTTCTCGGATTCCCATTATACGATGACATTGTTATATTATATGCTATATACAAGTGTATTGTTCTATGCCTATGAGTTCTGGGATCTCCCATTATACGATGACATTGTTATATTACATGCTATATACAAGTGTATTGTTCTATGCCTATGAGTTCTGGGATTCCCATTATACGATGACATTGTTATATTACATGCTATATACAAGTGTATTGTTCTATGCCTATGAGTTCTGGGATCTCCCATTATGCGATGACATTGTTATATTACATGCTATATACAAGTGTATTGTTCTATGCCTATGAGTTCTGGGATTCCCATTATACGATGACATTGTTATATTATATGCTATATACAAGTGTATTGTTCTATGCCTATGAGTTCTGGGATTCCCATTATATGATGACATTGTTATATTATATGCTATATACAAGTGTATTGTTCTATGCCTATGAGTTCTGGGATCTCCCATTATACGATGACATTGTTATATTATATGCTATATACAAGTGTATTGTTCTATGCCTATGAGTTCTGGGATTCCCATTATACGATGACATTGTTATATTATATGCTATATACAAGTGTATTGTTCTATGCCTATGAGTTCTGGGATCTCCCATTATACGATGACATTGTTATATTATATGCTATATACAAGTGTATTGTTCTATGCCTATGAGTTCTGGGATTCCCATTATATGATGACATTGTTATATTATATGTTATATACAAGTGTATTGTTCTATGCCTATGAGTTCTGGGATCTCCCATTATACGATGACATTGTTATATTATATGCTATATACAAGTGTATTGTTCTATGCCTATGAGTTCTGGGATCTCCCATTATACGATGACATTGTTATATTATATGCTATATACAAGTGTATTGTTCTATGCCTATGAGTTCTGGGATCTCCCATTATACGATGACATTGTTATATTATATGCTATATACAAGTGTATTGTTCTATGCCTATGAGTTCTGGGATTCCCATTATACGATGACATTGTTATATTATATGCTATATACAAGTGTATTGTTCTATGCCTATGAGTTCTGGGATTCCCATTATACGATGACATTGTTATATTACATGCTATATACAAGTGTATTGTTCTATGCCATTTGAAATCCTTTCTGAGTAAAATGTAAAATGATAAATAATAGCAATCAATGTATCATATATGGTATAATGTACATGGAATCTGCATTTTCCAGCATTAAGGTTCCGCATCTGTTTGTCTGCAGGTTTCTCCTGAATGCTTTTAACAATATGTTTTTAATAGTATTTTTCACTGTTGCAGGAATGTGAATCACTTGTCATGAATTTACGCTGTAAAGGCGTTTTTCTTATTATTTCACATCCCCTTTAAATTGAATCATGTGATCCACACGTCATCCAACAGGTGCATGAAGTCGGGTTTAAATACTCTGAGTGTACCTCCACCAGGTGGGACCATGATTAAGTCTGAATAGATGAAACATGTAGGTCTGTCTACCTTTGTCCATTTGCTGCATACGTTTTGTGACCAGATTTTAATGATGGAATAAAGAAAATTTTTATTGAATTTCTACTGCATCCTCGGTGATTGTGCTGGAATCGCCCACTTGTGAATTTCTAGCTTGTACGTGTATGGCTTACACGTTGAATCCGTGCACCTGGAGGATTGCTATAGGAGCCTGAACGGTGAGCTGGCGTTTTCTTGTATGTTACTATAATACTCTGATACTCTGGTGCTATGATACTATGATTCCATGATACGATGATAATATAATACTGTGATACTATGATGCTATGATAGTATGATGCTATGATAGTATGATTCAATGATACTATGATTCAATGATACTATTATTCTGTCATACTATGATACAATGATACTAGGATACTATAATACTATGACTATGATAGTTTGATACTATGATACTATAATTCTATGATGCTATCATGCTGTGATGCTATGATTCTGTGATACTATAATACAATGACTCTATGATAGTATGATACTATGATACTATATTTCCATGATACTATGATAATATATTGTGATACTATGATTCTGTGATACTACGACACAATGATACTATGATACTATAATACTATAATGCTATGATACTATGATGCTATCATGCTGTGATGCTATGATTCTGTGATACTATAATACTATGACTCTATGATACTATGATTCTTTGATACTACGACACAATGATACTATGATTTTATGATACTACGATTCTGTCATACTATGATACAATGATACTAGGATACTATAATATTATAACTCTATGATAGTTTGATACTATAATTCTATGACACAATGATACTATGATACTATGATGCAATGATACTATGATACTGTGATACTATGACAGAATGATACTATAATGCTATGATACTATGATGCTATGATAATATGATGCTATGATACTATGATGCTATGATGCTATGATACTATGATGCTAAGATACTATGATATTATGATGCTATGATAATATGATGCTAAGATACTATGATATTATGATGCTATGATGCTATGATGCTATGATGCTATGATGCTATGATGCTAAGATACTATGATATTATGATATTATGATGCTATGATACTATGATGCTGTGATGCTATGATACAATGATACTATTATACTGTGATACTATGATTCTAGGATACTATGACACAATGATACTATGATACTATGATACTATAATGCTATAATACAATTATACTAGGATACTATTATACTGTGATACTATGATGCTATGATAGTATGATTCAATGATACTATGATTCTATGATACTATTACTCTGTGATACTATGATTCTATGATTCTGTGATACTATAATACTATGACTCTATGATAGTTTGATACTATAATTCTATGATGCTATGATTCTGTGATACTATGACTCTGATACTATGATTCCATGATACTATGATTCTATGATACTATGATAATATAATACTGTGATACTATGATTCTGTGATACTAAGACACAATGATACTATGATGCTATGATTTTATAATACTATGATTCTGTCATACTATGATACAATGATACTATGATACTATAATACTATGACTCTATGATAGTTTGATACTATGATACTATAATTCTATGATGCTATGATACTGTGATACTATGACACTATGATACTATGATACTATGATACTAGGATACTATGACTCTATGATACTATGACTCTATGACGCTATGATGCTATGATGCTATGATGCTATGATGCTATGATGCTATGATGCTATGATGCTATGATACAATGATGCTATGTTACAATGATACAATGATACTATTATACTGTGATACTATGATTATACGATACTATGACACAATGATACTATGATGCTATGATACTATGATGCTATAATACAATTATACTAGGATACTATTATACTGTGATACTATGATTCTATGATACTGTGATACTATGATGCTATGATAGTATGATGCTATGATAGTATGATTCAATGATACTATTATTCTGTCATACTATGATACAATGATACTAGGATACTATAATACTATGACTCTATGATAGTTTGATACTATGATACTGTAATTCTATAATGCTATGATACTATGATGCTATGATACTATGACACAATGATACTATGATGCTATGATGCTATCATGCTGTGATGCTATGATTCTGTGATACTATAATACTATGACTCTATGATACTATGATTCTATGATACTATGATAATATAATACTGTGATACTATGATTCTTTGATACTACGACACAATGATACTATGATGCTATGATACTATGATTTTATGATACTACGATTCTGTCATACTATGATACAATGACACTAGGATACTATAATACTATAACTCTATGATAGTTTGATACTATAATTCTATGACACAATGATACTATGATACTGTGATACTGTGATGCTATGATA
The DNA here is from genome assembly GCF_040894005.1 of Engystomops pustulosus. Lineage (NCBI taxonomy): Eukaryota > Metazoa > Chordata > Amphibia > Anura > Leptodactylidae > Engystomops > Engystomops pustulosus. The sequence goes on from NC_092421.1 coordinate 763,984, forward strand.
ATATGATGCTATGATAATATGATGCTATGATAATATGATGCTATGATTCTATGATGCTATGATACTATGATGCTATGATGCTATGATACTATGATGCTAAGATACTATGCTATTATGATGCTATGATGCTATGATACTATGATGCTAAGATACTATGCTATTATGATGCTATGATGCTATGATTCTATGATGCTATGATTCTATGATGCTATGATTCTATGATACTATGATGCTAAGATACTATGATATTATGATGCTATGATACTATCATACTATAATGCTATAATACAATTATACTAGGATACTATTATACTGTGATACTATGATGCTATGATAGTATGATTCTATGATACTATTACTCTGTGATACTATGATTCTATGATTCTGTGATAGTATAATACTATGACTCTATGATAGTTTGATACTATAATTCTATGATGCTATGATACTAGGATGCTATCATGCTGTGATGCTATGATTCTGTGATACTATGACTCTATGATACTATGATTCCATGATACTATGATTCTATGATACTAAGACACAATGATACTATGATACTATGACATTATGATGCTATGATACAATTATACTAGGATACTATTATACTATGATGCTATGATTTTATGATACTATGATACTATAATTCTATGACACTATGACGCTATGATGCTATGATGCTATGATACTGTGATACTATGACACAATGACGCTATGATGCTATGATGCTATGATACTATAATACTGTGATGCTATGATACTATGATGCTATGATACTATGATGCTATGATGCTGTGATGCTATAATGCTATGATGCTGTGATGCGGTGATGCTGTGATGCTGTGATGCTATGATGCTATGATGCTATGATGCTATGATGCTGTGATGCTGTGATGCTATGATACTATGATACTATGATACTATGATGCTGTGACGCTGTGACGCTGTGACGCTGTGAGGCTGTGACGCTATGATGCTATGACTCTGTGATGCTGTGACGCTATGATGCTGTGATGCTGTGATGCTGTGATGCTATGACACAATGACACAATGACACTGTGACGCTGTGATGCTGTGACGCTGTGACGCTGTGACGCTGTGACGCTGTGACGCTGTGACGCTGTGACGCTGTGACGCTGTGACGCTGTGACGCTAAGACGCTAAGACGCTAAGACGCTAAGACGCTAAGACGCTAAGACGCTAAGACACTAAGATACTAAGATACTAAGATACTAAGATACTATTACTCTGTGATACTATGATTCTATGATTCTGTGATGCTATAATACTATGACTCTATGATAGTTTGATACTATAATTCTATGATGCTATGATACTATGATGCTATCATGCTGTGATGCTATGATTCTGTGATACTATGATTCTATGATACTATGATAATATAATACTGTGATACTATGATTCTGTGATACTAAGACACAATGATACTATGATACTATGACATTATGATGCTATGATACAATTATACTAGGATACTATTATACTATGATGCTATGATTTTATGATACTATGATACTATGACACTATAATTCTATGACACTATGACACTATGACGCTATGATGCTATGATGCTATGATGCTATGATACTATGATACTATGACACAATGACGCTATGATACTATGATACTATGATACTGTGATGCTATGATGCTATGATGCTGTGATGCTATAATGCTATGATGCTGTGATGCTGTGATGCTGTGATGCTATGATGCTATGATACTGTGATGCTATGATGCTATGATGCTATGATGTTATGATGCTATGATGCTATGATGCTATGATGCTGTGATGCTATGATGCTATGATGCTGTGATGCTATGATGCTGTGATGCTATAATGCTATGATGCTGTGATGCTATAATGCTATGATGCTGTGATGCTATGATGCTATGATGCTGTGATGCTATGATGCTGTGATGCTATAATGCTATGATGCTATGATGCTGTGATGCTATAATGCTATGATGCTGTGATGCTGTGATGCTATGATACTATGATGCTGTGATGCTATGATACTGTGAAGCTGTGATACTGTGATGCTGTGATGCTATGATACTATGATGCTGTGATGCTATGATGCTGTGATGCTATAATGCTATGATGCTATAATGCTATGATGCTATGATACTGTGATGCTATGATGCTATGATGCTATGACGCTATGACGCTATGACACTATGACACTATGATACTATGATACTATAATGCTATAATACAATTATACTAGGATACTATTATACTGTGATACTATGATGCTATGATAGTATGATTCTATGATACTATTACTCTGTGATGCTATGATGCTATGATGCTATGATGCTATGATACTGTGATGCTGTGATGCTGTGATGCTGTGACGCTATGACGCTATGACGCTATGATATTATGACGCTATGATATTATGACGCTATGATATTATGATGCTATGATATTATGATGCTATGATATTATGATGCTATGATATTATGATGCTATGATATTATGATGCTATGATATTATGATGCTATGATATTATGATGCTATGATATTATGATGCTATGATATTATGATGCTATGATATTATGATGCTATGATATTATGATGCTATGATATTATGATGCTATGATATTATGATGCTATGATATTATGATGCTATGATATTATGATGCTATGATACAATTATACTAGGATACTATTATACTGTGATACTATGATGCTATGATAGTATGATTCTATGATACTATTACTCTGTGATACTATGATTCTATGATTCTGTGATACTATAATACTATGACTCTATGATAGTTTGATACTATAATTCTATGATGCTATGATACTAGGATGCTATCATGCTGTGATGCTATGATACTATGATACTATGACACTATGATACTATGACTCTATGATACTATGATACTATGACTCTATGACTCTATGACTCTATGATACTATGATACTATGACTCTATGATACTATGATTCCATGATACTATGATTCTATGATACTATGATAATATAATACTGTGATACTAAGACACAATGATACTATGATACTATGACATTATGATGTTATGATACAATTATACTATGATGCTATGATTTTATGATACTATGATACTATGATACTATAATTCTATGACACTATGATGCTATGATACTATGATACTGTGATACTATGACACAATGATGCTGTGATGCTATGATGTTATGATGCTATGATACTATGATGCTATGATGCTATGATGCTATGATGCTATGATGCTATGATGCTTTGATGCTGTGATGCTGTGATGCTGTGACGCTGTGACGCTATGATGCTATGATACTATGACACAGTGATGCTGTGACGCTATGACGCTATGACGCTGTGACGCTATGATGCTATGATTAATTAATTATGCTATGATGCTATGATAGTATGCTTAATTAATGATGCTATGATGCTATGATACTATTATACTGTGATACTATTATACTGTGATACTATAATACTATGACTCTATGATACTATATTTCCATGATACTATGATTCTGTGATACTATGACTCAATGATACTATGATTCTATGATACTATGATTCCATGATACTATGATGCTATGATACAATGATACTATTATACTGTGATACTGTGATACTATGATATTATGATAATATAATACTGTGATACTATGATACTATGATGCTATGATACAATTATACTAGGATACTATTATACTATGATGCTATGATTCTTTGATTCTGTGATACTATAATACTATAATCCTATGACTCTATGATAGTATGATACTATAATTCCATGATGCTGTGATGCTATGATAGTATGTTTCAATAATACTATGATGCTATGATTCAATGATTCTATGATGCTATGATTTTATGATGCTGTGATGCTTTGATGCTATGATGCTATGATACTAGGATACTAGGATACTATTATACTGTGATACTAGGATACTATGATTCTGTGATACTATTATACTATGACTCTATGATACTATGACTCTATGATACTGTGTTACTATGATGCTCTGATGCTGTGATGCTCTGATGCTGTGATGCTCTGATGCTGTGATGCTCTGATGCTGTGATGCTCTGATGCTGTGATGCTCTGATGCTGTGATACTATGATACTATGACTCTATGATACTATGATTCCATGATACTATGATTCGATGATACTATGATAATATAATACTGTGATACTATGATGCTATGATACTATGATGCTATGATACTATGATGCTATGATACAATTATACTAGGATACTATTATACTATGAAGCTATGATTCTATGATACTATGATTCTGTCATACTATGATACAATGATACTATGATACTGTGATGCTATGACGTTATGACGTTATGATGCTATGATACTATGACACAATGATGCTATGATGCTATGATGCTATGATGCTATGATACTATGATACTATGATACTATGACGCTATGATGCTATGATACTATGACACAATGATACTATGATGCTGTGATGCTATGATACTATGATACTATGATGCTATGACACTATGACGCTATGAAGCTATGATGCCATGATGCCATGATGCTATGACACAATGATGCTGTGATGCTATGATGCTGTGATGCTGTGATGCTGTGATGCTATGACACAATGATACTGTGATGCTATGATATTATGATGCTGTGATGCTATGATGCTGTGATGCTGTGATGCTGTGATGCTATGATGCTGTGATGCTGTGATGCTGTGATGCTATGATGCTATGATGCTATGATACTATGATACTATGATGCTATGACACTATGACGCTATGAAGCTATGATGCCATGATGCCATGATGCTATGACACAATGATGCTGTGATGCTGTGATGCTATGATGCTGTGATGCTATGATGCTGTGATGCTGTGATGCTATGACACAATGATACTGTGATGCTATGATATTATGATGCTGTGATGCTATGATGCTGTGATGCTGTGATGCTATGATGCTGTGATGCTGTGATGCTGTGATGCTATGATGCTATGATGCTAAGATGCTTTTATACTATGATTCTATGATTCTGTAATACTATAATACTATGACTCTATGATAGTATGATACTATAATTCCATGATGCTGTGATGCTATGATACTATGATAGTATGTTTCAATGATGCTATGATAGTATGTTTCAATGATACTATGATGCTATGATTTTATGATGCTATGATGCTATGATACTATGACACTATGATGCTGTGATGCTATGATGCTGTGATGCTATGATGCTATGATACTATAATGCTATGATACTATGATGCTAGGATATTATGATGCCATGATGCTATGATACTATATTTCCATGATACTATGATTCTGTGATACTATGACACAATGATACTATGATTCTATGATACTGTGATACTGTGATACTGTGATACTATGATACTATGATGCTATGCCACTATGATACTATGATGCTGTGATACTATGATGCTATGCCACTATGATACTATGATGCTGTGATGCTATGATGCTATGATGCTATGAATGCAGCATGTGGGTCGGAGCAGCTTTACTTCACTTACCAGACATCGGGACTCCGTGTTTTCTGTTGCAATTGCTAAAGATCCAGAAATAATAAACTGCGATGGGAAAACAGAAGAAATGATTCTCTTTAGTCCTTGAATCTCACATAAAGTCTCATTCACACTTCCGTTTCCTCGCAGTTTTTATTCCTTATTTTGTATCGTTTTTATTATAAATTGGTTATTCTATGTTTTTCACATCTCTGAGAAATACAGACGGAAATATTACATATACAGAGGAGGAGTAGAGATCAGCAGAACAGTCTGCGGGGAGACATTCGGGGACCTGGTCGGGGGGCTCGTAGCTTTTCCAATACTGGACAAGGTAAATATTGGAAACCCTGGAAATCCCTGGAAAGCACCAAACTCCAGGCCGGGAGCGGCCGCGCCCAGGAGACAACGTAGGGATAAACCTGGGACTTCCCTTGTGAAGGGAGGATTCACGGGGAGCAATAAGTTATTGGGGAAAGTCTGAATCCATAAGACGCCTTCTCATCAGATAGTGACCGCCCCTTTAAGATCACATGATGGCTGATACCGCCACCAGCAACGCTCTGAGAAACAGAACCGGAGCTGGCGGAGAGGCGCCCTGGGCCCATCACGTTTCTATGGGAGAGGACGCAGTAACCAGCATAGGGACATGACACTGGGTGCTGGTTACCGATGGCAAGCGGTTTCCATAGAAATCCGTATGCGATTGGGCTCAGGAGCGCCCCCATGTGCTTAGGATTACACGTGTGACCTGAGAGCGCTGCCCCCCCCCCCCCGTATATCTGCAGCGTACCTGACGGACAGTGGGTGAGGGCGATTAGGTGGTAAGTACCAGGGTCCGCCACGGTTGCAGACTGTGGTAAGTATCACGGTGGCTCGACCCTACACTAAGCCTCATCCACCCCATGAAAGCGAGCGGGGTACATCCTGCTGTGGGCGAGTCAGGAGGCAGCGGGAGGCTCCAGGGATGTGCAGGCCCCACAGACTACTCACTAGTCCACTAGACAGAACTGGAGGCCGGGGGTGGGAGCAGAGAGGGGAGCACACACCAGTATGTCAGTACCAGAGGGGGGAGGAGCACACACCAGTATGTCAGTACCAGAGGGGGGAGGAGCACACACCAGTATGTCAGTACCAGAGGGGGGAGGAGCACACACCAGTATGTCAGTACCAGAGGGGGGAGCACACACCAGTATGTCAGTACCAGAGGGGGGGAGGAGCACACACCAGTGTGTCAGTACCAGAGGGGGGAGGAGCGCACGCCAGTGTGTCAGCACCAGAGGGGGGGGGGAGGAGCGCACGCCAGTGTGTCAGCACCAGAGGGGGGGGGGAGGAGCGCACGCCAGTGTGTCAGCACCAGAGGGGGGGGGGAGGAGCGCACGCCAGTGTGTCAGCACCAGAGGGGGGGGGAGGAGCGCACGCCAGTGTGTCAGCACCAGAGGGGGGGGGGAGGAGCGCACGCCAGTGTGTCAGCACCAGAGGGGGGGGGGAGGAGCGCACGCCAGTGTGTCAGCACCAGAGGGGGGGGGAGGAGCGCACGCCAGTGTGTCAGCACCAGAGGGGGGGGGGAGGAGCGCACGCCAGTGTGTCAGCACCAGAGGGGGGGGGGAGGAGCGCACGCCAGTGTGTCAGCACCAGAGGGGGGGGGGGAGGAGCGCACGCCAGTGTGTCAGCACCAGAGGGGGGGGGGAGGAGCGCACGCCAGTGTGTC